>NC_134241.1:75239323-75539323 GCF_965152275.1 Natator depressus | reverse complement strand
TCTCTCTCCTTCTGCTTTAATTTACTGTCATGTCTACTAGTGTTACAATGAGGTCAAAGAAACCTCGAGCTGGGACTTGTGTAAAGTTGCAGGAGTTATGACTGCTCTGTACATCTGTTTGACATTGCATGTAACATCCTTAGGGAGCATTATTCTAGTGTGAGTAGTCTGTTGGTGTAAGAGGGTGCGCATGTCTCTCCCCTTCTGACAGGGCGGGAGGCTGCACCTCCTTGCTGCTTGGCAAGTAGGGCACAGCTCGCAGCCTGTGAGTCCACCTGGTGATTAGTCCAATTAGTAGTTAGTCCTTCTGCCAAATCCCTCAATCAGGGCAGTGAGCAGGCCTGGTCGGCAATCAGCCCAGGCCTTAACTAGTCTTTCTGCCCCGGTCCCTCAATCAGGGTGTTTCACAGTTTATATCTCAGGCTGAGTCTGTGCGATACAGCCCAGCAGTTCAGGATGAGGAATTAGCAAATCAGCAAATGTGCCTGGCGCCCTAGCTCCGGTGGATGCCAGACCAATTCAGGCCTCCTGGCCTATTAGTGGGGAGGTGGCCACCCTCCACAGGTGGGGTGCCCGGGATAGGGGGATGCAGGCCCTTCCACTCTACTGTGTCCCAGCCCAGGACCTTATTAGTGGCAGGGTAGGTCGCCACTAGGTCAGCAGTGATCCATCCACAATACGCTGGCCAGCTCACAATAGTTCCAAGCCAAACCCTTTTCGGCATCCCTGGGTTCCTTCCTACCCTCCCCAGCTTGGGGTACCAGGGTTTCGTGGTTGTCCTCCCCTGGGTAAACAGCCCATGGTAGTTCACCCATGGTGTTGCTGGTCTCCAGCAATTCAGATAACTCCTCTGGTTCAGCAGCCGTATCCTCCAGTTCCAGGCTCCAGCAGCAAGGAAGAGACGTCCTGCTCCTCTGGCAGCTCTCTTCCTACTGAGCTAGGAGGCTGGCCTTTTATAGTCCCACTTCCTGTCCCGCCCCTCTGCTTCCGGCGGAGCAGCCGCCGGTTCTGGTCTGGTGACCAGATGGTCTGGTTCTGCCCACCAGGGGTGATTTTGGGTCTTTCCCATTCTGACAGGACGGGAGGCCATACCTCCTCGCTACCCCTCTGCCCCCTCAAGTCTGGCCCGCAATCTTCAGGGCTGGCATTTTCTGCCTCCCCCAACTGGGAGAGCCCATCTGCTTTTCCGTTCTCCTTACCCGCCCTATGTTGAATGGTAAATGTGAACAGCTGCAGAGTGAGGTACCACCTCGTTAGCCTCACATTGGTGTCTCATGTTCTGGAGCCACTTAAGGGGGACATGATCTGTGACTACCACAAAGATATTCCCCAGGAGGTAGTACTGCAGGGCCTTAACGGCCCACTTGATCACCAGGGACTCCCTCTCAAAGGTGGAGTAGTTCTGTTTCCAGGGGGGGGAAACGTTTCTGGCTGATGTATAGTATGGGGTGTTCCTTGCCGTCAAAGGTCTGGGAGAGGACAGGCCCAAGTCCCATGGGCTAAAGCATCGGTCTGGACCACAAACTTTTGTTAGAAGTCCGGGCTATATAAAACTGGCTCACCGCAGAGGTGGTCCTTCAACATCCGAAAGGTTTGGGTGCACTCCAGGGACCAATGGATGTGTTGCAGCTGGCTCTTTGTTAAGAGCTCAGTCAAGGGGGCAGCAATGGAGGTGAAGTTGGTGATGAAGCGGTGATAATAGCCTACTAAGAACTGTCTTACTTGCTTCTTTGTAGTTGGGGCTAGTTTTGGATTGCCTGGACCTTCCCAATTAGAGGCCGTACCTTCTCCCGCCCCAGGACGTACCCTAAGTAGGTGGTCTCCTGGAAGCCGATTCGACATTTCTTGGGGTTAGCCATCAAACCTGTGGCCCGAAGGGACCACAAGACAGCTGCCACTCAGTGTAGGTGTTCTTCCCACCTTGTAAATCACCACATTGTTCAAATAGGCTGCAGCATATTTGAGGTGTGGTTGAAGAAGGTAGTCCATTAACCATTGGAATGTCATGGGTGTCATGGGGGCCCCCCCATGAAGTCCAAAAGGCATGTGGGTAAATTGGTAGAGCCTGCTGGGTGTAGCGAAGGCAGTTTTCTCCTTCGAGTTAGTTTCCAGCGGGATCTGCCAGTATCCTTTTGCAAGATCCAGGGTGGTCATATAGCTGGCGTCACCCAATCGGTCCAGGAGCTCGTCAATTCGGGGCATTGGGTATGCATCAAACTTAGAAATAGCGTTAACTTTCCGAAAATCAATACAGAATCTTTGGATTGGGAACCAAGATGATGGGGCTCCACCGCTCACTCTGGGAGGGTTCTATGACCCCTAATTCCAACATGGCTTGTACTACTTGCTCTACTGCCTGCTGCAGTCACTGAGGGAGGGGTTGGGTGGTCTCCTGTACTTCTTCCCCAGGTGGGGTACAGATGGTGTGTTGGACATGTCCGCCCTGGTGCAGCCGTGAATGTTTCGGGGAAGGCTTTTAGCAAGTATCTGGTCTGTTCTATTTGCTTGGGGTTGAGAGATTTGCCAAGGAGAGGCTCCTTTTGCGCCGTTGGAATAGGGGCCTGAGGTCCTAGCTCAGGATCTGGGGTTATCAACAGACCCTCCCGATCATGCCAGGCCTTTAAGAGATTGACATGGTAAATCTGGCGCTGCTTCTGCTGCCCTGGCTGGTGTCTCTCGTAGTTTACAGGCCCAACTTGGCGAAGGACTTCATAGGGGCCTTGCCATGGGGCTAATAGCTTGGACTCCTCCGAGGGGAGTAATCCCCGGGTTCAAAGGTTCAGGCTCAGGTTCCTCGGTTGTAGGCTCGGGCTCTGGCTCCCTGGGCAGCCTGCAGGTTCTCCTTGGTTAGGTTACTGACCTGTCTCAGGTGTTCATGCAATTGCATTACGTATTGAAGGAGCCCCTGGGTTGGCGAGGAGCTCTGTTCCTAGGTCTCCCACATGAGGTCCAGTAACCCCTGCAGCTGGCATCTGTACAGTAACTCGAATGGGGAGAATTGGGTGGAAGCTTGTGGTACCTCTTGAATTGCCAGTAGCAATGGTGGGAGGAGTTGTTCCCATCGACACAACTCTTCTGGGGGAGAATTTTTGCATCATCCTCTTTAGTGTCCGATTGGCCTCATGGCATGATTCATCGGTTTGAAGATGGTAAACTGAGGTTTGCAACTTCCAGATCCCTAACAGGTGACTTCTGAGGAGCCAGGAAGTAAAGTTCATTCCCTGATCAGTTAGTATTTCCTTTGTAAGCCTACCCGAGCAAAGATTTTTGGGAGTTCCACTGCAATACTCGGGGTGGGGATGGCCTCGGGGATGTACTGAAAGCCTGCGGTGCTCCTTGTGAGGAGTCCAATTAGATCCATGGTGATGCTTTCAAAAGAAGTCTTCACCACCAGCACAGGGAGCAGGGGTGCTTTCGGGACTCCAGCTGATGCAGCCCACTGGCATTCAGGGCAGGATGCACAGAAGTTCTTGGCGTCCTGGTGTATTCCTGGCCAGTAAAATCTGGCTAGTATTTGAAGCAGGGTTTTCTCTTGGCCCAGATGGCCTGTGGTGGGGATATCGTGGGCCATCCTCAACATGGTCTGCCGGTGACAGTGCGGTACCACAAGTTGTGAGTGGGGTTCATGGGTATAAGGGTCCTGGTAAGCCCAGTAGAGATGCTCACCCTTAAGTTCAAACCAGGGCCACTGAGTCATGCCCTGTGGATCTGTAGTGACACCATTGACACATGCCACCTGGTCATAGACCCGGCTTAAGGTGAGGTCCTCTTTTTGGTCTCAACAGAAGTCCCCCTCTATGCCCCAGAGGGGTCCCTTGTCCTTGGGCGCTACTCAGGGTTCATCTGGAGGGTTGGTTGGCCCTCCCTCAGGTGGGTCTAGAGAGTCCCCGGGGGATTGCTCTTCCTTGTCACCCTCGATGGGTCTCCTTCCAACCCCAGCCTCTCTGGCCCAGTCTGGAGAGATGCTGCCTGCAGGACCTGGCTGAACTCCAGCCAGTCTCCCCCGTGGATGACGGGATAGGGGAGGTTCAGGACAACTCCCTGTAATTTGTCAGGTTACTCCCTCAATTGTGTGGGTCAGTTGAGCACTGGGGTACACCTTCACATCCCCATATACACAGCAGAGTCGGATGGGCTTGTGGGTCAAGCGATCAGCTGGAACGAGGTTTTCCCGCACCATCGTTAGGCTACACCCCAAATCCACAAGGGCCTCCACTTGCCTTCCCCGGAGGCTAACTGAGATGATCACTTTGGGACAGGGATATTGGTGGGCCTGGGCATCCCTGGCACAGAACTTGCCGAAGGAACAGTCCATGGTGGGGCACTGCCTCTGGAGGTGCCCTAACTGGCCACACCTGAAGCAGGGGCTGATCGTGGCAGGACCCGGTCAGTCCTCCAAACTCAGAGGATGATCTGGGCTCTCTCTCAGAGGAGGCCTTCGCCCACTGTCATGGCTCATCATAGGGCCGGGGGGGCTTCAGGGTCGAACCTGCGGAGCCACCACTGCATCAGCCGTTTTCGCGGCATTGGGGTGGGTAGGGTATCGCCAGAGACCTGAGTGCCTTCCCACACCTGGCGGTCTGGGGGTCACCGGGGTCTCGGCCGTTAAGGCGTCCTCCATGAGCCCAACTGCTGCCTTCAGGGTTGTAGGCCAATGCTGCAGGACCCACGCCCTCCCTCAGGGTGGGAGGATGTGGCTACATTGTTCCACTATCACTTGTTCGGCCAGTTTGATGGCTGTGTGTCACTCTGGTTGGAGCCAGCTCCAGCAGGCATCCTTAAGTTCCTGGGTGACAACGCAGAGTCGCGCCCCCAGCGGATAAATCTTCCCCCGAAACCTATGCTGGAAGGTTTTGGGTGTTACATCCAGAATGTCCAAGATAGCAGCCTTAACTGCCCGGTAGTCTCAGGCCTCCTTGTTAGGAAGGCTCCAGTAGGCAGCCTGGGAAGCCCCCATCAAATACTTGTCTAGGAGCGTGTCCCATTGTTCTGGGACCCACGCGGCGGCCAAGGCAACCCACTCAAATGCAGCTAAAAATGCCTCTGGGTCATCTTCAGGACCCATCTTTGTGAGCTGGATGGGTAGGGTGGGGTCACTGGGGCTCCTGCCCCTCTGGGGCTGGGGTTCTGAGGCAGCAGGGCACGTTGTTGGAAGCATTGCCTCTGCTGGTCCTGCTTTTGGGCTCCCAACTCCCAGAGTAGCTGCTGCTGCTGGGCCCTGAGCTGTTGAAGCAGCTGCTGCTGGGTTTCAGTCCACCGCTTCATCAGCTGCTCAAGCTCCATCCTGATGTTCGGGTCTATTCCGGCTTAGGTATAGTCATAGACCCTCCCCTCTGTCTCAGGGGGTGGTCACTGCCTGCATTCTCCACCACGGGTAAGGAGGTGCGTGTGTCTCTCCCCTTCTGACAGGGCGGGAGGCCAGACCTCCTCACTGCTTCACAAGCAGGGCACATATCACAGTCAGTGAGTCCACCTGGTGATTAGTCCAATTAGCAGTTAGTCTTTCTGCCAAATCCCTCAGTCAGGGCAGTGAGCAGGCCTGGTCAGCAATCAGACCAGGCCTTAATTAGTCTTTCCGCCCCTGTCCCTCAAACTGTGAGACACCCTGATTATAGCTCAGGCTGAGTCTGTACGATACAGCCCAGCAGTTCAGGGTGAGGAATTAGCTCCCAACTGGGAGCGACAGCAAATGCGCCTGGCGCTCTAGCTCCGGCGGGTGCCAGATCAATTCAGGCCTCCTGGCCTATTAGTGGGGAGGTGGCCACCCTCCACAGGTGGGGTGCTTCACAGGGGGACACAAACCCTTCCATTCCACTGTGTCCCAGCCCAGGGCCCTATTAGTGGCAGGGTAGTTTGCCACTAGGTCAGCAGGGATCTGCCCGCAACACACTGGCCAGCTCACAATAGTTCGACAGCCAAACCCTATTTGGCATCCCTGGGCTCCTTCCTATCCTCCCCAGTTTGGGGCACCTGGGTTATGCAGTTGTCCTTGGTCTCCCCTAAGTAAACAGCCCATAGCAGCCCCGGCAGTTCATCGGTGTTGCTGGTCTCCGGCAATCCAGGTAACTCCTCTGGTTGGGTAGCCGTTTCCTTAGGCTCCAGCAGCAAGAAAGAGACGTCCTGCTCCTCTGGCAGCTCTCTTCCTACTGAACTAGGAGGCTGGCCTTTTATAGTCTTCCTTCCTGTCCCGCCCCTCTGCTTCCAGCGGAGTGGCTGCATGTGGCCTGGTTCTGCCCACCAGGGGTGATTTCGGGTCTCTCCCATTCTGACAGGGCAGGAGGCCACGCCTCCTCTCTACAATTAGTGTTTCACAGGTGGCTATGTGGTCTGGAGGAAAAAACACCAAAGTGGGAGGCAGATGGTTATACTGTTATTACTTTATTTTATTATTTGTATTGTGGTAGTCATGTACCAGGACTCCATTGTGCTACACACCGTACAAACACTGAACAAAGAGAGAGATTTGTAAGCAATTTGGGGCAGGGACTAAGTATAAGATAGAGCCAGTGGGTGGATGCAGCCAGACAGACTGGGGAGTACAAAGAAACACTGAGACAATATTGGTCAGCATGATAAGCAGTGGTCTGAGCACACCAGCATCTCGCTGTTAGCTGATAGGTAGCAAGAAGATGTGGTGGCTGTGAAGGCCCTGGAAAGTGAAGGCAAGTAGTCTGTTTGATGTGATAGAGAAAGGGGAACCAGGACAGGGATTCAAAGAAAGGAGTGACACCATCAATGCAACAAGCTAGGAAAATGATCTTTGCAGCAGCATTCTGAAGGACAAGAGTGGGGCAAGCTGGGATTTGTTAAGGCCAGAGAAAAGGATGCTGTAGTAATTGAGATGTGAGATAATGGGAGCCCAGGAGAGATGGAGCTTTGTGGTGGGGGAGGAAAGGCTGTATCTTAGACGTGCTGTGCAGGAAACATTGGCAAAATTTAGAAACAGTGTGAATGTTGTCTATTCCTGACTCCAACGCCAACATGGTGTGTAGCCTTGGGCAGGTTGTTTCACACACCTGCCTCAGTTTCCTCCATTGTAAAATGGAACAGATAATACTTTACCTTACAGGGATGTTGTATGGGTTAATTAATGTTTGTACAGAACGTTGCATTGGTCAATCAAAGTGTTACATAAATGCTAGGTAAAAATTTAATATTGATTAGCCATAGAGAATAGGGCAAAGCAGCTATGGCATCATTCCATCATTGTCCTTCAAGCCATGTTAATCAATGAGAGGAATAAAATGACTGTCCTGTAGTACTTCCTTGGATTTACACAGATGGTTTCTGCATTTTCCTGCATTTCTGTTAGTGCTGGACCAACAACAGAAACAGCAACAATAGTAGCAGCTTGAGAGACTGTTTGGCAGCATGTTGCAGAACATATAGTATCTATTTTTTCAGTTCCACACAAATGCCTCTGTGTATCATTGAAAGACTGTTGCAGAATTAGATCTCTGCAAAATATTCCCACTGAACCCCAAAGCCGTTCAGATGGAGCCGTGGGTCCAAGGTTTGATGTGCTCAAAAGCCTCAGCCAAAGGTCAGTGAAATTGGCTGAGTTGGTTTGTCTATAGAGCTGAGAAGCTGCCAGCTCCCCCTCCACGAGTCTATCAGATTCTGCGCCCACAGATGGTGCAGAAGGAAAAAGGAGATCTCCCAGGGCCTGTTAGAGGAGCAGATATCCTTTGGGGGTGGAGTCAGGGCAAAGGGGTTCCCCTGCAAGGTTTGAATTAGTTGAACCCTGTGGGTCAGTTTCTTCCACCCTTACTCATACCTTGCTTAGAAAGTACTTTCATAGATCTTATTTCTGGAGTTAGGTACCAGTGGGCATGAGCAACCGTGGGAGTATCTGGCTCTGAATGAATGTGCAAGGGTTGGTTTTCTAGGGCTTGTGAACCAAACTGCGGGAGTCAGATTTTTAACCAAAAGCTGCAGGGCTTGCATTCCTACATAGAATTGCTAGCTGGCTGCTAATTGTCATTGTACCTGTCCCCTTATGCCTAATGAGAAAACCTGTGTTAATCATTCATTTATTATGGCAAAATGGACACAGACCACTCACCGACTCAATTACCACTGTTTTTAGTTAGAAGAATAGTAGATTCTGTTTCATAAGGCAAATCCTATCATTGGACAGAATACTATTTATACTGAGCTAACCATCTATTGATTTGCAATCGGAACCTGTTCCTGAGGTATCAGATACCTCTATTAGCCTAATAAAGCCTTTTCACATCTCAGCTTTCTTCAGTCTTTGCTATAGGAAGTGGAACAAAATCAGCTGGTTTTTAGACCATACGCAAAACCTTTGTTTAACCTATTCCTGGAAATTCCCCACATTACCTACAGTTGTGTGCTCTATCTGCTGTCATATTTCTAAATTAAAATAGTTCAATTAATTTCCACTTGTGTTTGAGATTTCTGGAAGGCTTTGTCATATATGGTCATCTAAAAGGGCTTAGATGCAATGAAGCAGGTACCACACCATAACCAAAATGCACAATCAGCCATTCAAATAAATTATTAAAAATAGATTTGGATGAGATGCCTCCTGTGTGCTCTGAGTCCATTAAAAATCTCCAACTGTACATATGTAATCCTTAGCCACAGTAAATGTTCAGACAATTCATTTCCCCCTTTTGAACAAATGAACCATTATATTATACACTGGATCAAGTACAGCACAGCCTACAGCTAGCCCAAAACAAAGTTCTCAGACATTTCCCCCCTCCCCCCCCCCGGCTTTGTACTCATAATAAACAAAAACATCTCACAACTATAGCTGCACACTGGCCTGTACTTAAATAGATGCAATAGCTACACTCTTTGACTGCTAAGGATTAGGAGTAACTTCTTAATAACAACAAAAAAGTTGCATCTAACCTAAGAAATATCTCAGCTTTTTATTTTGAATTAACAGAGTTGAAAAATAGCACCCTTAAATCTTTGTTGGTTGGTGTGACTGGCGCTGGTTTTTCATATATACATAAATCTCTGGCAATGCAGCTTAGGCTCCTCAGACAAATATACAAATCACACAGCAACCAGGCACACAGAACAGATCTGAGAGGAAAAGAACAGGCTCCAACACTACAATGGTAGGTCTATCTTTCACTTGGGTGGGTCGGGAATGGCTGGTGGCCAAGGACTAGAGTAGAAAGAGCACTTTCAAAAATAAAAACATACAGACTCCAGAGCCCAGATTCTATGGTCTGGCTGAGTTTTGCCCACCATGTAGTGGAGGAAGGGAAAGGAACCATCTCAGGGAGTAGCTGGCCCACTAAGGGGAGTTGGACGCAGCTACATCCATGATGGATTTGCTACCTCTCAGCTGAGACTGATCAGCTAGGGATCAGGTGATTATAAAAGCCAGCAAGTAGGCCAGTTGGGTAGAGTGTGACCAGACAGCCCTTTGCTCATGGAGGAGGGCTATAGGAAAGTGGCAGAGACACAATCTGTAGGGAATAGATATGCCCCTGCAGGAGGCGGTGGGTTAGGGTAGTGGTTCCCAAACTGGGGTTCATGAAATGTTACAGGGGGTTCCTGGGAAAAAATTCCCTAATGGCAGACAGAGCTGTCCCTAGGGACCCCAGGCAGCACGGGGCCAGCAGCCTGGAGCTCCTAGACTTCCAAGAGCTAAGCAGATCAAAACAAGCATATCTATCACACTGAGGAGATTTAAACTTCAAGACTCCTTAAAAGAAATGGACAGGGAGGTGAATAGTTTTTGCTTTTTTAAAAATTAAATAGGTAGCTAGTGTTGTTTTTAAAATCATTATGAAGAACAAGTTTAAGCTTTTTTGTAACATGTGTTGTTTGCCTGGACTGCTCAAGACCTGAATGCTTGTGTAGGAGGAACTCCTTGAGTTGGCTTCCTAAATACCTTCATGCTGTTTCACATCTGATATTCCTTGATGAAACATAGGAGTCTTGTCTTACAACAGGCTTATTCAAACTAATACAAGCTATGAAAGTGAGATCTTGGCAGAGTGTTGCCATTTTCATAATGTAATAAAAATACTGTCATGATTAAAAATTAATAATGAATAGTGTGTAATAAGCATGTCACAAAAACAAATTTTTACATTTCCAAGATCACTGCTTTTATAATTTATACTCAGGTAAAGGAGAAAAATCCCTGGAAATATTCATTTTTAAGAGGGGGTTTGCAAGACTTGAAATTTTAGTGAAAGGGGTTCACAGGTTGTTAAAGTTTGGGAACCACTGCGTTAGAGGGAAGAGATAGTTAATGTGCTGTACTATTTACATGTGGAAGAAATAAAGCTGAAGCCTTCTGAAAAGGGCCTGAACAAGACTCTGGGCATGGACTTACTTCTTCCTGGTTTGAGGGGGACAGGCCAGTAGGCTATAGGTCAAAGGTGGGTTTATGCCGCAGGGACTTGTTCAATCTGAAGGTTGTTCTAATTTATGTCTAACTGTCCTAGTCCCAAGGGGCTGTTCAAGCAACCAGAAGTGCAGTGGTTCCCTGGCCACCATGCTCATTTTCACTCAGGGACACCCCCTTCGCTGACTCTAAACCATGGGAGTGGGGGGAGGAATTCTCTTTATGCAAGAGGAATCCAAAGAGGGCCTATTAAGCTGGCTTTTAGCTTCTTTTTCCTATTTAAAGTGGCATGAAGTGGTCAGACACCTACCCCAAGACTTTCAACAGATTAAGGAAAACCATTTTCTAGTAATGGCTCAAGACCAAATTTACCCTTATTGAAAAACAACAAAGAAGAGGTTCTAATAACTGTGTGTAGTGTATGCCAATCCACGGATGAGTCTATGGGTCAAAAAGGGAAACTCACCCAATGTGATTAAGTGCATTCCTAGGTACATCCATGGCTGTGGGGGTATGAATAAAACGTAAGCGCGGTCCACAACAATCCATAGCTTCCACCAACAAAGATGTGGAAACAATGGAACAACATGGTGCTTGGGAACCAGAAAGGGAACCATTCGTTCTGTGCCTGTGACAAGCCCATTGATATTGGAAATGCTGGGCCCAGTTCTCCCCTCTGTTACACTGATTTTACACACACCTTCAATGGAGTTATACCAGAATAAAACTAGTGTAACATTGTGGAGCAATAGGGCTTGTTTTACCTATTCTGATTGTAGCAGGATGAACATTTCTAGACTATAGTAGATGTGAAAGCTGGTGTTAGAATACATTATAGTGGCTAATGTCCCAATGCCTACCATTAGAAATGCCAAAAATGAGTCTTATGAGCTGACCTGGGACTTCAGTTCTAGGTACCCAATCTCTGCTAACATATAGAGGCCACCAAACGGACATCAGCAACATTTGATCACTAACATCCCAGGCTGGATTCAAACCAGCACTTCTGGGTGAAAGCCTTGAAGATTCTATTTCCCAATCCCTACAACCTTCCAGCCCCCTGCTGAACACTGTATTTCATCAAATCATTTGTGATTGCTTTCTAACAATAAGCACTATTGTCAGCAGTTACCACCAGACTTTTACATGTTAGGTAGCCAGTACTGTTGCTATATTTTAAAACCCCTTAATTTAAAGATTTCATCTAATTCTGCTCCTTTCCATTTTCATTCCCCAGATAACGACCACACCATATGTCTGACTAGTCAGCTTCCCATGCAGAATAGGGAATCAAAAACTCCACATGATTAACAAACATTTATCTTGTTTACATGAAAAAGCAACTGTTTTAAAATGCCATGAAACATTGGGGGAAATTTCTTTCAAACATTTACTTTATCGTTGTTGGAGGTACAATGGGAATTTTTTTAGGAACATGCTGTTTATGTGTTTTAGTTAATGAATTATTGACATAGATTTGCTGGCAGAGAAAGCTCTGAAGACTGTTTTAAAGGCAGTGGAAGAGAGGCTGCGTAATATAATGGTTGGATTTTGTAGGAGAAAACAAAGAATAAAGATGTAAGGCTGAGATTTTCAACAGAAGCTAAGAATGTAGAGATGGGCACCTAAATTCCTGTGGTTCCTTTGAAAACCGTAGCCTAAAACACGGTGACTACAGACTACACTCTGATACCTCTCATACCAAAATAAATCAACTGCACCATGTCATGTTGTGTGTGTTTCTAAAATAATGTAACACTATGGAGGGGATACCATGCAGAATTCAGCACTGCTAGAGCAAGTAGAGACACTGATGGAATTGGAGCAGCTCTGAAAGAATTTATGAATACTGTATGTTGATCCAGTTAATGGGGTATGTACTGGTTTAGTTTAATAGGGAGCTGTAAGGAAAAACAAGCAGGAAAGACACAGAATGGCTCTAAATAAGTAACTTCTCCACAAACACTTAAGGGTTAAGAGACAATACCATTACAGGAAAAGGCCAGCACACACAAAAGATCAAAAGGACCGTAGCAGTTTGAAAGGGGACTCTGTCTCAAGAGCAGGGGAGTTGTTCAGGGGAACTTGACTCAGACATAGGCACTCAGTGGGTTGTCTGAAGAAGTTAGCCCTGCCTAACTTACCAGCAGGAAATGGTGGAGCCTTCAGGTAAGATATACAGGCTTGTACACTCTTGTTCCTAAATCCTTTTTTTCTCTTATGCTTTGTTCCTATTAAAATAACCAACACGTGAGTTTAAGAAGACCATCTGATCACTGTATATCACTGGTCAGACTTCCAAAGGGAAGAAGCAGTCAGACCTGCTGGTGCTGGGTAAGCACAGTGGATACACAAGGTACTGTAGCCCCAGCACTGGTCTAGGAGTAAGTGAACAGTGGAATTCCATTGCTGGGGGAGAGTAAGGCACACGGCCTGACATGGCGGGGTGTACGAGGAATGGGGCAGAACTGCAGCTAGCCCCGGAACTGTGCCAGAGATGAATGATGATTTATCATTTTTAATGTTGCTGACTGGCTGAAATAACTTGTTACCATAGGTGACTACTTAATTCTGCTGGCTGGCTGGCTGGATTAATGAGATACTTGTATACAAGTACGTAATGCTGCAGAGAGGCCATCATTACAATGCTGTACGTTCAGTTAGTTGTTAGGACACCAATGCATTTTGAAAGGGCATTTTTATTGCCCTTTTTATTTATTATATAATAAGGACCCAATCCTGAAAACTCTTATTCATGTGAGCAATCCTTACTCTGTCAGTAGTCCCATTGAAGCATGGACTTCCCTTCTAATTCTGGCCTGCTGAACCTCTCTTCACTTAGATCCTTCCTTAACACTTGCCTCTTCCACGATGCCCATAAGAAGGTCATCAGTAGTAATAATCATTATGTTTAAAATAACATGTCAGTGAACCATCTCAAAATCCACATGCTTATGCTGAGTAACACTGGGCTTTTACTGCTGTAACCCTGTCCTCCTTCCCTGTGTGTGTTACCCCCACTCATTACATCATGGCTAAAATTAGCTATAACAGTGGTTCCCAAACTTTAATAACCTGTGAACCCCTTTCACTAAAATGTCAAGTCTCATGAACCCCCTCTTAAAAATGAATATTTCCAGGGATTTTCTCCTTTACCTGAGTATAAATTATAAAAGCAGTGATCTAGAAAATATAAAATTTGTTTTTGTGACATGCTTATTAGTCCAGTGCCAGGTTTACAATGGCTCCAGTGGCTCCATGGAGCCAGGCCCATGCTCAGAAGGGGCCCTGGCCTGCTCCGCTTGCACTGCACCCTGAGACCCTCCTGGCTCCTCCTGCCCACCACTCACTTCTCTTGGCCTGCCTGCTGGCTGGTCGAGGGCTCCTCTCTGCCCCATGGTCCCACCTCCTGCTCCTCTCAGCCCCACAGTGCACCTCCGGCTCTGGGCAGTCTCTGCTTCCCACCACCTGTGGGGCCCCACCTGTCTCCCCGGAGCTGAACCGCCTGGGACTGGTGCAGAAACCTGGCCAGTCTCAGCCAGGTGTGGGTAGGGGGTGGGGGAGACAGTGCAGAGGGCTTGGCTGGGCCCCTGCAGGCAAGTGCATCTTGAGGGACTCCGGCCAGGACAGGTCCTGGCCTGGCTGATCGTGCCACTCCCGAGGGTCCAGAGCAATTCCCGGCCCTGGGACCAGCCCTGGCAGCGCTGCCGGCTCAGCCCGGCAGACATCGTCTCCCAGCAGGGCTGGTGAGTGCGACTGGGAGGCAGGGCTTGGGGGAGTGAGTCTGTGGAGAGTATGGTGGGGTGCTGGGCTGTGAAGGGGCAGGGAGGATCTGTGTGTGTTGGGGCACTAAGAAGTGGAGGTTCTATGGGGGGTGCTGGGCAGTTGTGGTGGGGCTGTGGGCAGGGGTGGTGCTGTGCTGGGTGCTGTGCATTTGTGGGTGGCTCTGCTGGGGGGCTGGCCATAGGGAGTCGGGGGCGTGGGGGCTGTGTGGTGTGGCATATGCCCACCCCCCCATGGGGAAGGGGCATGCTGGCAGCACAGGGCCAGGCAGGCCACTGTGCATCTGGCAACTGCCGGTTTGTAAATAGCGACCTCGCATTGGGCGGAGCAGGGATACCCCTGCCATGCGATGCCCCATTACCTCTGGCTGGACCCTTACTCTGGGGACTGACCTCCCCACGCCATGCTCCATTGCCTCCATGGGGGCCCACAAATATGTTTGGCGCCAGGCCCACAAAAGGTTAATCCGGCCCTGCTTATTACACACTATTATTAATTATTATTTAGCATTACAGTATTTTTATTACATTATGAAAATGGCAACACTCTTCCAAGATCTCACTTTTGTAGCTTGTATCACTTTGAATAAGCCTGTTGTAAGACAAGGCTCCTAGGTTTCATCAAGGAGTATCAGACGTGAAACCGCATGAAGGTATTTAAGAAGCTAACTCAAAGAGTTCCTCCTACATAAACATTCAGGTCTTGAGCCGTCCAGGCAAACAACTCACATTACAACAAAGCTTAAACTTGTTCTTCATAATAATTTTAAAAACAATACTAGCTGCCTATTTAATTTTTAAAACAGCAAAAAATATTCTCCATTTCTTATAAGGAGTCTTGAAGTTTAAATCCCCTCAGTGTGATAGATATGTTTGCTTTGATCTGCTTAGCTCTTGGAAGTCTATGGGCTCTGGGCTGCTGGTCTCATGCTGCCCGGGGTCCCTAGGGACAGCTCTGTCTGTCATTAGGGAATTTTTTGCCGAGAACCCCCTGTAACATTTCGCGAACCCCCAGAGGTTCATGAATCCCATTTTGGGAACCACTGACCTATAAAATCCTGTGATCTTCTCTTTGTCCTGTAAAATGCCTAATATACTTTGGGACATTGTAAAAGCAACCACAATAATAATGAATAACAAACTTATCAGCTCAGCTTTTCAGTTAAAAAGGAGTTTTCAGACAGACACTAAAGAACCTAATGTTGATCAAAAGCATACTAGTCTTGGAAACAGCATTCGGAAGCCCAGTTCAGCCAAAGTTCAGAAAATGGGAGTCAAACCTTTTTGATGGTTTGTGCATAGTTCTTCACTTATTTAACAATACAAGGTATTTGGAGACCATTGTCAACAGCTAAAATTGTCTCTACAGATAAAACAATTTGGGCCAAATTCTTCCCTGGTGCAACTGCACAGATTTCACAAGAGTTACATTAGGGATGAATTTGTCCCCTTCTCCTTGGGAACAGCAAGAGAGATCAGGAAATTAAACTTCCCTTGAGCTTTTAAATTCTGATTAAAGCAGTTTTCAGTATGTCTAAAATATTCCACACTTTGTAACAGTAATATATATTTCAGCTCATCTAAGAGCTTTGCTTTTCCTTTCCCGTTTCACCCCCTGATCCACTAATGCTCATGATTCTGAAAGGCCACCCTTGAAATTGACTTTATTATTTGCATATTTTGTTTATTTAAATTCTAATTCAGATTTTAAAAATATTTTACCTGCTAGAGAAAAAATTGAAAAATACAAATCTGGTGAAAAGCAAATTGTGTGGGTCATATAAACTTATAAAAGCTGAGGTTTAAAGTAGCCTAAGAGATATCAGGAATGCCAAGTCTTGTCTTCCTATCTGAAATGAACCAAATCTCAGTCATGTTCTCAGAGGTGCTACTGAAAACAATATTGTTTGGTCTATGTTAGAAACATACACTGTTTTCAATAGTTGCTGAATAGTTGATGGGAAGCATTTTCAGCAATGGTTCCATTTCCTTGAGTAGTCAAAACTCTTGATTAATGCTCCCCGACAGAAATGGTCGCCCCCTAACACTGTCTTGAAGCACAAAGAGTGTGATTCTCATCTTCCTCTGGCTTCAGTACTACTCACAGGAGTGATGAGAGCTGGATGTGCCCTGGTTTTATATTTTACAAGATCAATTCCTGGAAGTCTTACTCAGAAAAAAGACCCAGGCTGAAATCAGTGGAAGTCAGGGAGCTCTCTTCTGTCAGATGCTAAGCATCTCTGCCAGGGTAGTCCCTCAGGACTGGGCCCTCAGGGCTATCCTAGAGAATTAGACTATTGGTAATTGAATTGGTGGGATAATACTAGAGTAAGCACTAGTGTGGTGTGTTCACATGACTCGTGGGTTTGGATGCAAGTTGATTTTAATTTTACTCTGTGTCCAAACCAACACTGCATTACACTGTTGTAGTGTTGTGGTTGTACTGCCTTCTGCATATATCTCCCACAGTGTCTAGTACAGGTGCCTGGGAGATTTCAAAAGGCCTTCTGGGGTCCTGGACTGCTGAATTAGGATCCAGATCTGAGCTTTCATTGAGTTCAGAAGTTTTTGGATCTGGAGTTTTGCTCTGGGCCTATCACTGGGCCAGATTCTGCTATCAGGTATAGTTGTGCAAATCAAGGGTTACTCCACATGTATACTGGTGTAAATGAGAGCAGAGCTTTAATATTACTGATTTTGATTTTTTTTTCCCAAAAGAAACATTATAAATGGCCAGGGATGTAGATCTAAGAATCAGCTCACACTTCAGGTCTTATCTTCAAGATTCAAGCCATGTCTGTTTTTCAATTTGTATCTGTTGTTGCATAAAACTAAACCAATACTTACTAAGTGACCAAACATAAACAAACCAATTCCACTAGGACAGGAAACTCAACAATGTGTTTACAATGTGAAGCATACTGAGGTGAGGTTTCCTTCTTCCTCAAAATATTGTAATGCAATTAGTTTAAAGCAAGAAAAGTCCTGGATCCTTAAGCTATGACTTACAATATGTGACAATCTCTAGTAAATACTGGCATATTAGGTTAATCAATAATGATACCTCTTATGCAGGCTCATCCAAAGGCCAATGAAGTCAACTGGACTCTTTGACTTGAATGGGATTTGGATCAGACCTTCAACTGCAAAAGAAACATAAAGGAGGCAGAGCTGAAAGTGAAGTACAATTGCAAACTGCAACCACATAAACATTTTCAGCATTAAAATTGGATCCCGTCTATCTCCACCTCCATGACTTTTGTATGAATTTGGTGTTCATTCAAAAATAGTTACAGGCTTCAAAAGCCTCCATAGTCTTAAAGCATGTAATACAGGCATTTGTATATTTGTGCTGAACAATTTTCAATACACAGCAAAATGTTTCAAATGCACCAAAGATGACCCTGGCCCCAGTCCTGTAAATGCTTATGCTGATGATTAACTTTATACACATGAGCAGTCCCCATGGGACTATTCCCATGCATAAAGCTACTCATGTACATAGGTCTTTGCAGGATCAGGATCCGTGTAATCTGCACCCAGTATGGGGGGGGGGGGGGGGAGGGAGAGTTTGGGCCCAGTCCTATTCCCATTGAAGTTAATGAGAAAATTCCCATTGGCTTTTATATATCTATTATGTAGGCATTAATACCACACACACACGTCCATAGCATCTGAATACCTTTGTTAGTGGTGTGACGTTCCCCTCTGGTGTTATCTGGAGCGGTGATCTGCTAGGTCACTCCAGTCCTTGACTCTGGGAGCCAGCCTTACCCTGCTCTGCTGTGAGAGCCCCCACTCCTGGGCTGTTCACACACAGCCTCTGGCATGTAAACTTCTCCTTGGATTGTGCAACTGGATGACACTACCCAATATCTCCGGTCCCAGACACAACCCTAGGAACCTCCATCTTGCAGTGTCCAATTATGCCTACTGGACCCTGCAAGTTTATATGAGTTCGTCAATTTAACAAAGAAATTGATGTGCACCAGGTTTGTTATTCCAAGGGGAGTCTCTGACATGCTTCAAACCAAATGCACTGCTTCAGGTAGACTAAACAAACAGATTTATTAACTAGAAAGACAGATGTTAAGTGATTATAAATCAAAGCATAACAAGTCAGATTAGGTCAAATGAAATAAAACCAAAACGCATTCTAAGCTGATTTTAACACTTTCAATGCAAACAAACTTAGATGCTTCTCACCACTGGCTGGCTGGTTGCCCTTCAGCCAGGCTCTCTCCTTTGATCAGTGCTTCAGACGCTTGGTGGTGATGTCTGTAGATGGAGGTGGAAGAGAGAGGAAGAGCATGGCAAATGCCTCTCCCCTTTATCATGTCCTTTCTTCCCTCTTGGCTTTACCCCCTCACCCTCTTCAGAGTTAGGTGAGCATCGTAGTCTCAAACTGACCAAAGGAAGAGGGCTGGCTCACTCGAGAGTCCAACAGATCCTTTGTTGTTGCCTAGGCCAGTGTCCTTTGTTCCTGTGAGGCTAGGCTGGGTTTGTCCCATACATGCCCTGATGAGGTGTGAACTGTCCCTCTGCTTTTGGAGATTTTTTGCCTGAGCTTGCTTTAAGCCATGAGAATACATTTTCAGCCTCATAACTATATACATGAAATTATAACCTATAGCATTACTGAAACGACAATTACTATAACATCACTATAACAGCTATGCTCAGTGCATCATGAGCGTTCCGAAGACACCCAACATGACAAACTTTGCATTGGATACCACACAATCAGGATTAACATGGGGGTGTAGGGTGTTCCCACGAGGTACAGAATGTCACAAGTGGAAGTAGGCTTGAACCCCTCAGTTGCACTTCTATAAATAATGATTTTCTGCTGATATGACCCAACTCTCTGCTTGTTACCAAATATGTATATAAAGTGCAAAAACATTAGTGTCCTCTAATAAGGATTCAGTTATGTAATATTCTTCTGGAGTCTGACTAATTGGTTTTTATTTACTTCTATCACTCAGAAAATTCCCATAATTGAGTATTGCACATATCCTGAAAGGAGTCCATAAACAGTTGAGAAACATCATCTCTCATTAAAGAACCAAGAGCTCTACTAACTGCCAGTAGAACTCCTTTCCCTCCCAACATCAACCATCTTCCCTTCCCCTGACTGTAAACTGCCTACTGAGAAGTAGATCAACATTCAAAGCACTTCGGTAACTCTGTATAAAAATAACCCAAAAAACCAAAACAGGAAACGCTAACAATGGCAGGGTTACTGGCCACCATATCATATCAAATAAATGAAAAGCAACATGATTATTGACTGGAGAGACAGGCCTATGTGAAAAGACTGAATAGGCTAAGTGATGACTAAAGGCCAGGGGAGCGTGATAACTTTTTAAAAAGCATTTGAAAGGAGTAAACATCAAGGAGAGAGAAGAATTCTTTAAGGTACTGCCAGGAGATAGAAGTTAGGAGTAATGGAATGAAAACAAAAAAGAGAAAACACTGACTGAATATCATGATATTTTAATATTCCAGCTCTCATTTCTATGAGTTTAAGAGAAGAAAAACTCTTGTCACACATACAGGTAACCTTGCTGAATTGTTCATATGGGTTGTTTTATTTATCTAGCCTTAGCATTATCCTCAAAAGTAAATGATGGATTCTCTGTAACCTAGTCTTTAAATCAGGATTTGAGGACTTCATTACCTCAGTCATAGGTTACCGGCCTGTTGCAGGAGTGGGTGGATGAGGTTCTGTGGTCTGCATTTGCAGGAGGTCAGACTAGATGGTCCCTTCTGGCCTTGAAGTCTATGAGTGAGTGAAAGTACTGGAAGCCACAAGTTCTGCAACATCATATGCTAGCTAATGGGAACTTAAATATTACTTAAAGATCTTAGCTGGGATTTTCAAAGGAATTTAGGAGAGTCAGGCTTACAGCTCTCTTAGACTCCTTTGAATTTAGGACCCTAGCTCCCATAGGCTCCTTTGAAAATCCCCTCCTTAGTCTATTTCCCCCTCTGAGACCCCATTTCAGGAAGGCAGCCTTATACATAGGGGCACTTATGCACAATTTTAACTGTAAGCAAGTGCTTAAATCCCAATGATTTAAGTCTCATTGACTTCAATGGGCATGAAGCACATATTTAAAGTTAATCATGTGCTTAGGTGCTTTCCTGAATCTACTGTTATAGATAATGCTCTGACTTTGCTGGAGCACTAAATATGTGTCCCTGGCCTCTAACTCACAGCCAGAATCGGGCAGGATTTAGATTTTTGGCAAGCTTTTTAACCCCTGAAAAAAGAATTCTCCTCCACAATAAAGACATAGTCTAGTTCAAATAAAAAGAAATATGGGTCTCCCTACCCATTACTTGTCCGGCAGTTTGTAAATTCCTTCTTCATTCCTAGAAAGAGGAGCAAGTCAAAATCCCAGTTCTAGATCCTTTATTGTTTCTCAGGGTCCTCTGTTTGAACTGGAAAGTAATGGGCTGTTTCTGGACTAGATCGTGCAGAAAGGTCACAGTTACAAATACCACTTTAGAATTTATATTTGCTCCAGATCCTGTTCTAATTATATTTAATTTAATCCAACAACCCTGATGTCTCGAATCCTATTAGTTTTCAAGATCCTCCACACAGTGTTTATATTTTTTTGTTTTTATGAACGTTTTCTCATCAGCTATCTCTAAGTCCTTGACAGCTGCTCCATCCAATGCAGAAATTGTCTCCATTTCTGTGCCCTGGTTCTCCTTGAGCTTGACATTTTTCAGTGATAGTGGACAGTACTCTCTGCAGGTCAGTAAAAACACTTGCTTTTAACAACTCTTCTGAATCTATACCTTGTGAATTGCTGGGATAGATATTTATGCTTTTAATTTACATTCTGTCAGTCACTGTCATTGCTAATGCAGTTTCAAAGATCCCAGACCTCTTAATGTTTTTTTCTATGACCCTGAATTTTAGGGTCAAACACTTCCCATAACATTTTTTGCTGTCATTCTCTGGACAAGAATTGAAACTGGTTGCCAAATATGAAAAATGATTTTTGTTTTTTTCTTCTTCTTCAAATGTAAGCTACCCATAAATAGTCTCATGACACAAACATCAAATTAACTAAAACACCGCATTTTCAGTAATTTCTCATGTTGGTATTAACATGAATATTACTGTAGCACGAACAGGCTATGAGATCAGGAGCCACTTGTGCTAGGTACTGTACAAATGTAGGGTAACTGACAATCTCTGGTGGGGAGGTCACATATGGAAATATTTTTATTATTATTATTACAGTAATATTTTCCTTAAATTCCATGGCAACGATTAATGTACTTTTATTAATAGGGCTTCAAAAATGTTCTTTAGCCCTCCTGTAACATTAGGAATCTATTCAGGATCTTCATATCATAGCTATTCTTCATCCAGCATTAAACTGTTCAGAGCATAGGTCACAGATGTTAGAAATGGAAAAAAGGATGGATAGTACACTTGATCTGAGCCCAGTGTTCCTTCATCTGTACATCAAAGTGCTCCAGGCTCTCAGACACCCCAGAGGAGAACAGAAGAGCTTTCACACTAAGTCTTGAACCACAAGGTGGTTCTGCACATTCTTGTCCGCCACCTGAATCATTCCAAAGAGTTCCTAACATTTGTTTCTAAATATTTTAAAGCCACAATTCCTTTGGTAAATGAAAAAGGTTATCCTGATTTCTGCAGGGATGATGGGGATCCCAAATAAACATCAAACTATCAGAGAACAAATTCTGAAATCACCTGGGTGAAATGTGTGGGGCACGTTCAGGGAGAACAGAGCAGCTGCGCTATGAAAAAGGAAATCCAGAAGAACTGCAAGCCTGGGCCTGACACTCTCACTCTGTCTAGAGCACTGTGCGGGGAACGTGTCCCCCAGCAATAGCTCCATTGATCTCATGGCATTAGTCATCTGTGTGAAGTTATGCACTTGTTTACAGGCTGGGGGCTAAAAGACACAGAGAAGAGAAGCAGGAAGGATTGGCTGGGGAGCCCAGGCAGGGCAGTAACCCAGGGCCAGATCCTGCAAATACTGCCTATCAGGTGCACGCTCCCTGCAGCTGCCAGGGGGCAGGGATTGGGGTAGTGGACCCCCGCCTGTTTTCCTATTGCTCAGTGAGTTTGGTGGGCTAGAAGGTGCCTAGCTGGCTCTGGGGCACTGACAAGGCAGTAATGGGTGACCAAGGCTTGGCTTTCTTCCCTGCTCCTTGCTGCTAGGGGCCAAGGCTCGCTGCTGGGCTCTACTGACAGGACTTGTGGGGACGATTCCTGGCGATCCTCCCGCTGACTAAGCTGGGCCTAGGGCTGGCCAACCCCCTGGGAGTCTCCAGGAATTAAAGATTAATCTTTAATTAAAGATGATGTCATGTGATGAAACCTCCAGGCATATGTCCAACCCTGAGCCGCGGCCGGGCTGGGCCCCCAAGGCGGGTTACCTCTCCCCACCGAGGCAGGGGCAGGCAGCAGCAGCAGCAGCAGCAGCAGCTGCCCTTCCCCGGCCCAGCCACGCGGCTGCTCTCTCCGGGGCGCGCCCCAGCCCAGGCGGGGACTAGCCCCGCTTCCTGCGGCGAGCCCCTGGCGTCGGCGGCCGGGACTGCAGCGGCGGCAGCGGGAGGAGGGGCGGGGGCAGCGGCCTCGGCGGCGCCCAGCTCGGAGCGGGGAAGCACCAGCCCGCCGCACTGCCGCCGCCGGGAGTCTCGAGCGCCGCTGCCCCCGCGCCACCGCCCGCTGCATCCCCCCAGGTAGGCGCCGCTCGCCGCCCTGGCCAGGCGGGATCTCAGCCCCGCCCGCTGCCCGCGGGGAGCCGGCTCCGTTAGACGGGAACCCGGCAGCTCGGCATCCTCCGCCCTGCGCTGTGCGGCAGCATCTGCCCCCGGGCCCGCGCCCCCAGCCCGCCCGCCAGACCTCGCCCGTAGCCTCCAGGTACTGCCCCGGGGAAGGTGCCGGCCGCGGGCTCCGGGCGCTGGAGAAGCCCTGGGAGCGGGCAGGGCTGGCGCCGTCGCGGTGGGGCTGCTCGAGGGGCTGGGAACCATCCAGAGGAGCCCGGAGGCCTTTCCCCTGCTGGCCCGGTGGGCAGAGGAGCCCTGGACCCGCTCGTTCCCTCCCGGGGGCTGGCGAGCTACCCATCCTGCCTTTTGCTAACCGGGGCAGGCAGCTGCATTTCCGAGGCAGGGAGGGCTGCTCTGTTGGGCAGCCGCGCAGAGCCAGGGGAGGGGGGCCCCAGCTAAAGAGCCCAGGAAGTCGGTGAATGCAGCCAGAGTCACTAGGGGACTCTCTCCTCTCCCACCACCTTCACCCATCACTGAAGAGCTGGTTTAAACCGAGAACGTTTCGGTATTTCATTGTGCACAGTCCATCTCCCTCCCCCACCCCCACCCCCATGTCTTCTGTAGCGCCGTGAAAGCCAAACTTTATCTGGAATCTCAGAATTTCCTCTGCTGACACGGTACGTTTTAGGGTTGCCATCAACATAAAGCCAATGTAGATGACAACAGACGAACCCCCAGCGTTGAAACCTGTAGCAATTTTGGACATTTGGTTTTCTGTCTAGAAACAATAGGCTTGAGTTACCATGGTAGAAGCAACCCTGAGGAGTAACGGTACAGCAGAGGAAAACAGCATCAGCTTCTAGTGTAAGTGGCATGTTTTCTTGTTCCCGTTCTTCTGGTTTACGAAGAATTCAGGTAAAAGAAGTAGTCTCGGTAGTTGAAAGATAAAATAGTCACGATTCATATGGATTCGTTGAGTTAACCTGTTTTTGTTGATGGGGGGGGGGAGATAAATAACGGAAAGCTTTGAATATGCAAGCCACACTAAGTTCGATAGTGCTTTTGGTATATCTCTTTACAGAGACATGAGCAAGGATTATTCCAGTCCTTTTTATGTACTCCAAGCTTAATCAGGAATCTGTGAAAAGGGGTTTATAAGTGATGGATTTGATTAGCACTTCCGAAGGTCTGAGCTCAGAAGAGCAGAATATTTTATATTAGAAATTTCAAAATGTGTATTCCTAGCTCTTATTTGTTATATGTGTGGTTTGGTAGTTATTAGTAAGATTCCAACATCATGAAAAGAGATGACCCAAGAGAAAATATAGTTAAAGGCTCAAGAATACATGGCTCCGATTTTTGTCAAAAATTAAAATGACCCTGATTTCAAGATCAGTTTAAAATAGATTTGCTATGCTACAATGTGCTGGATTTTTTTGTTCATTATAAATGAAATGTAATTTATCCAGTTAACCAGACAGAGTTGACCAAGCAAAATGAGTAGCATATGAAAGTCTGCCAAATATACCTTATAATAATTCCATTAGGATTTTTTTTTCAAAATTGATGATTTTTATCTCACAAACAAGTACTTGGGGTATAGATTTGTTTTGTATTCTCTTACGAAATTTACGCTAGGTGTCAGAGAACATAACATTTGGAATAGCACCATTAGAAATATATGTAAACCTTTGCTTGTACAGATCACTTAGGTTTTGAGGATACTATGGAGTATGCTAAGAAAGAGAAAAGCTCTTTTAAAAAAATACATACATGTGAACAGTTGGGGGTGGAAATTGCAAACAAAGCAAAGGAAAAAATGTATGCTGTTCAAATGTAATAAAACTCAGTTAAAAATCTATGTATTTTAATCTCATTTTTGGGCTTGATCCTTGTAGTTAAAAGTCCAGCACTCCTCATTCCCACATAATGGTCTGTATCTACTGAAAACTCCCTTTCACTTCTGTGGTGCAGGGTTGGACCTTGAAGAGGAGTGGAGGGTGCTGAGCATGTCACAGAATTGGGCCCTATTATGATTTTTAAACTAATGGTAACTTGCTTATGTGTAAACATGACTGAATTGTCGCCACTGATGCATAAATGCCTTGTACTGAGCACCTGTGGTGTCTGAATCATTTCCTTTTCCAGTCTCTCTCTAATCCTGTTAAAAAGTTTGCTGAAGTTTTTGCTTTGTTCTCCTTCAATGTCTGAGTGTTTAAAGGCAGCCACTGGACAGCTCATATGCAGTTTTAGATTTTATGGTATTATTTACGTTGTTCTGTGAATTGGTTTCAAATGTAAACTTTTGGTTCCCAACCCTAAAAATCTGATTACTCTGTACATACGCTATTTGTGACCAGTGCCTCCTGGTTCCCAATAGAGGCAATCAGAAGAATCTTTCTGAGTTTCATCACAAAGGTACTTAGTTGGGTGCTCAGCACTTTCTGGAAATCAGGCCTCTTTAGTGTGCATCAAGCTGGGCTCCCAAAAATTGAGGCATCCAAAATCTCTCATCACTGTTTAAAATGTATGCCCATATTAGTGGATATATTTCTGTAGTAAATGTGTGTATGTGTGTGTGTTGGGTGGGGGCATGAGAAAGTTAAACAAAACTCGGGTGGCTGGATGGTCAATAGGCAGAATTATACTGTCTTGTGATCACATGGGCCAGAAGGTGTCAGGACTACAGGAGATGCAGAACCTTGGCTTTCTTTGAGCAGTGTCGTGCAGCGACCTTAGAACAACACTGCTTTACTTCAGAGGCAGCGAAACTTGGCCTTCCTTAACTGGAAGAAATATGCTTCCCAACCAAACACCTCTGAATGTGAAAGGAAATGAAAGAGGCAGTTCGTCAGAACAAGTCGCAATAGTGGAAGCTGTGTATTTAATTCTCGAGCTGGGCTGGAGAGGGTTTCTCTCTCTCTCTTTCTTTCTGCTAAACATTTTGATGAACCTGATTTTTTTTTTCATTCAAATTTTTTTTTAAACTTTTTTGGGGTTTCTTAACCTGAAAATCAAACATTTTTCACTTTCTGAAATCTGAAAAAATGTTTGGTTTTCAGGTTTTCTGAGAAACCCCCAGACTTTTCAATGGAAAGAGATTTTTTTCATTAAAATCTCAGTGTAGCTGAGAAACCACTTTCCACCCCAAAAAGACTCCATGGAAAATTTTCAGCCAGCATTTAACTCCACACATTTGGTGCACTGGAAGCTTCTCTCTACAGTTCATCCTTTACCTCTCTGCCTTGAGATCTTGTGACATAACACTATTTGGGAACTCAGGGCACAGTGAATGGGGACCTCTGAATACCGTTGATGCTGTGGATTTATCAGGTCTTTTTTTCCCCCTGAGAATGACAAGATACAAGGCTTGCTTCACCCTTTTGGGCTCTGAGTATGCAGTTTGTACCTTCTGTACCTTCAGGCATAGCTCCTTTAGTGGGATAATTCACTTCCAGGGCAGGCCAGGCACTGTTACCACTGTTGTTCTCTGCCAAAGGAAGCTTCTTTAAACTTGTGCAGTAGACACTCTGAATTGGCTTCTCTTTATTCTTATATAAAAGTGCCAAACCACATCCTCAAACTAGGCGTTCCTCTGCCTATCTTGCCTGAGGGGCCTGATATGGTAGGCATTCTCAGAGCAAGCTTAACCTCGCACAAAATGGCTTGTGAAGGAGTAGGTGGTAATTACATTTGCAGTGGAGCAGAGGGACTGAACCTGGGTCTCTCACCTCCCAGGTGAGTGCCCTAATCACAGGGTTGTAGAGTCATTCTCACACTCTCTTTGGCTCTGTGCATATTTAATTATTTATACACTGAGAGTGCTCTCCCCCAGAATATCCCAGGGCCCAATGGTTAGGGTACTCTTCTGACGGGGGAGACTTAAGTTCAGATCCCTTTACCACATCAGGTAGAGGAGGGGAATTGAACCTGGGTCTCCCACATCTCATTGGGCTAAAAGTTTTATAAGGGAGGACACTAGCACCAACACCTTCTCCTCTGTTTCTTGCAAACCACAGTTTAGATGGCTAATTCCAGGAGAGGGTGCACAGCTGAAAATCCCAGGCACAGATAGGCACCCAAATCCAGCCCAGATTTAGGCACCTCACTCCTTTGGAGAATGAGCCTTAGGCCACATCTCTCTCCTTGGCATTTCCTCTGGTTAGCTGAGGTGGCTCCCCTACTCAGTGTGTTGGCTTTTGTGAATTCTAATCTTCAGTGCCTATCTCTCCCCATGCATTCTATAGGGAGCCTGGATGCCTACACTGGCATTGTGGATTCCACTGGTGGCAAGTCACCTAAAAGTTAGGCATTGCAATGCCTAAGGGCTGGTTTACACTACAAAGTTAGGTCGGCTTAACTACATCACTCAGAGCTGTGAAAAATTTCATGCCCTGTGCAATATAATTAAGCTGAACTAAGCCCCAACGTAGAAATTACGAAGTCAACCAAAGAATTCTCCCATCAACCTAGTTACCACCTCTCGGGGAGGTAGATTTACTACAGCAATGGAAGAATCTATGCACCACTGTAGCCTTTTCATGTAGACATACCCAGAGTCCCTTTGGAGATCTAGCATCTGATCTGGACTGACCACTTGCATGCTGCTGAAGATAACTGCTAAATGCAGCAAACCAAGAGTCAAGTGCTGCCCCATGTATCATACCAGGTATGTCACACTAGAGTGCCCAGGTTTAATGTTGAAATGCAGTAACAAAAAAGTAGATATTGAACTGTAAGAAATGTAATTTCTGTTTGTCAGCTGAAGAGAGACAGTTGTTAGGCAAGTCCTATAACTGGTACAATCAATCTTGATGACTTTTTGATGAACTGCACTCTCCTCTTGCATTGTGCCATAGAACTGCTGTTAAATACCTTTCATGCACACCTTGAAAATAGAACAGAGGAAACCCATTTTAAACGCCACTTTGTGAACACTACTACACCTGCTGTGTCATGATCAGAATTCCAGACAACTAAAAAAATTTTGGCTTGACTGCTAGGAGTTACCTTTCTGTGTGTTGTGGTATACCAAAAGACTTTTTGGTTAAGAAAACTCTAATCTGCCCTCAGAAGGGCATGGCTGGACACTGAGGCTAAGTCTATGCTATGGGGATTATAGTGGCATAACTATGGTGCCATAGCTACGTGAGTATAACTCCGTAATGTAAATGGAGCCCACAGCAATGGAAGGAGCTTTTCCGTCACTGTAGGAGCACCATGCCCCGAGCTATGGTAGCTAGACTGATAAAAGTATTCATCTTCTGTTTGACCTAGCTCCAGCTACAGCGGGGGCTATGTGGATTTTTCACATCCTGAGCACTGTAGCTATGTAGACCTAAATTCTAAGCGTAGACCAGGCCCAATGAGCTGAAAGAGTCCTATAAAGAGTTCAGACTCAGATCTGTTTTTCTAGATCCTTCAAACCTTTGAGCTTTATGTCCTGTAAGAATCCACTTAATGTTAGTAGTTATCAATATACAGTAGCTGTTAACCTCCTTATTTCAAAATCCTGTTCTGAATTAATAGAAAAAGAAATGTTATCTGGACAGAGTGCCTAAAAAACAGCAGTCCTACATATTTTTTTTTTTTATGCATGTAGACTATATCAGTTTTAAAAATTTGAAAGTTATATAAACTAGCCTTTCCTATTGCCCAGTCAGAAATGATACTATTAGTATAAAATGGGCTATGCTTCTATGATTGATCTGTCCTACAAATGTGGTGTCTAGTGGGAAGCTTTTTACACTAAGGAAAAAAATGTATGATATACATTTCTGGCTGAAAATATCTGTATGTTTATCCAGGTGTATTGGGATTAATATTTTATAAGAATACTGCAAACTTTAAAAAGTCCCCTTGTACCACATGCAAGGGATAGAAGAAAAGATCCTTTATATGAAAAAGGCATAAATCATGAAAGCAGACACTTCTTTAATTTTCTTTGGCTCCACTACAGTGTGGTCTTTAACATTTCAAATAATAGAACTGCTTGAGACTCAGAATGGATCTCTTTAGATATTTTTTATGTTTCCTGGCCTGGTCATGGTTGATTTTAATTTTTAATTACATCAATGAAATTTGTTTATGCAACTTCAGATTTATGGATAATGAATATTTGTATTCGGCTATGGCCCCTACATATTTCTAATCAATTAATTGCACTATATTTTTTACAATGTTTGTATTCCCGAAAATTGAGGATTATTCCTAAGTGTCTGTGCTATCTGAATATGTTAAGGATTTCTGAAGAACCTGGCAAAACTTTTGCTTTTCTGAATCAGTCTGTCAGATTTTAGGATGTCTTAAAATCCCTTTTTGACTAATTTCTTCTTACTCTATGTTTGAGTTTGATCTAATAGTTTTTTTTATCATGTAAAGAGCATTCTGCTGCTCTGTGAGCAGAGTCCTAAGCTTGAAAGATATGTTAACCCTGTTAAGATAAGAGTGTTATTCCCAAAGCTGCAAAATGCTGTATATGCCTTTTGAAGCAAAAAGAAAAGGAGTACTTGTGGCACCTTAGAGCCTAATCAATTTATTTGAGCATAAGCTTTCGTGAGCTACAGCTCACTTCATCAGTCTCTTTTGGGACAGAAAAATTGGGGACTTTACTATTTCTCTAAATCCTGCATTACTTGTACACACACAGCTCTCATTGACCTCAGTGAGGTTTTGAGGCGCATGATCCAGCCCTACTTTTGTGTTTCCGTAATCCAGCAAAGTTGAGAGAGCAGTTGAGCTTGCAAATGTGTTTATGCTACTCACATGAAAAGGTATTATGGCTTTTATGTATTAAAAAAACCAACAAGAATATTTTTTTGGGCTACTAACTCCGCAGCAATAGATTCACTTGTGTGTAGGCTGAAATTGCTGTTACATACATTTAAAAACACAGCATATAAAATCTGTTCCTCTTTGACGTATCTGGTGAGTCTTGAAGTTTGTTCTCTGAGTTTCTTCTGGAGCAGTTGATGATGTCACAAACACTTAAAATAGAACAAGAAACATTTCTTGCACTTCCTCCTCTGTATTTGTTATGTGTTGTGTCTATTATTGTTTTCCAACATCTGCACATAATGCCATGTGTCTGCAGAATGACACAAGCCACGATTTTCAAAAGTGACTAATGAATCTGGGCTCCTAGCTGGAGATACCTGAGATGAAATCCTGGCTCCACTGAAGTTGATAGCAAAACTCTCAATGATTTCAGTAGAGCTAGGATTTTCAGGTGAGTGTTCAGCCCTTCCTGAAAATCTGCCTCCCTTTAAAGTGTCTGAAGTGCCACACACTAGTCGCTTATAAAAGACTTGGCCCCAGTCCTTGCCCTGGGGGGTCCTAGAAACTGGGTAAACAGAATCTTAGAACTCAGGGTTTTACTGGAAAGTGATGGAGAATCTTTTTAAAATGCTGTGTGTGTGGAAATGTGCTGAAGTATAGCCCTGGAGACAAAAGTCCTGTTTCTGCACTGGACAGGCATAGCCCAGGGAACAGTGTATAAGCCTCGTCCTGCAGCCCTTACCTAAGGAAAACTCCCATTAAAGTCAATGAGGAACATTGCTCATGTACAGATGGTAGGATCGGGTCCTATTTTGTGTTTGAACCCTGACCTGCAGGGACCATCATGTTTCGAGGTGAGAGAATAATCCATTCTACAGAAAAATTCAGTGTTGTCCCTCCACAGAAGGCCAACTAGTACTAATTATGATGTGGGAGATTTTTGTTCTTTGTGGTATCAAATCAGCCTAATTTCACAAAGCCATCAGAGAACAATTTTCAGTCACTACCAGCTCAGACTGGATTCTTTCCAGAGAACTAGAGAAAATAATCTATAGCACTGATATAGCACTGTTCATCCACACATTCTGTCACACTTTACAAAGGTAGTAAGCCTCATTATGCACATTTTACAAATGGGGAAACTGAGATATATAGAGAGAAAGTGGCTTGCCTGAGATTATGCGATGAGCCAGTGACAGAGCTGGGGCTTGGACTCCTGACTCTTACTCCATTGTCTCGCTCATTAGGCCACATTTCTTGATCAGCCCCATCCCCCAACAAAATGAATTTCAAATATTCTGTTTTAAAACGTTTCTAGAATACAGTAAACACGTAGACCTAAAAATAACTGCTTTGAGGACATAAATGGATCTTTTAAAATGTATTTTTACACACTTTCCAGTTCTTTAAAATTGAGTTTATTATTGAGCAGTAGCATCACTTGTTTGTATTCCTTGTTCCCAAATATTGATGTTTTTCACTGTGAAATTCTTAGTTATGATCAACAGAACTAAGGGTAGCTCACCAAAAAAAAAAAAAGCTGGCAAAAAGTGTAAGAGCTTTACAAATGATCTGTATTCATTGTAGTTTTTCCACCAGTCCACAGAAAATAGTTGTGGCTTCAAAGCTTAACAGGGGAGGATGACTCATTTTTAGATATACTGTTCCCTTCAAATGCTTAAAAGGTAGGAAAAAGTTAGTAGTAGGAGCTTTATTTATTTACGCATGTTATTTATGTGTTACAAGAGGACCATCCAGAGGCCCCAGTCAGGATTAGGTACACACTGTGCTGGACACTACTCAAACATGTAGTAAAATGATTGCCAAAATCAAAGACGTCAGCCAAGACCTTATTATATATTTTACACACATAATTAAAAGAACATTGTTAAGATGATAAAGTCAAGCACTCAGATGTTAGGAAATGCCAGTATTAAGGTTGCCTGTGCACCCTTTCCCTTTTGTGCATATGAATAACGAAACAGTCATCCATTATGTGGTCATGTACTATTTTTTTCCTTGCCCAACCAGTTCCAGTCTTCTGTTTCCAGCTCCCAGTTTCTTTCCCCCAGTTCCAGGCTCACCAGACTCCTTGTCCCAATATATTCCTTTCCCTCCCTTTGCCTGTCCTTTGTCCCCTCTACCTTCAAATCAGATGGTGTCCTCCAAAATGCTGACTGGGTGCCAGCAGAGGACGGGATTCGTTGAGAGCACAGGAGAGACAGGCTCCCTGTTGTCGGTTACAGTGCCCAGCCTGGAGTAGCTGAGAGCAGCAATTTCAGAGAAATTCCTTCTGAGCCCCTATAGCTTGGGGTTGGAGCATACTCCGTAACTCTGCCGCGATGGCGCATGCGCACTGTCCAGTCACACACAGGAGCTGTGAGGGGATGGAGCATGTTCAGTCACGCTGTGGGCATGGTGCATTCACAGTCTGGTCAGCACTAGGAGCAGTGAGAGGCTCAAGCATGCTCAGTGAGGGTGGAATCTTCAGTTATTTCTAGCTACTAAATCAAAGAAGTCTCCACTGAGCATGTTTAAACTGCAATTTTTCAAAGGCTTATAACTTGGCCAAATTTGGCAGATTTTTGCCTGGACAGCAAAAGGTTCATCACTGACACAAACACCAGGTCCTACCAAATTTCAAGTCCCTGCTTCAAAGCCTTTCAAAGAAAAAATCTCAAGAATTTTTTAATATGGGCAAAATGTATTTTCCCCCAATCTTGTTCTCAGAAACAGTGGAACCATACTGGCTACATTTTTCTTTTAAAAAAACACCAACTATTTCAGACTGAGGCAGACACCCAGCATGCAAAATTTCAGGCCAAACAGTTCAGCAAAGTTGTAAAAAACTGAAACAAGGTCTTAAAATGGGAATTGTCGGACGACCTCAATACATGGTAGAGCCTTCCCTGCTTATTCTACTACTGTTCAGTCCAGGTCAAAACTTGGCTGTAATCAATGGGGCTCCACATGGGTGCAGTGATTTTTGCCTAACCCAGCACCCCAGGTACACCCATGCGGATCTGGCTGCAGGACTGTGGCCATAATTTAGTCTTATCTACTCCAGCTGGCCAAACAAAGAGCTGAATCCTGTAGTCTCTGTGCAGACAAAAACCAAAAAATAACTCAGAAGATTTATCTGCTCAGAACTGCAGAATTGGGCCTTCTGTCATTAAACAGTTTAGCTTGTTTCCTTAACTTGGTGTCTCGTCCAAGGCCAAAGATATTACAGTATCCCTTGAAAGTTGCACTGAAATATTACTTGTAACAAATGTTTACGGTCTGTGACAAAGTGCTCCAATTTCAGGAGTGTGCAGTGTAATGTTTTATGTGAAGTAATACTCCGTGTATCCAGCAGTCATCCAATACAAGGAACATAAATGCTTACAGACTCCATCAGCCCCACAGCTCCCAGGCCATAGGTTCATTGCTGCTCATAATTGGCACAGCCTGTATGTTAAATATACATTGCTCTCTGCTTTTTTAATGAATATGAATGTTCCATAATTTGTGTATGTGTAAGCCCAGAGACTTACTTCCAGCAGTTTTCCCAAAAGACACTTCATAATTCATACTAACACAAACAGTATATGTAAGCCAGCAGGGAGAGAGCTACTTTTGCCTAGCCCAGCACTTTGTGCCATCAGTGGATCTCCTGGCTTGAAATAGCGTGAAGTCCCCCATGGTTACCATCTGTCCCAAAATCACAGAATAGTCATGATGCACAAACCTTCCACTCACAGCCCTGCTGCTGTTCTGCCCTCAGCTGGAGCCTGCCTGACCTTATGCCCTTCTAAAGTCAATGGAAAAAATTCCCACTGACTTCAGAGGAGCAGGATCAAGTCCATAGCCTTGTGACACACCCTCAAGAGGTGATGGCATTGATTCTCTATCCTATACTGATGCAGAGTCATGACCGTGAAATGTATTGCCAGCGAATGAATAATTTTATATCTCTTAGCTGGTTAATTTAAGAAATCCCACACCTTTCAAGCCTCCAAGGTGTATTTAGTTAATTATACCTGCAACCCTGTCTTCCTATTACTGTCACCTTAATCTTCTCTCTTCTCCTCCTCCATTGTGTTCTTCACTTCCTGTTGCATCAGTGAGCTCCTGGAGACTGTCTTATTAAATATTTGCATCCAGCACAATGAGGCCCTGATCCTGTAACACACACAATGAATAATGATTGCCTCCCTGTGTTGTAACACAATTGATTATCTTGTTCCACATGAAGAATAAAAATAGAGAAAGGCTTGACCTGTAGTGAAAAACTCTGCAGTTTGACAGACCCATTACTCTTGGAGTGGCAAATCTTGTTCCTCTGTGGGTGGTCATGTAAGAAACAAAAACAGTGGAGCTGCCATTTTATACTGTATGTAGCGGACAAGCTGTAGTGAAGCTGTGTATGGGACCCAGTCTTGGGGCATTGTTCAGCGAGGATATGGGGATGGTGTGGAATGTGGCTGGGACAAATGGGGCCTATCAGTGGGTCAACAAATGATACCAGTCCCCTGATTGATCTCCCATTTAGGGAGCGCAGAACAGTCGGTAGCCTCTGCCACATCCTGGAGACTGCAGTTATCCTCCCAGAGAGGTTGATCCACCTGCTGGTACAGGGAAGGGGAACTCCATCCTTCCATCTCCTGCATGTCACCTGTGGACAACACATTTGTTTGGCACTTAAAGAACCTGGGGAAAGCAACTCTATACAAGCAGCCATATTGGTGTCAACTTTTTATTATTTTTGGGTGTTCCATGAAGAAAATATGCTAAGTGGCCATACAGACATCTACAAAGACATGCTCCCTATCCCAAAGAGCTTGCAATAGATAAAATAAAGGGACAGTGTCCAATTCATTCTTTATATTTCATTGAATCTGCTTTTCCAATGATAATACCTATTTAAATTGCATCTGGAAAGCAGAGACAGGTAAGTTAAAAACGCACAGCAGTTTCATGTGACCAACCCCCTTGTGCAGGTAAAGGTTAGTACGTATCCACTACCAGTTATGCTACACAGAATGAAGTATGTTACTCAACAGACATCTCTTTAAAAATGACCACAGTAGCCTGTTATTAGACCCAAAGGCTATAGTCGCACTATCGTTGGCTGTATCTTTTTAATTCAGGACAGTATTTTAGATGCATTTGTGTGTGTGGTTTTTAATTCTAAAGTATTTTTTAAGACACTTGACAAAAACACACTGGAGAAAAAATATAGTAAAGCTCTTATAAACTACTAAACTACCTCTCCAGCCTGGGCCTGAGGATATCAGCCCCACAAGGGGATAGTCAGTGAATGGAAAACCCTACTCTGCTAGCATCACCCCTCCCCAGCTGCACCCTGCAGGTATTCCTGTGAGCTGTCAGTGGTTCAGGAATTGAATTATTTAATTTCCTTCCTATCCTGAAATGCATGTCATCTGCATCTCCTGATCTATAAAATATATTCACTTTTCTCTTCAGCCACATTGGCAAGAACCTTCATTACTTCCTAACTGTCTATACCACTTTTCTTTATTTAATTTGATGAAGGCCAATTGCAAACAGGCAGATTAGTGCAATGGCGTAGCCATTTTAGAATCATAATTTGATTTAATTTCTCTCATTTATTAATGAGACTAATTTGTCTCCAATTCCCTTCTTCCCCACCCTCATCTATTTATTCTCCTTAACTCCTTTAGGTTGCATTAACTCAGTCTGCTTTTTGCTGCTCTTATCTGCTCCTGAAAGCATTAACTGACTCTGTGGGCCAAGTTCTCAGCTGATGTAAATGCTTGAAGCTCCACAGAAGTCAAAGTTGCTGTGCCCATTTATACCAGCTGAGAATGTGGCCCTCAGTGCTCTTGTTTGCTTCTTCCCCACATCTCCATTTCCAGCACATGCCTGTTTGTTTGTTTATTATCGTCATATTCCTTCAGAAGACCACACTGCCCCCTTCTTTTCCATGTGCTATTCTTTTGCTGTGGAATTTCAGGGTTCCTCAAAATTCTTCTGCACTCCTGTATTTTCACATCTCCTCTCATTGCCCCATATTCACTGAATCAATTTTCAATTTCCTTTATTTTTCATTGTTTGAAATACCTCCCTAGAAACATTAAAAATATATTTCCCTACTAACCCTCCCCCCCCCCCCAGTTTTCTATCTGGCAAACCCTGAATTTTATTTTGAATTGTTTACAAGCTAATACAGCTTGTTTTGTGGTGTTTATCCCTCCTTGTTTGTATACCACCATTGGCTGGTTCTCAGAACAAAGTTTAACTTGGGCTTCTTCTCTTAATTCTCTGCAGCAGCAGAATACCAGATAGTCTAGCTCATGCCTCCCTTTCTTTTTTAAATTTCTGGAGAGCAAGGTGGGGTGGGGGAAGCAAGAGAGAAAAGAGAACGAGAGTGATGATTTTAATTAAGAAAATTAAGAGTATTTAGAATTCAGAGATTCTCCAACCAGATTATAACAACATGTAATATAGGTCAAAGTTTAGGCCTCAACTACTGGGTATTGTGCCTGTAAATAGTAACTGTGGATGCAACTGAATTGAAGTCAGTGGAGCAGTACCAATTTACATCAGCTGAAATTCTAACCCACAATGTTTAAATTCATCTCTAATATTGCAATTCCTTTTAATAACATAAGAGAAACTCCAGTAGTTAATGTGTTGATCTGTGTCCTGAAATGTGGCATTGGTTTTAAACTATCTCTGTTTTGACTTGTTTAAAATAGTCAGCAGAATGTAGATTGAATCTGAACCTTTTCCATTTGCAAAGTCCTTGTCACATCTGATTGGAAATGTTTCAGAGTAACAGCCGTGTTAGTCTGTATTCGTAAAAAGAAAAAAGAAAAGGAGTACTTGTGGCACCTTAGAGACTAACCAGTTTATTTGAGCATGAGCTTTCGTGAGCTACAGCTCACTTCATCGGATGCATAGCATATCGTGGAAACTGCAGAAGACATTATATACACACAGAGACCATGAAACAAAACTTCCTCCCACCCCACTGTCCTGCTGCTAACAGCTTATCTAAAGTGATCATCAAGTGATCATCAAGGAAGGCCATTTCCAGCACAAATCAAGGTTTTCTCACTCTTCCCCCCCCCCCCCCACACACACAGACACACATACAAACTCACTGTGTCTGTGTGTGGGGGGGGGGAAGAGTGAGAAAACCTTGATTTGTGCTGGAAATGGCCTTCCTTGATGATCACTTGATGATCACTTTAGATAAGCTGTTAGCAGCAGGACAGTGGGGTGGGAGGAAGTTTTGTTTCATGGTCTCTGTGTGTATATAATGTCTTCTGCAGTTTCCACGATATGCTATGCATCCGATGAAGTGAGCTGTAGCTCACGAAAGCTCATGCTCAAATAAACTGGTTAGTCTCTAAGGTGCCACAAGTACTCCTTTTCTTTTATCTGATTGGAAATGAATCTATGAATAAAATACTGTTTGATTGTAACACTTCTTTAGTGTCAGAGTCCTTGTGCAGTCTGGAGGAGTTCTTTAGCAATTCTTTGAAAAAGATAAACATGCAGTCTGTTTTTCTGAAGCTTTGGAATCCTCTGCTTATGGAATTCCAAGGTATCTTCATGGCAACAGGGCTAGAAGCGGAATGTGTAAAATCAAGCTACTGTTGTAAAAGAAGTGGTAGTTATATGTATCCACTTTTCGTTCAATCATTCAATCCAGCAGCATTGTAGAATACAGATACCTTCCTTTGAATTTCTTACAGGCCTCTGCTGTGATTTCTGGTGCCACAAAGGTAGCCTGCCATTAGAAATGATTGAGTTTCTTGAGAAAATGACAGAAAATGGCTCAAATATCCCATACCTTTGTGACCAGTCTCCATCTGAATCTTGCAAATATCCATGTTTGCAAAATATTGCAAAAGAAGGATCAAGTGTAGAAAGTCCCCACTCTATGTACAAAGGACACCCTTTGTATTCTATTCAGTTCAATTCAATTCCTGTTCCTTGTATTCATTGTATACTGTCATTATTGTTCATTAGTTCATTCACTTCCACCATTGGGACCATATATTGAGTAAAGAATGCTGAACAGGGCCTTAAATAACATTCTGATATGGTTGTCACAACAAACTAAACACTAGATTGACTCACCCCTGACAAGTTTTTTTAATGGTAATTTTTTCCCTCTTCATATCAATATTTTGCTTTTCTTCCCTGGTGAGGTTCTCTAGTCTGAAAGAATGGTTACTAATTTTCAGGTGCTATAGATCTTGATTTAAAAAGATCAGTTGGTCTGTTTCCATTTTTAAAGTAACCAATGTATAAACTTTCTACTGTGCAACAATAACGGGGCTAAGTATTATCTGGCGCTGGTTTGGACAAAAATTTCCATTCTGTGGGAAATTCTAACATTCCAAATTTTTGTTCCAAATCAGAACAAAAAGCCAGAATTTTGACGTTTCCCACAGAATGTTTCAATATGACATTTTCTGACAGAAAAACATTGCATCTGAAAATTTTCAGTGTGTTCAAGTATTGTTGCTTAGGTAGACTCAGATCATCCTTCTCCACAGATAGACCTGCTATAGAGGATGCGAGAGATTTTCCCCATGGAGATTCTCCCTCATCGTCTGTGGACCACCAACAACACAGTGATGTGGTCATGTGCTCTGGAGTAGTTCTGACATTCCAGCTAGTGGAGGGTCAGACTACATATGCTCATTATCCAATATAGTAGGAGGGGAAGGGAAGGAGATCCTAGGAGCATTTCCTTGTAGTGGCATAGACTATATGTCTTCATCTAAATTCCTCATCAGTTACCTGCCTATAAATTAATCAAACACAGTTACGATAAAACAAAACTTAAAAATACATAGAGAAAGCAGAATTCAAATTTACCTGGGCTTCCCACTGATTTCAGTGCAGAATGATTTCCCATCCCATCCACTCCTATGCTCAGTGCACTTCTTGCTGTATGTTGCCAACTCTCATGACATTAGGCGCTTTTCTTAAAGCTTTCCTTCTGGAGTCATAAGATTGTGTGAGAATCTCAACTTTGGTTTAAAAAAAAAAAATCTACCCCTCAGAGTTGTGGAGAAAAGCTTGAAAATGTGAAGCCTACAGGATCTGATGCGAGAAGACATATCACCTCTCCGCCCCAAAAATAAAAAACATCCCACAAAAAAATCACCCCCCCCCAAAGTTGTTATCAAAACAAAACAAAAAATGATTTTGAAGCCATTCTCATGATCTGTGGGATTTTTGAATGTTTGGAGCTGGCAGTACTTCTGTTATCAGCAAAATGCCAGTTTCCAATGACTGAGCTGACAGTCATGTAAATAGCAAAGCTTTATCAGGGATCACTTAAGTGGCATCTAATAGACTAACATTGTATTTATATATTCTTTAAAAAATATATCTGAGTTTTTGTAGAAAAATAATAATTTTAAAATAAAATCTGAAGGAATAGCATTCCAAAATTGTTTAGATTTGTTCTGGAAATAAAGAAAAGGAAGGAAGGAATCTTCCTAGCAATGGCCATAAAATAGTGCAGATTCCAGTACTGAAGAAAAACCAATTTATGACATGCTTTAGCTCTTGCTCAAGAGTCTTTCCTGTGAGTGACACTTATGGGCACTGTGATGCTGTCAGGTAAAGGATACCTAAAGTACAGTGTTCCACTGATAAGTGCGGGTCATATAATTTAAAGGGATCGATTTTTCCACTGTTTTCTAAAAGAAAAGAGAGTGAAGAATCATAGAATCATAGAATATCAGGGTTGGAAGGGACCCCAGAAGGTCATCTAGTCCAACCCCCTGCTCGAAGCAGGACCAATTCCCAGTTAAATCATCCCAGCCAGGGCTTTGTCAAGCCTGACCTTAAAAACCTCTAAGGAAGGAGATTCTACCACCTCCCTAGGTAACGCATTCCAGTGTTTCACCACCCTCTTAGTGAAAAAGTTTTTCCTAATATCCAATCTAAACCTCCCCCATTGCAACTTGAGACCATTACTCCTCGTTCTGTCATCTGCTACCATTGAGAACAGTCTAGAGCCATCCTCTTTGGAACCCCCTTTCAGGTAGTTGAAAGCAGCTATCAAATCCCCCCTCATTCTTCTCTTCTGCAGACTAAACAATCCCAGCTCCCTCAGCCTCTCTTCATAAGTCATGTGCTCTAGACCCCTAATCATTTTTGTTGCCCTTCGCTGGACTCTCTCCAATTTATCCACATCCTTCTTGTAGTGTGGGGCCCAAAACTGGACACAGTACTCCAGATGAGGCCTCACCAGTGTCGAATAGAGGGGAACGATCACATCCCTCGATCTGCTCGATATGCCCCTACATATACATCCCAAAATGCCATTGGCCTTCTTGGCAACAAGGGCACACTGTTGACTCATATCCAGCTTCTCGTCCACTGTCACCCCTAGGTCCTTTTCCGCAGAACTGCTGCCTAGCCATTCAGTCCCTAGTCTGTAGCGGTGCATTGGATTCTTCCATCCTAAGTGCAGGACCCTGCACTTATCCTTATTGAACCTCATCAGATTTCTTTTGGCCCAATCCTCCAATTTGTCTAGGTCCTTCTGTATCCTATCCCTCCCCTCCAGCGTATCTACCACTCCTCCCAGTTTAGTATCATCTGCAAATTTGCTGAGAGTGCAATCCACACCATCCTCCAGATCATTTATGAAGATATTGAACAAAACCGGCCCCAGGACCGACCCCTGGGGCACTCCACTTGACACCGGCTGCCAACTAGACATGGAGCCATTGATCACTACCCGTTGAGCCCGACAATCTAGCCAGCTTTCTACCCACCTTATAGTGCATTCATCTAGCCCATACTTCCTTAACTTGCTGACAAGAATACTGTGGGAGACCGTGTCAAAAGCTTTGCTAAAGTCAAGAAACAATACATCCACTGCTTTCCCTTCATCCACAGAACCAGTAATCTCATCATAAAAGGCGATTAGATTAGTCAGGCATGACCTTCCCTTGGTGAATCCATGCTGACTGTTCCTGATCACTTTCCTCTCATGTAAGTGCTTCAGGATTGATTCTTTGAGGACCTGCTCCATGATTTTTCCAGGGACTGAGGTGAGGCTGACTGGCCTGTAGTTCCCAGGATCCTCCTCCTTCCCTTTTTTAAAGATTGGCACTACATTAGCCTTTTTCCAGTCATCCGGGACTTCCCCCGTTCGCCACGAGTTTTCAAAGATAATGGCCAAGGGCTCTGCAATCACAGCCGCCAATTCCTTCAGCACTCTCGGATGTAACTCGTCCGGCCCCATGGACTTGTGCACGTCCAGCTTTTCTAAATAGTCCCTAACCACCTCTATCTCCACAGAGGGCTGGCCATCTCTTCCCCATTCTGTGATGCCCAGCGCAGCAGTCTGGGAGCTGACCTTGTTAGTGAAAACAGAGGCAAAAAAAGCATTCAGTACATTAGCTTTTTCCACATCCTCTGTCACTAGGTTGCCTCCCTCATTCAGTAAGGGGCCCACACTTTCCTTGGCTTTCTTCTTGTTGCCAACATACCTGAAGAAACCCTTCTTGTTACTCTTGACATCTCTTGCTAGCTGCAGCTCCAGGTGTGATTTGGCCCTCCTTATATCTTTCCTACATGCCCGAGCAATATTTTTATACTCTTCCCTGGTCATATGTCCAACCTTCCACTTCTTGTAAGCTTCTTTTTTATGTTTAAGATCCGCTAGGATTTCACCATTAAGCCAAGCTGGTCGCTTGCCATGTTTACTATTCTTTCGACTCATCGGGATGGTTTGTCCCTGTAACCTCAACAGGGATTCCTTGAAATACAGCCAGCTCTCCTGGACTCCCTTCCCCTTCATGATAGTCCCCCAGGGGATCCTACCCATCCGTTCCCTGAGGGAGTCGAAGTCTGCTTTCCTGAAGTCCAGGGTCCGTATCCTGCTGCTTACCTTTCTTCCCTGCGTCAGGATCCTGAACTCAACCAACTCATGGTCACTGCCTCCCAGATTCCCATCCACTTTTGCTTCCCCCACTAATTCTACCCGGTTTGTGAGCAGCAGGTCAAGAAAAGCGCCCCCCCTAGTTGGCTCCCCTAGCACTTGCGCCAGGAAATTGTCCCCTACGCTTTCCAAAAACTTCCTGGATTATCTATGCACCGCTGTATTGCTCTCCCAGCAGATATCAGGAAAATTAAAGTCACCCATGAGAATCAGGGCATGCGATCTAGTAGCTTCCGTGAGTTGCCGGAAGAAAGCCTCATCCACCTCATCCCCCTGGTCCGGTGGTCTATAGCAGACTCCCACCACTACATCACTCTTGTTGCACACACTTCTAAACTTAATCCAGAGACACTCAGGTTTTTCCACAGTTTCGTACCGGAGCTCTGAGCAGTCATACTGCTCCCTTACATACAGTGCTACTCCCCCACCTTTTCTGCCCTGCCTGTCCTTCCTGAACAGTTTATAACCATCCATGACTGTACTCCAGTCATGTGAGTTATCCCACCAAGTCTCTGTTATTCCAATCACGTCATAGTTCCTTGACATCACCAGGACCTCCAGTTCTCCCTGCTTGTTTCCAAGGCTTTGTGCATTTGTATATAAGCACTTGAGATAACCTGTTGATCGCTCCTCATTCCCAGTATGAGGCAGGAGCCCTCCCCTCACAGACATTCCTGCCTGTGCTTCCTCCCGGTATCCCGCTTTCCCACTTACCTCAGGGCTTTGGTCTCCTTCCCCCGGTGAACCTAGTTTAAAGCCCTCCTCACTAGGTTAGCCAGCCTGCTGGCAAAGATGCTCTTCCCTCTCTTCGTAAGATGGAGCCCGTCTCTGCCCAGCACTCCTCCTTCATGGAACACCATCCCATGGTCAAAGAATCCAAAGCCTTCTCTCCGACACCACCTGCGTAGCCATTCGTTGACTTCCACGATTCGACGGTCCCTATCCAGGCCTTTTCCTTCCACAGGGAGGATGGACGAGAACACCACTTGCGCCTCCAACTCCTTTATCCTTCTTCCCAGAGCCACGTAGTCCGCAGTGATCCGCTCAAGGTCATTCTTGGCAGTATCATTGGTGCCCACGTGGAGAAGCAGGAAGGGGTAGCGATCCGAGGGCTTGATGAGTCTCGGCAGTCTCTCCGTCACATCGCGAATCTTAGCCCCTGGCAAGCAGCAGACTTCTCGGTTTTCCCGGTCAGGGCGGCAGATAGATGACTCAGTCCCCCGGAGGAGAGAGTCCCCGACCACCACCACCCGCCTTCTCCTCTTGGGAGTGGTGGTCGTGGAACCCCCAACCTCAGGACATCGCATCTCATGCCTTCCAACCAGCAGAGTCTCCTTCTGCTTTCTCCCCCCAGACATATCATCTGGTCCACTCTCCGCAATGGTACCTGTGGAGAGAACATGAAAGCGGTTGGTTACCTGTGTCTGTGTTACTGGAACCCGGACATTCCGCTTACCTCTTCTGGAGGTCACATGTTGCCAAGCTTCTTCACTGGCCTCTTGGCTCCTCTGTGCAACCTGCTCTATATCTTTAGAGCTTTGTGCCTAGAGAAGGTTTGTCCTATTAATCACTCATACCAGCTCTTCCTCTTTTGAAGAAGCACTTTTCCCTGGTTTCTCTGCTGAGTTTTTGTGAGATAAGCACACAGATATCAGAAGGGACTCTCTTGGCTGGGTGTAATTTCATAAAGAGAGCCGTATAGCATCACCATTACTGCAACAAACTGGGCATCAGTGCAGGCCTATTGATACCGACACTGCCTGATAAATAACTGACTTTTAATATGGTTTTGTGAAGTAATGCTTCAGTTGTAGTGGTTTCATTGACAGTGTATGAAGTCTGAAGGATTTAAGAAGACAATATGTTAATGTAACTAATGCTTAGGGTGCCTTCTATCCAAGGATCTCCAAACACATTATAGCCATGAATGAATAATACAGAAACACCCTTGTGAGGTGACTATTATGCCCATTTTTAGGTCCAAGGCACTGGGAGGGAAGTATGGGAAGCATGGAATGCCTAATGATTGTAGAAGGTCAAAATAGCTTCTTCTTTTTTTCACCCAGTGAGTCAAATATCTTTTTCCATGAGTCATATGGAATGGAGGAAGATAGCATGAAATGACTAAACACCAGCCTTGCTTGACTATCTTTCAGAAACATGATTCCTGTCACCGAATTTCGTCAGTTCTCTGAACAGCAGCCGGCATTCAGAGTACTGAAGCCATGGTGGGATGTGTTTACAGACTATCTCTCAGTAGCCATGCTGATGATTGGTGTCTTTGGATGTACATTACAGGTAAATTAAACGAAGTATAACTTAAAAGCATGTTGTCAGGGGTGTTGAAAAAACGCCAGACAGAGCCTTCTTCAGAAGACCATTATCAAGTTTTGTTTTCACTGTAGTCACTGACAGCAATGCCAAAATCTGCTGGCCCAGATGAGTAATTTGTTTGAACAGATGAATAAAATATCATGGCCCAGATCCATAGCTGCTGAAAATCAGAAATCAGTGGAACTATATTGGTTTGCACCAGCTGAGGAATTGGCCCATTTGTTTTTTAATGATCCTCAGTCATGGCAAAGGAGGGTGAGTAGATTTTGTGCCTAACCTGGTCAATTTTCATAACAATTTTGCAAAGCAGGCCTGACTGTAGAGTTAAATTCTTGTTTTTCCCTCTTTATTATTTACAGCTTTCTAAGGGGCTTAAAATATATTTTTGTCTTTTCTCATTTGGCACACACAAATTTTATTTTTCTCCCTGTGTTTTGAATAGAGCTGAAATGAATATGCTTATTTTATTCATAACCACCCATAATTAATAACTGCCTCCTCCATGCCAAAACATTTCGAGGATGCTTGGTACATAAACAATTGATGTTAACTGCTGGGTTAGTTAAATATTGCTACAGAGCCAAAACCTGATGAGGAGCAGAAAGCATTATGTATGGTGGGCTCCACAAAAATACCTGTTGTTTAAAAACAATATAGATATTTGGTCATGAATATTTTTTGTTTTTACATCTGTAAATTTGAAGGATCTTTCCACCAGGTTTGAGAGTAGATCAAAGTGTAGACACATTAACATTAACAGTGTCCCTTTTAATTAACAAAAAAAAGGGGGGGGGGGAACGCCTAAATTGTGATTTTGTGTAGGAGGCAGTGCACAGTTGTGCAGACCCAGGAACTACCTATCAAATCAGATCTATCTCCCAGTTTTCCCCATTCCAGTTAGGACATACCCTATGCTCGGATTATACCTCTTGCAGTATACATCCCACAGCCTTTGCTCTACCTACTGCTTGCCCACCTATGCAGGAGTAATGACTCGGCAGAGGCTGCTTCTCCTCTGCATAGACCTATAGAGCATGCCACAATCTGGCCCTACGTTCCTGTCACTGATATGAAATAAGTCTCATCATTTCCTGTTTAACCCCTATGCCGTTTCTTACCGATTCACATTTTCTTAGCAGGATTTTGATCCAGCTGACACTGCTGGATCCAGTAATACCTGTAATGTGAAACTCACATTCCCTAGGAAGTGAAGTTAAAGGGACAAATTCTCTGCTGTCATAAGCTGGCAGACTTCAGTGGAGCTCTGCTCATTGACACCAGCAGGGAATTTGCTCCAGAATTTCAATGATAAATGTCTCAAATTGTGCAGGATGTAAGTTATAAGTTTGTTTGTATTATATTTTTTAAATATCTTCTACTGTGTACAGAAGATCTGTAAGTATGTGATATATTTGTTCAAAAATCACACTTCACAAGGGCACTTTTTGGGCTAGCAGCCAAGTGTTTGTTGACATAAACAAAGCATAGTTTCAGTCACTTGCATACTTAACTGCTTGACTGAATAAACCACAAGGGAAATGGTGTGTGAAAACAATGCAAATGAAACAGACAAATATTTACATTCCTGTTTGTTACAAATGTGTAAACCCAATTTCAAGATAATGGGCCAGATCCTCAACTGATGTTGATTGGGGTAACTCTGTTGACTTCACTGGAGCTTTATACCAGTTTATACCAGTTGTGGATCTGGCTCAATGTATGTAAAGGAGCTTTCTAAAGCCTGATCTACACTACCGTGGTAAGTCGACCCAAGTTACGTGACTTCAGTTAATTGAATAACATAACTGAAGTAGACATAGCTTAGGTCAACTTACCACGATGTCTACACAACGCTGTGTCAATGGGAGATGCTTTCCTGCTGACTTACATTACTCTTCTAAGGGAGGTGGCATACACAAATCAGTGGGAGAGCACTCTCCCATTGATTTACCATATCTTCACCAGACCTGCTAAATCGACACCCACTGCATTGATTGCAGCAGTGCCAGTCTACCGGTAAGTGTAGACATAGCCTAAGTTTCAGCAGTTACCATGCTGGAGACAGTTAAAAAATAGTGGTGGGGTCCAATCCTGCTAGGTGGCATGCTCCCTCAGCTCCTGCTGAAGCCAATGGGAAGTGTGGGCACTCAGGCAGAATAAACCCCTGTGTGTATTTGTGGTGGGTTTAAATCTGATTGGTTAGTGCTAAATTCATGCAGTGATCATGAAATCGAAGACAGAGCTATATGTTCATAGGTTTGTTTATATGTGGAAGATTTTTTTTATGTATGGAAATGACTAAATAGGTCAGACAATCTAGTTTTTAGCATATATATTAAGGGTGTGATTAGCACATAACAAATAATAATGGACTTAACCACTGAACTAGTACTCAGCATAGAGTATGTCAAGGAGAAATTACATTTAGCTGATGCTATTATCCAAACAGTGATGACATTAGGCATCATCTCTTCATAATTTGAAAGTGTATCTTTCTGTGTGTTTCAGGTCATGCAAGACAAGATAATATGCCTTCCAAAAAGAATACAGCCTTCACAGAATCACTCTCACATTCCTAATGCAGTCCCAAATACAACTCCACTTCCTCCACCCAAACCATCCACTACTCCTGCCACTGTTGAAATGAAAGGACTAAAGACTGATTTAGACCTTCAGCAGTATAGCTTTATAAACCAAATGTGCTATGAACGTGCACTGCACTGGTATGCAAAGTACTTCCCTTACCTTGTCCTTATACATACTCTGATATTCATGCTATGTAGTAACTTCTGGTTCAAATTCCCTGGATCAAGCTCAAAAATTGAACACTTCATTTCCATACTGGGGAAATGTTTTGATTCTCCCTGGACAACAAGGGCCTTATCTGAAGTGTCTGGGGAAGACTCAGAAGAGAAGGACAACAGGAAGAACAACATAACAAGGTCAAATACTATCCAACCTAGCACAGAAGGCACTTTGGTCAAGACTCAGTCTTTAAAATCGATACCTGAAAAGTTTGTTGTAGATAAGGGGACGGCAGGGGCATTGGATAAAAAAGAAGGAGAACAGGCAAAAGCACTGTTTGAAAAGGTGAAGAAATTCCGACTGCACGTTGAAGAAAGTGATCTGCTCCATGCTATGTATGTTCGTCAGACTGTACTTAAAGTTATTAAATTCCTTATCATTATTGCTTACAATAGTGCACTAGTTTCAGAAGTTCAATTTACAGTAGACTGTAATGTTGACATACAGGACATGACAGGATATAAGAATTTTTCCTGTAATCATACCATGGCACATCTGTTCTCTAAACTTTCCTTCTGCTACCTGTGCTTTGTAAGCATCTATGGACTAACATGCCTTTACACTTTATATTGGTTGTTCTATCGTTCACTAAAGGAATATTCCTTTGAATATGTTCGGCAAGAGACTGGAATTGATGATATCCCAGATGTTAAGAATGACTTTGCTTTTATGCTTCACATGATAGATCAATATGACCCTCTTTATTCAAAGAGATTTGCAGTGTTCCTGTCTGAAGTCAGTGAAAACAAGCTGAAACAGCTGAACTTAAACAATGAATGGACTGCGGATAAATTGAGACAGAGGCTACAAACAAATGCATATAACCGGCTAGAACTGCAGCTCTTCATGCTTTCTGGACTTCCAGACACAGTTTTTGAAATTACAGAGCTGCAGTCTCTAAAACTTGAAATAATTAATAATGTTATGATACCAGCAACCATTGCACAGTTGGATAATCTCCAAGAGCTCTCTTTGTACCAGTGTTCTGTGAAGATCCACAGTGCTGCCCTGGCTTTTCTGAAGGAAAATCTGAAGATCTTGAGTGTCAAGTTTGATGACATCAGAGAGCTTCCACATTGGATGTATGGGCTCAGAAATTTAGAAGAGCTCTATTTAATTGGTTCTCTCAGTCATGATATTTCCAAAAACATTACTCTTGAGTCTTTTCGGGAACTTAAAAGCCTTAAAATTCTCTACATTAAAAGCAATGTATCCAAAATCCCACAATCAGCAGTTGATGTTTCAAGTCATCTTCAAAAAATGTGTATTCATAACGATGGCACCAAATTAGTGATGCTCAATAACCTGAAGAAAATGGTTAACTTGACTGAGTTGGAGCTGGTTCACTGTGATTTGGAGCGCATACCTCATGCAGTTTTTAGCCTTCTCAGTCTCCAGGAATTGGATTTAAAGGAAAACAACCTCAAATCAATAGAAGAAATAGTTAGTTTTCAATATCTGAGAAAACTTACAATCCTAAAACTGTGGTACAACAGTATAACATATATCCCAGAGCATATAAAGAAACTCACTAGCCTAGAGCGTCTTTCCTTTAGTCACAACAAAATAGAGGTTCTTCCATCCCACCTATTCCTATGCAACAAAATCAGATACTTAGACTTGTCTTACAATGATATACGATTTATTCCACCGGAAATAGGAGTGCTGCAAAGTTTACAGTATTTTTCCATCACTTGTAACAAAGTGGAGAATGTGCCAGATGAATTATACTTTTGCAAAAAACTTAAGACTCTTAAGATTGGGAAAAATAATTTGTCAGTCCTTTCACCTAAAATTGGTAATTTAGTATTCCTCTCCTATTTGGATATTAAAGGCAATCACTTTGAAATTCTCCCGCCTGAACTTGGTGAGTGTAGGGCTTTGAAGCGGACTGGCTTGGTTGTAGAAGACACTTTGTTTGAAACTTTGCCTTCTGACATTAGAGAGCAGATGAAAGCTGAATAATTTACTTCCTTTTACTCAGTTTTACAGAAAGATGCTTCTACCAAATACACTATATAAATAATTTGATAGTCTGAATATGCCTTTATTGATGTGTTTATTTTTTCTTTTGTCCTTTTAACACAAAACTATCTGTACAAACAAATGTGGAGTAAGGAATATATATATTTTTAAATAAAAATTTACTTGTATTTTTTCACAGTTTAAAAATATTTAAAAGTTTATTTTGCCCTGATAACAAAAGTGTCTGAAAAATTATTTTGTACTGGCAAAAGCTAATGGTTAGATCAACTGTTTCTTAATTTTGGCTAAAAGAGGATAGTGTGCTTCCAGCTGTCTACCTTGAGTAGCGTATTTTTTAATAGATGAATGTATCATCTCCTGGGCCATTGTTAATACCTTAGGATCTGATTTTCTAGGGGCTGATTCTGTGGGATGTTGAGCAGCCTCAATCCCTGTTTTCATCAATGGGCATTGAAGGTGCCCAGTACCTCACAAAACCTGACCTTGATTAAATGTCCTTTTGTTGAGACTCCACACATACCAACTATTCTCCCAAGTGGTCAAAGTCATTTAGGCCTGGTGTACACTAGGCGGGGGATTGAGCTAAGATACGCAAATTCAGCTACTAGAATAGCATAGCTGAAGTTGACGTATGTTAGATGGACTTAAAATCACTTACTTTGCGTCCTCGTGGCGCAGGATCGACGGCCACCGCTCCCCCATCAACTCCACTTCTGCCTCTCGCCATGGTGGAGTTCCAGAGTCGACGGCAGAGCGATCAGGGATCGATTTATCATGTCTACACTAGACGAGATAAATCAATCCCCAATAGATCGATCACTACCTGCCGATCCGGCGGGTAGTGTAGACATGGCCTTAGAAAAGTTTCTAAGGGGCCTAAGGAAATTAGGTGCACAACTTCCATTGAAAGTTAGTGGGCACCTAACTCCCTTATGCCCCTCTAAAAATCTCAGCCTCCATCTCATGCAGTATGCTGAACAGAGCACATCTGCTGTCGTTATTCTTCAGAACGGAACGAGTAAGGCTAAGATTTTCTAAGTAGTATAGGAGAGTCAATCTTGGAAGGAGGAATACTTGTGGTACCTTAGAGACTTTGTTAGTCCCTAAGGTGCCACAAGTACTCCTCGTTCTTTTTGCTGATACAGACTAACACAGCTACCACTCTGAATCCTAGAAGGATTCAAGTTTGAGATTTTTTTAAAAGAAGGAGATGTAGCCTCCCACCTTCCATTAATTTGAACAGAAGGTATGTGACTAAGTCACTGCTTTGAAAATCTCAACCCAGATCTTTACATTCTGCAAGGTAAAGATGAAATACCACAGTCAGGGCGCTCTCCCTCCCATCCCACAACCAAGGGCCTATTCTTACACAGTGGTGAGTGCCTTCAACTTCCATTGAATTCACTCCCCTCCCCCCAACACATCTTCCCCTCACACCAGGGTGTTTGGCATCTCATATGACTGAACTGTTTGGGGCTTAGGATCGTTGCAGTTATCTTTGGTCTGTGAAGCTTTTGACCAGGAAACAAAAATGCTTCCAGCAGCTAAGAAGCTCTGCAGTGGGCCTGGTAGCATATTACCAGGCTTGGCAGAGGAGCCTTTAAGATTATCAGAAACCAGATTAAATTAAAAGAATCTAATATTAACATGTCAAGTCTCAGCATAGCAGAGGATGGTGGTGAAAATCACATTTGTTTTAATTTCTCAGCTAGTGATTAAATTGAAAATTGTACAATTGGAAGCCTGCTTTTTTAAATAATTTAATAATCTGTAATAGGCTGACATAATAGTATATCAGGTTGGGAATTTTATCAGCTAAATCTATGTTAAATTATTTTGTCAACTACTCCTGCCATTTACTCTTACATGGGCAGGTCTGGCAGGTGTTGTCCATTTTAATTCTATGTGCTGTTCAAAAGCTAATTTAAGCCTAATAAAAAATAATTTAAAATTTCCCAGGGCGTCTCCTCTTCCCCTGTATGTTTGAATCACAATGCAGGCACTGGATAATTGCTAGCAGATAACTAGAAATAAATATTTCCTTTGAAAGGGCAGTCATGCTGTTTGTAAATTGCAGGGGCTTGGCTGCTAATTTTTAAAAGTTATGTGAAACAATTACTAGGTAGTTGTCAGGGTATTTGCTCTTTGTTGCCAGTATTGCTTGTGTGGCTTGCACTACAGTTAATTTAAGTTTTGGGTATTGGTACAAAAGCATGTTGTTGCTTTAAGAATCTGACATATGGGGGTGGGAGAGATGAAGAAAAATATTTTTTTCCCCCATTAATCCAGGGTGTACTATGTAGTTCAGTAAGAATACTTGCCATAGTACCAAAGTCTGACTTACTTTTTCCATATAATTAACGAGATGGGTTGGATGTGAAGGAAGCAAAGCAAGCTTTTTAAGTTTAGCTCTATAACTGATGTAGCTATTGCAAGGGCTACTTTTATTCCTATATGGAATGCACTTACAAGGACTGCTTCAAATGTGCTTCAGCTGGATGTGATTTGGGAGAGAGAAATGTTTCATTGCTTGTATTAACCTAATTGTGTAAACCCAAGTGCTGTAGTTCCTGATGAATGTAAACTGTTTAAAATGTCCAAGAAATCAGTGAATCCGTATCATTCTCTTACTTAGATCTGAAATAGGAGATTACATTAGGGTTGATTTAAAAAAAAAATCTTTACAATGTCTATATTTATAGATATAGCATTTCAAAAACATGATTTATGTTGCGTCTATTGTCTCCCTTGTATAGTGCAGTGTATATTCTGAATGGAAGTTACACACACCTTTTAACTAAAGTTTTGAAGGCCTGGCCTACAGACAGTTTTTGTACTGGTATAACTAGGTCAGTTAGGGATGTGATTATTTATCTATTACAGTTGTACCAGTACTACCTCTAATGCAGCGGCTCTCAACCTTTCCAGACTAGTGTGCCCTTTCAGGAGTCTGATTTGTCTTGCATACCCCAGGTTTCACCTCCCTTAAAAACTACTTGCTTACAAAATCAGACATAAAAATAAAAAAGCGTCACAACACACTAGTTGAAAGAAAAATTGCTTACATTCTCATTTTTACCATATAATTATAAAATCAATTGGAATATAAATATTGTACTTACATTTCAGTGTATAGTATATAGAGCAGTATAAACAAGTCATTGTCTGTCTGAAGTTTTAATTTGTACTGACTTCGCTAGTGCATTTGATGTAGCCTGTTGTAAAACTAGGCAAATATGTAGATGAATTGATGTACCCCCCAGAAGACCTCTTTGTACCCCCAAGGGTACGTGTACCCCTGGCTGAGAACCACTAGTGTGGACACAGTTATACTGATATAAACGTGCTTTATACTGGTATAGCTTATTCCCCTTCCTGTATGGGAGTAGCTATACTTCTGTAAGCACATTAATATTGGTATAATGGCATCCACACGAGGAGGTTTTATCGCTTTAATTATACAGATGTAGATAAACCGGTATAGTTGTGTTTAGACAAGCCCTTAGAATCACAATGAATGATAAAATATCAAATCACAGTTATCAGTTTAATCTTATGAAACAAACTCAGGTAAACGGCCTGTTGGCTTTTCTAAACTTCTTAATATCTAGTCTGTGGGATGTATTTTCAAATTACAGTATTTTAGAAATGCTCTTGCTAACAAAAGATTGTTTCCTAATTCCATATGAAATCCAGGAAAGATTGCATATGTAAATGTAAAAGTGCCATATTTACTCAGCCATTCATTTACTACTCATACGTATATTTACCTGCAATGGATTATGGAAAATCTTTCTGGGAACTACAGTAATCTAGTAAGAATGGATGGACCTTTTATTGATAACACTATAGGCATGATTTGAATGAGTATATATGTCCAGTTATATTAAACAGGTGCCAAGTAACTAACAAAATTCCCTCATATAAACAAAGCATTCTGCATCATTACAGAAAATGCAAATCATTCTTAGTTATAGAAACAGAGAGAACAGATGGTGGATCAAACATAAGAAAACTACCTTCTGATTTTTAAAAATGTGTACTGAACCTGAAAAGCAGACCTATTGCATGATCAGAATCTGGATATGTCTGTTTCCCCTGTTGTATCTAGCCAGTCTGACTAGCTCGTACATATTCCCTAGTGAAAAGCACCTGTTCCAAGTCTCATATCTCATATTTCCAGCACTTCCATTAATGCATGTGCTTAAGTGGTGACAAGACCTGTAAGACTGTCAAGGGGAATCTTTGAAATTTGACTTACTAGACAAACATCTTAATCCTGTGGTGAGAAACTTCTTAATTGATAATAGGCCTGCCGAGTGTTATATTGCATTAAAGAACACACACAAAAAATAATAAAAACTGTTTTTTTGTAATTTAAAACATTGACTGACTGTAATGTGATTATTTGTTTTGCAAACATTTTTCTTTTCTATGTCTGTTTTACCTAAAGACCAATCATAACCGTTTCCTTGATTTAATGATTTTGGGGGGCTGAGGAGTTGGGAATATACTTTTGAAATACATCAAAAGGTTTTAAAGATTTATAATAATTTAATCTGACCTCCTGTGTAACAGAAGTTATAAAATTTTCACCCAATAATTCCTGCATCAGCCCCAAAACTTGTAATTAAACAGTGTATATACAGTGCTCCATTTTATTTGTAATATTTTCATATCCTGCTTTTCTGTGTCCAGACTAAATTCCAGCTGAGGTTGGCAGCATGGAATTACCCTGATTCCCTGTGTAGTTTCAGCTGGTTAAAGTATTCCTCTCTCCAATTCTCTTGAATGGTTATTTTGAAATGCTGCTGCAGGCTGTTAACAGGCTGCCAACATGCAACCTACTGTGACTGCATTTCAGGAAAGAGGATTTTGGTTCTTGCATCTGATTTATATTTTATTACTTTATTTATAAAATGTACCTATCCAAAGTCATGGGCATGCGTATTGGTGGCCTCCACCTTGTTAAAGGGTCTTGGACTCTTAGGCCTGGTCTACACTACTAGTTTCTCGGATTTAGCAGCATTAAATCGAATTAACCCTGTACCCGTCCACACAACGAAGCCATTTTTTTCAGCATAAAGGGCTCTTCAAACCGATTTCTGTACTCCTCCCCAATGAGGGGATTAGTGCTGAAATCGGCATCGTCTTTGTGACTTAGAGTTAGTGTGGATGCAATTCGAAGGTATTGGCCTCCCGGAGCTATCCCACAGTACACTATTGTGACCACTCTGGACAGCACTCTGAACTCGGATGCACTGGCCAGGTGTATAGGAAAAGCCCCAGAAACTTTTGAATCTCATTTCCTGTTTGGCCAGGTGAGATCATCAGCACAGGTGAACATGCAGAGCTCATCAGAACAGGTGACCGTGCAGTCCCAGAATCGAAAAAGCATTCCAGCATGGACCGAATGGGAGGTACTGGATCTGATCGCTGTATGGGGAGACGAATCCGTGCTATCAGAACTACGTTCCAAAAGACGAAATGCCAAAACATTTCAAAAAATCTCCGAGGCCATGAGGGACAGAGGCTACAGCAGGGATGCAACACAGTGCTGCGTGAAACTTAAGGAGTTCAGACAAGTGTACCAGAAAACCGAAGAATCAAACGGACTGTCCGGGACAGAGCCCCAAACATGCTGCTTCTACGCTGAGCTGCATGCAATTCTAAGGGGGGGGGGCCGCCACCACTACCCCACTCCTGTCCGTGGACTCCGATGATGGGGTACTCTCCGCCATACCTGAGGATTTTGCGGACGGGGAAGATGAGGAGGAGGAGGATGAGCTTGAAGAGAGTACATAGCACACCGTTCTCCCCAACAGCCAGGATCTTTTTATTACCCTGACTGAAATACCCTCCCAACCCAACGAAGCCGGAGAAGGGACCTCTGGTGAGTGTACCTTTTAAAATATAATACATGTTATAAAAGCAAGCATTTTTTAATGATTAAGTAGCCCTGAGGACTTGGGATGCATTCATGGCCAGTACTGTTACTGGAAAAGTCTGTTAACGTGTCTGGGGATCGAGCGGAAATCCTCCAGGGACATCTCCATGAAGCTCTCCTGAAGGTACTCTAAAAGCCGTTGCAGAAGGTTTCTGGGGAGAGCAGCCTTATTCCATCCTCCATGGTGGGACGCTTTACCACGCCATGCTGGTAGCAAGTAATCTGGTATCATTGCATGACAAAGCCTGGCAGCGTATGGTCCTGGTGTTTGCTGGCATTCAAGCAACATCCATTCTTTATCTCTCTGTGTTATCCTCAGGAGAGTGATCTCGTTCATGGTAACCTGGTTGAAATAGGGGAATTTAATTAAGGGGACATTCAGAGGTGGCCATTCCTACTGGGCAGTTTGCCTGTGGCTGAAAAGAAATCCTCCCCGAAGTTAGCCACGTGTGGGGTTGAGGGGGCATTGGCACTGAGCTGTTTACATTAGGCTAGCAGGGATCTTCCCTGATACCAGACATGCGGTGGGGGGAGGGGTAATGCGATCATCCCAGAGAATTGGATGATGGGGGGGGGGGTTAGTTTGGTTTCTGCTGCTGCACGTTAACAGGAAAACCGAGTACTAAATGACCAACTCAACATGCTTTGCTTGGTATGGGAGAGGAGGGCACTGCTGTTATGAAGGTTGCAGAAGCCGAAAGACTATGGCTTACCATGGCCACCTGCAAGCCGAATTCTGTTGCCTGGCACTGTGTGTGTGATCTCTAACACCAAAGCCGCAGGCACTCAATATAAGATGCAAAATGCGACCTTGTGCCAAAATCACATGTGCTATGCAATGTGAATAGTGTTGTTCACCGTGAAAGAGCATAGCCATTGTTCTGTAAAATGTATCTTTTTAAATACTTCTCTTCCTTTTTTTCCTCCAGCAGCTGCAAATGTTTCAAGCCTCCCTCCTCCATCCCAAAGGCTATCTCAGATAAGGCGGTGAAAAAAACGCACACGCGATGAAATGTTCTCTGAGCTCATGCAGTCATCCGGCACTGACAGAGCTCAGCAGAATGTGTGGAGGGACACAATAGCAGAGTACAGGAAAGTGGCCAATGAACGTGAGGAGAGGTGGTGGCAGGAAGATCCAGAGGAGGCATGAGGCAATGCTGGGGCTACTGCGGGATCAAACGGACATGCTCTGGCATCTGGTGGAGGTTCATGAATGGCAGTAGGATCACAGACTGCAGCTGCATCCCCTGTTTAACCACCCTCTCTCCTCCCTGAGTTCCATAGCCTCCTCACCCAGACGCCCAAGAATGTGGGGGGGGGGGGGAAGGCGGCTCCGGGCACCCAACCACTCCACCCCAGTGGACAGCCCAAGCAACAGAAGGCTGTCATTCAAGAAGTTTTAAAGTGGCCTTTTCCTTCCCTCCTCCCACACCCCACCGGGGCTACCTTGTGAGTTATCTCCCTATTTTCATAATCAATTAATAAAGAATACATGTTTTTTAAACGATAGTGACTTTATTTCCTTTGCAAGCAAGCTGTGATCGAAGGGGGGAGGGTGGGTGGCTTACATGGAATTTAGAGGCAACCAAGGGGGCGGGTTTTCATCAAGGAAAAACAAACAGAAGTGTCACACAGTACCCTGGCCAGTCATGAAACTGGTTTTCAAAGATTCTCTGATGCGCAGCGCTTCCTGCTGTGCTCTTCTAACCACCCTGGTGTCTGGCTGCGCGTATTCAGCAGCCAGGCGATTTGCCTCAACCTCCCACCCCGCCAAAAAACGTCTCCCCCTTACTCTCACAGAGATTGTGGAGCACACAGCAAGCAGCAATAACAGTGGGAATATTGGTTTCGCTGAGGTCTGAGCGAGTCAGTAAACTGCACCAGCGACCCTTTAAACATCCAAATGCACACTCTACCACCATTCTGCACTTGCTCAGCCTACAGTTGAACAGCTCCTTACTACTGTCCAGGGTGCCTGTGTACGGCTTCATGAGCCATGGCATTAAGGGGTAGGCTGGGTCCCCAAGGATAACTATAGGCATTTCAATATCCCCAACGGTTATTTTCTGGTCTGGGAAGTAAATCCCTTCCTGCAGCCGTTTAAACAGACCAGAGTTCCTGAAGACACGAGCGTCATGAACCTTTCCCGGCCATCCCACGTTGATGATGGTGAAATGTCCCTTGTGATCCACCAGTGTTTGCAGCACCATTGAAAAGTACCCCTTGCGGTTTATGTACTGGCTGCCCTGGTGGTCCGGTCCCAAGATGGGGATATGCGTTCCGTCTGTAGCCCCACCACAGTTAGGGAATCCCATTGCAGCAAAGCCATCTAGTATGACTTGCACATTTCCCAGAGTCACTACTTTTGATAGCAGCAGCTCAATGATTGCAGTGGCTACCTGCATCACAGCAACCCCCACAGTAGATTTGCCCACTCCAAATTGATTACCGACTGACCGGTAGCTGTCTGGCATTCCAAGCTTCCACAGGGCTATTGCCACTCGCTTGTGATCTGTGAGGGCTGCTCTCATCTTGGTATTCTTGCGCTTCAGGGCAGAGGAAAGCAAGTCACAAAGTTCCATGAAAGTGCCCTTACGCATGCGAAAGTTTCGGAGCCACTGGGAATCATCCCAAACCTGCAACACTATGTGGTCCCACCACTCTGTGCTTGTTTCCCGTGCCCAGAATCGGTGTTCCACGGCATGAACCTGCCCCACTAACACCATGATCTCCAAATTGCTGGGGACCGCGGTTTTAGAGAAATCTGTGTTCATGTCCTCATCACCGTGCTGCCGTCGCCTCCTCGCCTGGTTTTTCAGGCGCTGGTTCTGCATAAACTGCACGATAATGCGCGAGGTGTTTACAATGGTTATAACTGCTGTGGTGAGCTGAATGGGCTCCATGCTTGCTGTGCTATGGCTTCTGCTCAGGCAATCCAGGGAAAAGGGCGCAAAATGATTGTTGCTTTCATGGAGGGAGGGAGGGTTGACTGATGACGTTTACCCATAACCACCCGCGACAAATTTTTGGCCCTATCAGGCATTGGGAGCTCAGCCCAGAATTCCAATGGGCTGCGGGAACTGTGGGTTAGGTACCCACAGCGCACCGCTCGGAATGTCGATGCTTGCCACGGTACTGTGGATGCACACCGCTGAATTAATGTGCTTAGTGTGGATGCATGCACTCGACTTTATACAATCTGTTCCCAAAAATTGACTTCTGTAAAATCAGAGTACTTTCGTAGTGTAGACATGGCCTTAGGGATTCTTGCATTAAAAATGCTATGTAAATTCTTAAGTTTTAGTAGAAATTAGTAGACTGTGTTAGCTGGCTCTGCTTTCCTTTAAGTTTCCCATGAAGGACTCATTTGTAATTTGAGAAGAAGGATTTTGTCAGACTCTTCAGTGCTCTCAGTCACGGCAAGAGATGAGTGGAAAGAGAAACCACAGCATCATGCAGTCCTGGAGGCTGCTGTTACAGCATCTGAACAAAACAAATCAAGTTTAATCACTTGTTAGATTAAAAAAAACTTGTAGCCAATCTACACATTACCCCAAATTCAAGCCAAATGATTAACTGAAATGTTCAGTAATTCTGGTTTGGGTTTACTGTAGAAATGTCAGCAAAGTCAAAGCTTAGATCCACCTCTTCCCTGTTCCTGTTTTTTGCCCAGAACAGAGGGATTCTGGGGATTGTAGTCCAGAGGGAAGAATGGGAGTAAGAGGAATGATAGGTAGGCCTGCTGGGAAGGGAAGCTTTATAAAGGCTAGTCCTTTTCTTCATTGTGAGAGAGATCAAGGGAAAGAGCAGGACTTGTGGTTCTTTCTGCTCAGAGGGCCAGGACAGAGTAAAGTAGATGAGAGGGAATAGGCTGGGTTTCTTTACTGGGGAGCGAGACTGGGTAAAAGCAAGAGCTCTGATACTCCCCAAGGGAAAAAGGGTTTACTATAAAGCCTGTAAAAGGGGCCAGGAAGGAAATTTAGGAGGCTGATAAGGGGTCAGTGTCCTGGAGTTACCCAGAGGAGGGCCACAGTGTAGGAGATAGCCATGGGAGAACCATAACCTATACCACTCTGAGGAGCTGCCTGCTGATTTTCGTAATTTTTGCCCTGCATCAAGAAGGGTGAACCCGTCACAAGGGGTGAAAATTTGAACAGATCCTGGAGACAGGGCTGTGGCCCAGGGAGTGAGGGACTTGGTGAAATGCTGCTTTGGCCAGAATTTTAATTTCTTTTGGACATTTATTACCCTGGAAAGGGCGAAGTTCCGATTTTGCTGGAGAACAAAGAAAACTCTGAGGCAGCAGCCAATGAGGTAAGCAACTGCTATGTGGCACAAGAGTGATTTTCTTTTCCTTCAAAGATCATGTTTTAAGTAAACAGCAAACTCTACTTTAATCAAAGTCCACCAGTCCAAGGAAGATTTTTCGCTTTAAGGAAAACAATCCATATTTACAATTCTAGAATCATGCAATCAGAAATATAGGGCTGGAAGGGAGCTTCAGAGATCTAGTCCAGTGCCCCATGCTAAGGCAGGACCAACTATACCTAAACCATCCCTGACAGGTGTTTGTCCAGGTGTTCTTAAAATCCTCCACTGATGGGGATTTCACAACCTCCCTTGCTAACCTATTCGAGGACTTCATAGAATATCAGAGTTGGAAGGAACCTCAGGAGGTCATCTAGTCCAACGCCCTGCTCAAAGCAGGACCAGTCCCCAACTAAATCATCCCAGCCAGGGCTTTGTCAAGCCTGACCTTAAAAGGAAGGAGATTCCACCACCTCCCTAGATAACCCATTCCAGTGCTTCCACCACCCTTCTAGTGAAAAAGTTTTTCCTAATATCCAACCTAAACGTCCCCCACTGCATCTTGAGACTATTACTCCTTGTTCTGTCACCTGCTACCACTGAGAACAGTCTAGATCCATCCTCTTTAGAACCCCCTTTCAGGTAGTTGAAGGCAGCTATCAAATCCCTCCTCAGTCTTCTCTTCCGCAGACTAAATAATCCCAGTTCCCTCAGCCTCTCCTCATAAATCATATGCTCCCTCCCCCTAATCATTTTTGTTGCCCTCTGCTGGACTCTTTCCAATTTTTCCACATCCTTGTAGTGTGGGGCCCAGAACTGGACACAGTACTCCAGATGAGGCCTCACCAATGCCGAATAGCGGGGAATGATCACATCCCTCGATCTGCTGGCAATACTCCTACTTATACAGCCCAAAATGCCGTTAGCCTTCTTGGCAACAAGGGCACACTGTTGACTCATATCCAGCTTCTTGTCCACTGTAACCCCTAGGTCCTTTTCTGTAGGACTGCTGCCTAGCCACTCGGGCCCTAGTCTGTACCGGTGCATGGGATTCTTCTGTCCTAAGTGCAGGACTCTGCACTTGTCCTTGTTGAACCTCATCAGATTACTTTTGGCCCAATCCTCTAATTTGTCTAGGTCCCTCTGTATCCTATTCCTACCCTCCAGCGTATCTACCATTCTTTCCAGTTTAGTGTCCTCTGCAAACTTGCTGAGAGTGCAGTCCACGCCATCCTCCAGATCATTAATGAACATATTGAATAAAACCGACCCCAGGACCAACACTTGGGGCACTCCGCTTGATACCGGCTGCCAGCTAGACATGGAGCCATTGATCACTACCCATTGAGCCCGATGATCTAGCCAGCTTTCTATCCACCTTATAGTCCATTCATCCAGCCCATACTTCTTTAACTTGCTGGGAAGAATACTGTGGGAGATCATATCAAAAGCTTTGCTAAAGTCAAGGAACAACATGTCCACTGCTTTCCCCTCATCCACAGAGCCAGTTATCTCATCATAGAAGGCAATTAGGTTCGTTAGGCATGATTTGCCCTTGGTGAATCCATGCTGACTGTTCCTGATCACTTTCCTCTCCTCTAAGTGCTTCCAAATTGATTCCTTGAGGACCTGCTCCATGATTTTTCCAGGGACTGAGGTGAGGCTGACTCGCCTGTAGTTCCGTGGGTCCTCCTCCTCCCCTTTTTTAAAGATGGGCACTACATTAGCCTTTTTCCAGTCATCCGGGACTTCCCCTGGTTGCCATGAGTTTTCAAAGATAATGGCCAATGGCTCTGCAATCAAATCTGCCAACTCCTTTAGCACCCTCGGATGCAGCGCATCCGGCCCCATGGACTTGTGCTTGTCCAGCTTTTCTAAATAATCCTGAACCACTTCTTTCTCCACAGAGGGCTGGTCACCTCCTCCCCATACTGTGCTGCCCAGTGCAGTAGTTTGGGAGCTGACCTTGTTTGTGAAGACAGAGGCAAAAAAAAAAAAGCATAGAGGATGTGGAAAAAGCTAATGTACTCAGTCACTAGTTTGCCTTCCCCATTCAGTAAGGGGTCCACACTTTCCCTGATCATCTTCTTGTTGCTAACATACCTGTAGAAACCCTTCTTGTTACTCTTAACATCCCTTGCTAGCTGCAACTCCAAGTGTGATTGGGCCTTCCTGACTTCACTCCTGCATGCCTGAGCAATATTTTTATACTCCTCCCTAGTTATTTGTCCAATCTTCCACTTCTTGTAAGCTTCTTTTTTGTGTTTAAGATCAGCAAGGATTTCACTGTTAAGCCAAGCTGGTCGCCTGCCACATTTACCATTCTTTCTACACATCGGGATGGTTTGTTCCTGTAACCTCAATAAGGATTCTTTAAAATACAGCCAGCTCTCCTGGACTCTTTTCCCCCTCATGTTATTCTCCCACGGGATCCTGCTCATCAGTTCCCTGAGGGAGTCAAAGCCTGCTTTTCTGAAGTCCAGGGTCCGTATTCTGCTCTCCTTTCTTCCCTGTGTCAGGATCCTGAACTCGACCATCTCATGGTCACTGCCTCCCAGGTTCCCATCTATTTTTGCTCCCCCTACTAATTCTTCCCTGTTTGTGAGCAGCAGGTAAAGAAGAGCTCTGCCCCAGTTGGTTCCTCCAGCACTTGCGCCAGGAAATTGTCCCCTACGCTTTCCAAAAACTTCCTGGATTGTCTGCACTGCTGTATTGCTCTCCCAGCAGATATCGGGGTGATTGAAGTCCCCCATGAGAACCAGGGCCTGTGATCTAGAAACTTCTGTTTGTTGCCTGAAGAAAGCCTCGTCCACCTCATCCAGGGCCGGTGCAAGGATGTTTCGTGCCCTATGCGAAACTTCCACCTTGCGCCCGCCCCCCTCCCTCTCTCCCTCCACATCGGCCCGGGGAGCCGTGCGGCAGCTCCCCCCTCCCCCCCCCATCGGCCTGGGGAGCCGTGCGGCAGCTCCCCACCCCAGCTCACCTCTGCTTCGCCTCCTCCCTGAGCACGCTGCTGCCATTCTGCTTCTCCCGCCTCCCCAGGCTTGCGGCGCCAATCAGCTGTTTGGGGAGGGAGAGAAGCAAAGCAGGGCAGCGGGCTCAGGGGAGGAGGTGGAGCAGGTGAGCTGGGATGGGGAGTGGTTCCCCTGTGCGCCGCCCTCCCCCCCGTTACAGGTTGCAGGCAGCCCTCCCCGCGCCCCCCTGCCCCAGCTTACCTCCACTCCACCACCTCCCCGGAGCGCGCTTTTGGCTGCTCCCAACCACTTGGCGCCCTAGGCGGCCACCTAGTTTGCCTTGTGGTTGTACCGGCCCTGACGTCATCCCCTTGGTCCGGTGGTCTTTAGCAGACTCCCACCATGACATCACCCTTGTTGCTAACACTTCTAAACTTAATCCAGAGACTCTCAGGTTTTTCTGCAGTTTCATACTGGAGCTCTGAGCGGTCATCCTGCTCTCTTACATACAATGCAACTCCCCAACGTTTTCTGCCCTGCCTGTCCTTCCTGAACAGTTTATATCCATCCATGACAGTACTCCAGTCATGTGAGTTATCCCACCAAGTCTCTGTTGTTCCAATCAAATCATAATTCCTTGACTGTGCCAGGACTTCCAGTTCTCCCTGCTTGTTTCGCAGGCTTCTTGCATTTATGTATAGGAACTTCAGATAACTTGCTGATTGTCCTGCTTTCTCAGTATGAGGCAGGGGTCCTCCCCTCTTCTGCTCTCCTGCTCATGCTTCCTTCTGGTATCCCACTTCCCCACTTACCTCAGGGCTTTGGTCTCCTTCCCCCAGTGAACCTAGTTTAAAGCCCTCCTCACTAGGTTAGCCAGCCTGCTTGTGAAGATGCTCTTCCCTCTCTTCGTTAGGTGGAGCCCATCTCTGTCTAGCAATCCTTCTTCTTGGAACACTATCCGTTGGTCAAAAAATCCAAAGCCTTCTCTCTGACACCACCTGTGTAGCCATTCATTGACTTCCACGATTCGACGGTCTCTACCTGGGCCTTTTCCTTCCATAGGGAGGATGGACGAGAATACCACTTGTGCCTCAAACGCCTTTATCCTTCTTTCCAGAGTCACATAGTCTGCAGTGATCCACTCAAGGTCATTCTTGGCAGTATTACTGGTGCCCACGTGGAGAAGCGATCCGAGGGCTTGATGAGTCTCGACAGTCTGTCCATCACATCATGAATTGTAGCTCCTGGCAAGCAGCACACTTCTTGGTTTTCCCAGTCGGGACGGCAGATAGATGACTCAGTCCCCCTTAGGAAGGAGTCCCCATCACCACCACCCACCTCCTTCTATTGGGAGTGGTGGTCGTGGACCCTCCATCCCTAGAACAGTGCATCTCATGCCTTCCAATCGGTGGAGTCTCCTTCTGCTCCCTTCCCTCAGATGTATTATCTAGTCCACTGTCCGCATTAGTACCTGTGTAGAGAACATGAAAATGGTTGCTCACCTGTATCTGCATTGCTGGTACATGGATGCTCCTCTTTCTTCTTCTGGAGGTCACATGCTGTCAAGTTTCTTCACTGTCCGTCTGTCCCCGCTGCACAGCCTGCTCTGATTCTTCAGAATGTTGTGCCTGCAGAAGCATATCCTGACATCTGTCCAGGAAATCTTCATTTTCTCTTATGCAACGCAGGGTTGATACTTGTTTCCTCTAGATCTTGAACCTTCTCTTCCAATATGGAGATCAGCTTGCACTTTGTACAGACAAAGTCGCTTCTGTCCTGGGGAAGAAAGACAAACATGGCACATCCTGTGCAGGTCACAACAGCTGAACGCTCACCATCCATATTACCTTCCTTCTAAGAGCATCCTCAGGTGTTGTAGTAACTACTCAGAGAAGCCTGCAAGATGAAAACCTCAGTGGGCTCTCCCCAGGTGAAGTCCCTCTGTTTGCTGCTCAGCTGGTTCACAACTGGCTGCCTTTTTATAACAATCAGGCCCACCTGGAACAAAGCACTCCCAGTTCAGACTTTTCAAACAATCAAGCACACGGTCAAACTGCTAAAATGTCCCCGCAACAGACACTCAGCAACTCACCAACACAGGCTCCCTAATGCAGCACTTAGCGTACCTCCTCTCAGACAGATCCCAGTCAAACTCCATCTGTTAGCCTCGCCGCTGTTAGACTTACCTATCCTTATTCCTTGAAAGTTTTTCCTAGTATCTAACTTAACTCTCCCTTACTGCAGATTAAGCCTGTTACTTTTTGTCCTACCTTCAGTGGTATGATGGGGTGTCTACCTTACACAAGGCCTGAATAGGTAGAAAGATCAATTAACTCCACAACAGGCTGCACCTGGAAGAAAGTCAGGGCCCATAAACTCTAACTGATGATGAAGCACAGCTGGGCAGGGGCAGGATGAGCTGGTATAAAACCAGGAAAAGGAGAGAAAGAAGAGGCTTGCAGGAAGGAACACTGCAGTGATGACTAGAGAGAAGAGTCGAGGAGGAGTCCTAGTGGTAAGTAAGCCCTGGAATCCTGCCTGGGAGTACAGACTCTGGCAGGAACCCAAGAAAGGGTAAAGTAGCCACAGGGAAGGGAGGCGGTTCTAGTGGTAACCCCAGGGGTAGCCAGATGACAGAGGAAGGAAGGTAGGAAAGAGCCCAGGGAAACAGTGACAGGGTCTGGGATTGCTTAGACCGTAGTTGCTGGACTTAAGGTTCCAGGGCTGGCTCGCTTACCAGCCACTTAGGAAGTGGCACAGATTGTTCAGTGGGACTTTATTACCACAGAAGGGGTAAACTGTAGAGACCTGACTGGAGGGCCAAGTCAGGAAGAGGGTGTACTCTTGAGTCCAGAGAAAGACCACAGGGTGAGCAACTGAAGGAGAGGGCATCAGATCAGTCAAGAGCTAATCCCTGGGTGGCTACATACCGCATTCCTGTTCATAAACACTGGAATAATTAGCCTTTTTTGCAACAGCATCACACTGTTGACTCATTTGCAACTTATGACCTGTACACCCCCAAGATCCTTTTCTGCAGTACTATTGCCTAGACAGTTATTTTGTAGTTATGTATTTGAGTTTTCATTCCAAAGTGTTGTACTTTGTGCTTGTCTTTATTGAATTCTATCTTGTTGATTTCAGACCGATTCTCCAATTTGTAAAGGACACTTTTTGAATATTAATCCTGTCCTCCAGAGTGCTTGCAACCACTCCTAGCACGGTGTCCTCTGTAGATTTTATAGGCATACTCTCCATTCCATTGTGGAAGTCATTAATGAAAATATTGAATAGTACCAGACCCAGGACAGAACCCTGTTGGACCCCACTAGATACCCCCTCCGTGGTTGTTGCAAACCATTGATAGCTATTCTGAGTACAGTTTTTCAACCAGTTGTGCATCCACCTTATAGTTAGTTCATCTATTTCCTAGTTCATTATGAGAATGTCATGTGGGACTGTGTTAAAAGTATTACTAGAATCAAGATATATCACTGCTGCTTCTTCCTTTCTATCCACTGTCAAAAGAGGAAATTAAGTTTTGTTTGGCATTATTTGTTCTTGACAAATCCATGTTGGCTATTACTTACCACTTTATTATCGTCTCAGTGCTTCAATCATTTGTTCCAGTATTTTTCTAGGTATCAAAGTCAGGCTCACTGGTCTATAATTTCCCAGGTTCTCTTTTGAAAGATAGATGCTATGTTTGCCTCCCCAGTCTCGGACCTCACTCATCCGCTGTGAGTTCTCAAAGATAATTACTAATGGTTCGAAGATAGATTTGCCTAGTTCCTTACATACCCTAAGAGGAATTTAATCAGGCCCTGCTGACTTGAATATATCTAACTTTTCAAAATATTCTTTGACTGTTCTTTCCCTGTTCTGGCTTGCATTTTTCTTTTTGTTTTTAATAATTAATTGTGATGAGTATCAGGTCTCAATTAACCTTTTTAGTGAAGAATGAAGCAAAGTAGATATTAAACACCTCAGACATCCACCTTGATTGTATTGGCCTCATTAACACTACAAAAGTAATTTTCCCTCTCTTGATATTCACCCCTTCTTGTCAACTGTTGAGAATAGGCCACTTCCACCTTAATTGAATTGGCCTTGTTAGCACTGACCCCGCACTTGGTAAGGCAACTCCCATCTTTTCATGTGCTTTTTATATACTGCTTATTGTATTTTTCACTCCATGCATCTGATGAAGTGGGTTTTAGCCCACAAAAGCTTATGCCCAAATAAATTTGTTAGTCTCTAAGGTGCCACATGGACTCCTCGTTGTTTTTGCTGATGCAGACTAACACAGCTACCACTCTGAAATCAGATTTCTTGGTCTGTCTGTTATTAGCTCTACTTCCTTACTAAGCAGTAGACCTACATTTTCCTTCATCCTTCTCTTGCTCCTTAAATACTTATAGAAACTGTTCTTATTACCTTTTAATGTCCCTTGCTAGGTGTAATTTCATTTTGTGCCTCAGCCTTTCTGATTTTTATACCTAGATATTTGCGCTTTTCTTTTGTTTTCATCCTTAGAAATTTGTTTCCACTTTTTGTAGGATTCCTTTTTTGATTTTCAATTTTCAATAGCTTCTGATTGTTTCTGTTTTCCCCCATTTTCCTTTTTTGGCTACCTAATCTAGTCATTTATGGCACACTTCCCAGACATTCATGAGCACTAACTATATTAGTAGATTAATTATCCATCCATAGAATACATGAGTCACACAAAAAGACTCAAATTCTTGTAGCTCTGACACCATCCTACTTCTGTGACCCAGATTCCTTCTTTCCTTTCCTTTCTTCCTGTCATTGGGATGCTTGGAGTGTTCTTTTTATAAACTATGTAAAATAGCCAAAACACTTCTGATACTGACTATGAAGATTTTCATAGTCAATATCCCATGCAGACAAAGGACCTAAGAAGATCAGCTTTACAGGGATTTGAGGAAAATGATGCCTAACAAATGGGGGTATCAAAAATCTACACACTTCAGACTCGCTCATACTCCTGTTATAGGTTTTGCAAAATGCCCATTGGCTTCTATGGGGAGTGTCAAGGTTCCTTCCCCACTCTGAACTCTAGGGTACAGATGTGGGGACCTGCATGAAAACCTCCTAAGCTTACTTTTACCAGCTTAGGTTAAAACTTCCCCAAGGTACAAATTAATTTTACCCTTGGATTTCCACTGCCACCATCAAACTTTATCTGGGTTTACTGGGAAACATAGTTCAGACATGTCTTCCCCCCCAAAATCCTCCCAACCCTTGCACCCCCCCTTCCTGGGGAAAGTTTGGTAAAAATCCTCACCAATTTGCATAGGTGACCACAGACCCAAACCCTTGGATCTTAGAACAATGAAAAAGCATTCAGTTTTCATACAAGAAGACTTTTTTTAAATAGAAGTAAAGGAATCACCTCTGTAAAATCAGGATGGTAGATACCTTACAGGGTAATTAGATTCAAAACATAGAGAATACCTCTAGGCAAAACCTTAAGTTACAAAAAAGAGACACAGACAGGAATAGTCATTCTATTCAGCACAGCTCTTTTCTCAGCCATTTACAGAAATCATAATCTAACACATACCTAGCTAGATTACTTATTAAAAGTTCTAAGACTCCATTCCTGTTCTGTCCCTGGCAAAAACAGCATACAGACAGACACATACCCTCTGTTTTTCTCCCTCCTCCCAGCTTTTGAAAGTATCTTGTCTCCTCATTGGTCATTTTGGTCAGGTGCCAGCGAGGTTACCTTTAGCTTCTTAACCCTTTACAGGTGAGGATTTTTCCTCTGGCCAGGAGGGATTTTAAAGGGGTTTACCCTTCCCTTTATATTTATGACAAGGAGAAATTAGATTTAATTAAATGCTGGCAAAATGCTGGATGTCAGCAAAGCCTTGTCAAAGCTGAGCTTTCCACTAGTACTCCTGCTAGTCCATCATTAGAGCACTTAAGAAAATATTTCTGCAAAATTCTTCAGGTACAGTCTGACAAGGTTTAACAGTTCAGGGGAGATTGCCCTTTGCCCATTAATCCAATGAGGCAATAAAAGGTAACATGATAGATCTAAATTCCATTGCTATGGAATTTATCACATGACTATTAGCTCCACATATATGTATATACTCAATCCAGGAATTAATATTGTCCATCCTATACTATAATATTGTCCATCCATTTACCCCCCACCACACTTAAATAGTGTGGTGGGGGGTAAATGGTTTCTGACTGAAGCTGCTCAGAGACTTCCAAAGAATAAGTGCTGGGAGGTGAATTAGTGCAAAGGCCTGATCCTTCCTTCACCACTGAAGTCAGTGGGAGTTCTGCTATTGACTTCAGTGGAAGCAGGCTTAGATCACAAGTGAGGCGGCCAAAGGAGTACAATAAATGCAGTGTGTGACATGAATATCAGTTCAATACATATGATGTGTGGGATACAGATTATAGATATGTTTGTATAGGGTATAAACCTAAAGTTTGAGAGAGAGAGATCCAAGACACAGATTTTGAGTGCTTCAAAAATTCATGGGTGTCTTAGGTCAGGGGTTTTGGTTCAGCCCTTGTCAAGGTTCCTCCCCCACTCTGAACTCTAGGGTACAGATGTGGGGACCTGCATGAAAAACCTCCTAAGCTTATCTTTACCAGCTTAGGTCAAAACTTCCCCAAGGTACAAAATATTCCACCCTTTTGTCCTTGGATTGGCCGCTACCACCACCAAACAAATACTGGTTACTGGGGAAGAGCTGTTTGGACACGTCTTTCCCCCCAAAATACTTCCCAAAACCTTGCACCCCACTTCCTGGACAAGGTTTGGTAAAAAGCCTCACCAATTTGCCTAGGTGACTACAGACCCAGACCCTTGGATCTTAAGAACAATGAACAATCCTCCCAACACTTGCACCCCCTCTTTCCAGGGAAATGTTGGTGAGGCTTTTTATCCAACATTTCCCTGGAAAGAGGGGGTGCAAGTGTTGGGAGGATTGTTCATTGTTCTTAAGATCCAAGGGTCTGGGTCTGTAGTCACCTAGGCAAATTGGTGAGGCTTTTTATCCAATTTGCATAGGTGACCACAGACCCAAACCCTTGGATCTGAGAACAATGAAAAAGCATTCAGTTTTCTTACAAAAAGACTTTTTTAATAAAATAAAAAAAAAATCCCCCCTGTAAAGTCAGGATGGTAGACACCTTACAGGGTAATTAGATTCAAAACATAGAGAACCCCTCTAGGCAAAAACCTTAAGTTACAAAAAAGACACACAGACAGAAATAGTTATTCTATTCAGCACAATTCTTTTCTCAGCCATTTAAAGAAATCATAATCTAACACGTACCTAGCTAGATTACTTACTAAAAGTTCTAAGGCTTCATTCCTGGTCTATCCCCGGCAAAGACAAAATATAGACAGACACACACACCCTTTGTTTCTCTCCCTCCTCCCAGCTTTTGAAAGTATCTTGTCTCCTCATTGGTCATTTTGGTCAGGTGCCAGCGAGGTTACCTTTAGCTTCTTAACCCTTTACAGGTGAGAGGAGATTTCCTCTGGCCAGGAGGGATTTTAAAGGGGTTTACCCTTCCCTTTATATTTATGACAGCCCTTCATAAAAATATAGGTTGTTTGCAAACTTCAAGCCTGGATTTTGGATTTGACCCAAACTGTGTCTAAACACACAACTCTCACCACACTTTTTTTTTAACCAGTAATAACCTGGATGAAAATTATTTTTCTTATTTAAGCTCAGCATAGTGAAACCCTAGCTTTAAATCAACTTTCCTGCAAAGTTTATAAAAAGGGGTTGGAGATAGTATTAAATTCCATCCATTTGGGCCTTAATTCCATACATTTCTTGTTGAGAGGAAGCAATGCCTGCAGGATCTGCCAAATTAATTTATGACTGTTATTCTTATCCTTTCCCTGCCTTAATATTCTTGTATTAGAAATCATTCAGCTGTTAGAGATTTAATGAGGATTTAGACACAATTCTTGAAAGGAATTTAGACAGAATGCAAACATATGGTCCTAAAGTTTTCCCCAATCCAACTATTTTTCCATTTCTCATGCTCTTTTTTTTTTTCTCTAGAACATGTTAAACTCTTTACACTCTCCAAGCATGTGTTTATAGTCACTTCAGACAATTCCAACATTTTGTTATGGTCTCTTAAACCCAAGTTTCATCATATGAGATTGGAGTCCAACAGAGTTTATGGGAGACTTTGAACTGATCCTGCTCTAATGCCAAATCTTAGCAAGCTTTATAGCTCTTAGCAGATTTTGAATCCATCTTTATCATGCATTGGATGCTTAGGTTGGTTTCCAAGTTAGTGAGTCTTATTCCATGGGTTTTTTTTAATAACATGGTGTCACTGGGTTCTTTGTTTTCAAGTCTTTAAAGTACTATTTCTCATGAGTGTATAAGAAAATGCCCTAGATCCTAGATTTATGATGCCTCATATAGAATTATGTGATTTTTTTTTCTCCCATTACAATCTACAGGGTTAAGTTTTTGTTCTGAAAAACTTCAAAGCATTTAAATATAAAATTTTGTTTTTCTTTTTTGGTTGTGGTAGAGAGAGGTGAGATGTGGGGTGGGGGCATATTTCACGTCATACAACAGACAGCAGATGTTATGGAAGCAAGAATAAAGCCACTAGCTATGACATGTGAAGCAACATCTGATGAGGGTAAGGTACAGGGTGTGGGATGATCTGAGCAACATAACTGAAAACAGAAGCCTGGCCTCTCAGAAGGCTAGTTTATTACAGCACTTACTTGGCTGGACATGGGAAGAAAGAGAAGCAAGGTCCCTGCTTAGATTGTGACTCTGGCTGGGGTGAAGAGAACAGGGATTAAATACCGTAGTTATTCTTCCTGTTATGAGCAAATGGGAGGAGCCCTGGCTCTGCCCTCTCTACACGCTGGCCAGAGTAGCTGGCTAGACACACAGTGGTCCACTGATAGAGGTGAAATAACTTATTCCTCTCCCAGGCCAAGCAGGAAACGTGGATGAATTGGTGACTGTCACAAATTGTTCTTTGGTCCACTCCTGCGATGGTGCACTCTGCTACCTCAGGCTGTATATTTTGAATTTAGCCTACATTGACAAACCATATGGAAGTCACTTTTCCCACCGACTATAACACAGACCTGGGAGTTGGAAGTTCTGAACGCTATACTTGGCTCTGTAACTTATTTGCTGCCCCTCCTCGGGCAACTCACTTAACCTCTCCAGGCCTCTAGTTCCCCATCTGTGATAGGGGGATAATTATCTACCTCTGAAGGAGGTTTGTAAAGATGCATTCATGAGTTGCAAAGTGTTTTGATGATCTCTCAAAGTATTTTATATTTACTGTTATAAATATCAGCAGATTTTTGGACCCTTCCCCACAAACTTTTGTATATATTTAAAAACATAGTCAACATTTTAAAATAGTATCCATTGCACGTAATCCTGTCTAGCAAATCATCCCATGGAACCAGTTGATAGCTGGTACCTGGGTGAGCTGTAAATAACTGAAAATAAAGCGCTTTTGTTTTGGCTGGTTCCAGATCCTGGCTTTAAATGGTTGGATTAACAGTGTGTTCTGCCCCTGCTGTTCTCCTTCCTCCTTGCCATGAACATTACTGCTGTTACACTTTCACCTTTAATCACACTCCTGTCTCTGCTTACAATGCAGTTGATTGCTTATTGTCTTATCCCATTTCTCCTCCTCCTCTGCCCTTTTTTTTAAAGAACCTCCTCTGTGGTTCTTTTCCTAAAGTTCCCTCCAGTCACGATTTCACATGCCTCTGCATGGCCCTTAATAAACCTAGAAATATTGCCTGTATCCAAAAGCTTGGAGACCACCATTCAAGAGGGTCACAGAAACCAGAGCTGTTCATTGAAGTGAGTTGGGTAGAGCAACACGGCCATGTGAAATGATTGAAAGGCAGCCTAAGGCAATAGGGAGACCTTTCTCTTCCCTCTCTCCAACCCCCCGCCCCCCCATCCCTTCTAGTGTCTGTGACATGCAGTATGTTAAAGTAACAAAAGCAACTAACTAAATTCTGACTAATATACACTAATGGTGCTGCTTCATTTATCTACCAGAGCCCTTGTCTCTTTGGTGCTCAGCACCAGCCCAGCCCAGGGAGATTATTGGCACTGACACAGGGCAGAGATGAGGGGAGTGCGCTACGTAGTAGGAGAAATATGTTCTGCTGCTACTTTGAGTTGCTCTTTTCCTTTTACAGCTGAAATTTTAGGAGTTCTTTGGGGAGACTCTTACTTCCTGCTTCATTTCTCTTTCAAAATGCCCTCTTTCCCTCTATTTACTCTGAGGGCTTTTAAAATGTCTCTGCCTATGTCCAAGTCTCTCCCTCTCCTGTTCCCTGTCATAGAGATTACACACCACATTATGCTCAAAATAAAAAAAGGAAAATGCAGCCTTACAGGAAAAACTGGGCTATTTTTAAACTTCCTCTCTCTCACTTTGTATCTGGTGGGGGTTTTCAGCATCCAGCACCTTTTGCTGCCTGCCTGCTAGATAGAGCTCCAATGAGGGCCAAAGCCTGCAGGGTCCTGTGCAATGTGGCATCCTCTCAACCCCCAGGGAAGCTCTCACAAGACACTTTTCACCTTATAAAATTGGGACCTAAGTGGGTAAGAGAAGCTTTTATTTTCTTGACTAATTAAGGTACTTTCCGGATGGGAAAGGGGAGGCGTTGCTGTTGTTAAAAGCAAAAACCATACTGTGGTTACCCAAGAAAAATAAATAAGAGAAGCTTATATAAATACTAATTCAAGTATATCACACAAGTCAGGTGTACCTACAGCCCAGATCCTCAGAGGTATTTAAATTCACTGAAGTCAATGGGAGTTAGGCACCTAAATACCTTTGATCTAAATCTAAAAGATTATCTGATAAAAGCGATAAACTAATATGAAATCACTGTATATGTGTGCACACGCCTGTGTCCATGTACACAAAGCTCTCTGGACCTACCCACTGATAATTTTCAAACATAGCAGATGTCAAATACAGCTGGGGAATAACAACATGTGACTGTGTATCTCTTAGTCTTTATACAACATTAGAATACAGAGACTTTCCCTTTGGTGGTTTTTTTTTTTTTTAAATATCTTTGATAGGAAAGTAATGGATAATTCAGCTAATGTCTCGCATGTCTGCTGGTTCGTTTTCCTGGTCTCTCTTGCATTTGGAACGTCTGTTAATAAACAATTGCTTCCTTTTGCCTCCCAGAAGGATTGAGCAATAGCTTGAGGGGAAAGGAGACAAAACTAAAGCTGGAAAGGAAGAATCTTTGCAAGGCTTAACTCTCTGAGGGAATTGAGCCCAGATGAGGCTAAAGATACCTCAGTGCTGCTATCGGTTTTAGCAGATATGCTTGCAGAATGATTAGGAAGAACAACTGAACTGCACCATCTTCAGGTGTCTTTTAGAGGAGAGGCTGGATGGATGGAGTAAAACCAATGAATCCAAGCAGTGGTGGATTAGCCAGTGGGACAATAGGTCCATGGGGGGGCACTGGAAAAATTGGCGCTCCCGTGCCCCGACCCTATTTCCTGGCAGGAGCACCGGGGGGAAGGGGACTGCAGGCAGAAGGGGTGGGGAGGGGCCCCCACTTGTTCTGGCCCTACAAATCCATAATCCGCCTCTGAGTCCAAGGAAAATAGACTCTCTTCCAGCAGATATTAGAAGTCTTTCGTGTGACTATCCTCCCTGCCCTCCCTTGCTTGGAAAGAGAATCTTCATCAAACAGCTAAAAGTGGCTCACCCAGAAGACAGAGAGTGGGACTTGAAAGTGAGCTAAAAATAGGAAAAAGAGGGTTGTCCCCCTTATCCCCTTCTTTGTAATGGAAGAAGAAGGCTGCACTAGAATTGATGTCTATCTTGGTTTTCCTGAAACAGACTATGACTGACTGGAGAGCTAGTAGGAATCGATCCAACTCCCATTCAAGCCAATGTTAGTTGTTCTGTGGATTTCAGTCCAGATACCATAGAGCTCTTTGTTTTTTTGCTAATAATTAACTCAGATGCCTGACGGACTGATGGAAGAAAAGCACTTGTCAAAGATTCAGTATTCCCATCTCTCCAGTTAAAGCAGGGTTGGGCAAACATTTTGGCCCAAGGGCCACGTCTGGATATGGAAATTGTCTGGTGAGCCATGAATGCTAACAAAATTGGGGGTTGGGGTGGATGAGGATATGAGGGCTCTGGCTGGGGGTGTAGACTTTGGGGTGGGGCCAGAAATGAGTTCAGGATGCTGGAGGGGGCTCTGGGCTGGAGCAGGGGGTTGGGGTGAGGGCTCCTGCTGGGGGTGTGGGCTCTGGGCTGGGGCTGAAGATGAGTGTCTGGGGGGCAGGAGGGTGCTCCAGGCTAGGACCAAGGGGTTTGGAGGGTGGGAGGGGGATCAGGGGTTGTACAGGGGGTTGGGGCTAGGAGAGGATCTGGGGGGCGCTTACCTCAAGCAGTTCCGTGTCCACAGGCACCACCCCTTCAGCTCCCATTGGCCGTGGTTCCTGACCAATGGGAGCTGTGGGGGTGGTGCTTGAGGTGGGGTCAGCGTGCAGAGCTCCCTGGCTGCCCCTATGATTAGGAGCAGGATGGGGGACATGCTGTTGCTGCTGCTGCTGCTTCTGGGAGTCATGTGGAATGGGGCACGCCACAGACCCCGCTCCCCGGCAGGAGCTCAAGGGCCGGATTAAAACGTCTGGAGGGCCAGATGCAGCCCCCGGGCCGCAGTTTACTCACCCCTGCTGTAGTGGCTAGGGCCCCTAGCTATAGACCAAGATCCCATTGTGCTACAAATACAGACCAAAAAGACACTCCCTGCCCCAAGGGGCTTACAATCTAGGTATAAGACAAGAGACAACAGCTGCATACAGACAGATGGGGAAGTATCATCTTCATCACTGTGGTATCTGAGTCCTTTCCAATAGGGAATTAATTAATGCGAGTAGCACCTGTCAAGTTTGGTTCATTCTGTCCCTATAGAGCAGAGCAGGATACTGTTTTGTTTTGATGGGAGCTTTTTGGATTTAGTTTTTAATACATTATATGTACATGATGTTGTGTATTTATTATTGAAAGCCAGTTCCAAGAGGTGTGCCTTGCACTTGGAACAAAAGGTGGTGAGGGTCTTAGATCCTCTGTGAGTGAGTTCCATGGTCTCGGACCAGCCCCCTCAGGAAGCACAGTCTCCTGCACAGATATGCTTTACCTTTATGCTGAACAGCTCCATTGTCCCTGAGAAGCAAAGCTGTAATTGGCAGTCCTCACCCTCAGAACTCACGGGGATCTTCTAGATAGCCTAGGTCCAGGCCATTGAGCATCTTGAATTTGACTCTCTTCTATGAGAAGCCAGTGTACAGTGCAGAGGACAGGTTTAGGATAACCTTGCGATAATGTGTTGCTGTATTCTGTGCTAGTTGGAGTTTCCCAAGTGCTGATGGCTTCATGCCCATGTATATGGCAGTGATGTAGCACTGATAGGAGGTGACAAAGATGCGTATGATAGAGGGTCAGCATTCTTCTCAAGGATGGGAAGGAGTCTTCTAGCCAGCAGGAGATGGTAGGCGATGTTATTCATGGCCAGGCCTTCAGTTACCATGGGCTTTTCAGCTGCTTTTGCTGGGCTGGTGGTCTGTGCATTACTCAGCACTTTTGAAGAGTAAATGAGTTCACTCTAGATGCCTCCTCTGGAGCTGCTGTTTCCACACCATAATGGACAAGCCCAGGGAAGATGTTGGTGTCAACAGGGTGGGATATTTTAAAAACCCAGAAGTAAACGGCCTATGAGCAGTTTCCAGGATCTCTTTGGTTTCTACATTTACCTGACATTTTAACAATACATGTATTGGCTTTGCAGCAGCAGCGAGAGTGATCTGCTCTGTGTCAGCTTTTACATCTGCCTTTTTTTTTTTTTTTAAAAGCCATACTCATTTCATATGCTCAGTAATTCAATTTAGATTTGAAAGGAAATATATGAGAAATTAATTGGCAGGACAGCAGCAGCAATAAGCTTTGCTGTGAAAACTCCAAAGGAAAAGAACTGAAGACTCAGTAAGCTGATGGAGTCATTGGCAAAACTTGCAATTACCTCAGCAAACGTGCAACCCTGGAACAAGAGAGGGGGACCCATAGAAATTATATGAAAAGATTTAACTGCAATGAGAGAGTCTTCCTGACCCCTGCCTTGTTATTCACAGGTCCAAAGTTGTGCTAGGTACCTTACAGAACATATAGCAAGACACCATCCCTGCCATGAAGATCTTACAATTTTCAATATGTCTAATATTTGCTCTTCATGGTTAGGGATCTCTTTCTGTATTGCTAGACCAAAGCTCCCTGGACCATCACTTTGCATTTGGAGACCAGCAAAGTGCTCACAGAAAATCAACTTTCAGTATCATATGTCCCCTACTGTAAAAATATGCAAAACAGAAAAGACAGACTGGTGGGGTGTGAAGAGTGACCTAAAAAACTGGGTCACATTTTTCATCCAAAAGTTTTTTCATTGAAAAATGCAGATTCATGTCAACTGAAACATTGCATGAATTTGTGTAAAATTTGCTGAATTGTTTTAGTCAAAAAAACCCAAAAAACCTCAAAAATTTAAAAAAATAAAAACTTCATTTTGACATTTTTGAAAGGAACATGTTGATTTATTTTACTCAAAATTTTGTTTGAATTTTACCTCAACTTTGTTTTTTAAAAAGGTTAAAAACTCAAAAACTAAACAAAACATTTTATTGCGGGTTGAACAAAATGTGTTTTGTCCCCCTCCACACCCCAACTATTTGTTTTCAGCAAAAACAATTCATTTTGAATCAACCCAAAATTAAATGTTTTGGTTTTTGGTTCATCCCATGGATTTTTGCACAGTTCTATGACTTACATTTTGCTAAGTGGACAACAGCTTGCATGGGCTTTGAAGTGCAATGTTCACTGATCCAAAGCCTGTTGAAGGGAGTGAGAGTCTTTCCATTGACCTCAGTGGGCTTTACATCAGGCCCTAAATGCCAAAATCCTATCCTGTTGTGTGAGAATATCCTATGAGAGGCAAGCAGGAGCAAAGCAGGAAACAGACATAGTGCTCCCTTAAGTCTTAGTCAGGGAGTGTATTGATAATCCCCTGGCAACTCTCAGTAATCCCAAAGCAGCCAGTATGGGACCAATTCAGACCTTTGTATGCCCCAGGGGCTATAATCAGCATTAGATGCTGGCAGCAGGTCTATACTACTTCTTTTTTGGAGTAACAATGAAGAGTACATTGCTTTCCCAGCTCCCTAAACTGTCCTGACCTGCTCAGGCAGAATGTCTCCTAGGCCTTCTGCCCATTCACTATTTTCCCCCATCACACCACATGCTCCTAGAGGCATGAGTTTGCCCTACGTATTATTATTAATTGATCGAAGCATAAGATGTTATCTCTGTGTAGCCAGGTCTGGTAGACTTAAAGCAGAAGCATCTTTAAATTAGTCTGTCAGCACTGAAAGGAAGTGAAAAGAAGTCCCAAGTCACTGTTATGTTGTTCTTTGGTAACTACATGGGATTCATGTGAGGCCAGGGGCAGCAGCATGGTCCCTTATCTGCTTCACAGGAGGGTTCTGTGCTGTCACCTGGGTGTGGTCTGCCCATGCCAGCTGAGTTGCTGATGTATAGCACACTGCTGGCTCACTTAGCTCTGCCCCAGTGAAGTAGTCAGCTTCATATAATTATGCATTTAAAGCTGCTTAAGTACATGTGTAGGCAGTTCTAAATGGATACTGTTTGCCTGGTTAAATACTTATTTTGGTTCACATATGAAGATTGAACACACAGTAATGTATAGCCATTTTAGACTTGATTTGATGGACAGGGAGGGATTGGTTGTGAATCTGAAGGTGGAAGGCAATTTGGGTGAAAGTGACATATCTTAGAATTATGAAATTTATTGTTAAAAAGGAGTGAGAGCAGCAGAATAAGGACAATGGACTTCAAAAAAAGCAGACTGTAGCAAACTCAGAAGTGGTAGGTAAGGTCTTATGGGAAGAAAATCTAAGGGAAAAGAGTCCAGGAGAGCTGGCACTTTCTCAAGGAAACATTATTAAAGGCACAACTGCAAATGATCCCAGTCTGAAGGAAAGGTAAGAAGAATAGTAAGGGGCCAATAGGGCTCACCAGCAGGTCTTTAATGACATGAAAATCAAAAAGAAATCCTACAAAAAGTGGAAACATGGATGAATTGCAAAAGAATAGCACAAGAATGTAGGGACAAAATCAGAAAGGCTAAGATACTAAATGAGTTACACTTAAGGTACATAGAAAGCAATAAAAAGAGGTTCTTTAAATATATTAGGAGTAAGAGAAAGATGAAGAAAAGTATAGGCCCTCTACTTAGCAGGGAAGTAGAGCTAATAACTGGTGACATCAAGACAGCTGAGGTGTTCAATAGCTGTTTGGCTTCAGTCTTCACTAAAAAAGGTTAATGGTGACCAGATACTTAACACAATTAATATTAACAAGGGAGAAGGAACACAAGCCACAATAGGGAAAGAACAGGTTAACGAATATTTAGATAAGTTAGATTATTCAGGTCAGCAGCGCCCAATAAAATTCCTCTTAGGGTATTTAAGGAACTCAGTGAAGCAATCTTGGAACCATTAGCAATTATTTTTAAGAAATCATGGAGCACATGTGAGGTTCCAGAGGACTGGAGAAGGGCAAATAAATACCTATCTTTAAAAAGGGAAACCAAGAGGATCTGGGAAATTATAGCCCAGTCATCCTGACTTTTATACCTGGAAAATACTGGACCAAATAATTAAATTATCAATCTGTAAGCACCTAGAGGATAATAGGTAGAGCCCTGCAAATCTGTGGCTATCCAGTTTATATCCACGAACTATGTTTGTGGGTCACAGATCAGATGCAGGTACAAATTTTGTATCCATGCAGGGATCTAATAATAGGATTATAAGTAATAGCCAACATGGATTTGTCAAGAACAAATCATGCCAAACCAACATAATTTCCTTCTTTGATGGGTTATTTGCCTAGTGGATAGAAGGGAAGCAGTAGATAGATGATTTTAATAAGACTCTTCACAGAGTTCCACCTGGTATTCTCATAAACTAGGGAAATGTGGTTTAGATGAAATTATATAAAATGGATTCACAACTGATTGGAAGATCGTACTCAAAGAATAGTTATCAATGGCTTGCTGTCAAACTGGGAAGGCATATCTAGTGGAGTTCTGCAGGGGTCAGTCTGGGTCTGGCATTGTTCAATATTTTCATTAATGGCTTGGATAATGGAGAAGAAAGTATGCTTATTAAATTTGCAAAGGATGCCAAGCTAGGAGAGGTTGCAAACACTTTGGAGGACTGGATTAGAATTCAAAACAACCTTGACAAATTGGAGAATTGGTCTGAAATCAACAAGATGAAATTCAATAAAGACAAGTGCACAGTACTTCACTTAGGAAAGAAAAATCAAATGCACAACGACAAAATGGGGAATAACTGGTTAGGTGGCACTGTTGCTGAAAAGGATCTGGGGGTTATAGTGGATCACAAATTGAATAGGAGTCAACAATGTGATGCAGTTGCAAAAAAGACTAATGTTGTTCTGGGGAGTATTAGCTGGAGTATCCTATATAAGGCTGTCTACACTACTGTGGTAAGTCAACCTACGCTACACAACTCCAGCTAAGTGAATAACATAGCTGGGGTCAATGTACCTTAGGTCGAGTTACCATGGGGTCGATGGCAAAACTCTCCCATCGATTTACCTTACTCTTCTTGTCGGGGGGGAGGGGTAGAGTACAGGGGTCGACTAGAGAGTGATCTGCTGTTGATGTGGCAGGTCTTCACTAGACCCGCTAAATCAACCGCCCTTGGATCAATCTCAGAGCGTTGATCCTGGCTTGACTGTAGACATAGCCTTAGACACAGGAGGTAATTGTCCCACTCTACTTGGCACTGGTGAGGTCTCAGCTGGCGTATTGTGTCTAGATCTGGGTGCCACTCTTTAGGAAAGATGTGGACAAATTGGAAAGTCCAGAGAAGAGCAACAAAAATGATAAAAGATTTAGAAAACCTGATATATGAGGAAAGGTTAAAATTGAGCATGATTATATATGAGAAAAGAAGACTGGGGGGAGACCAGATAATGGTCTTTAAATATGTTAAGGGCTGTTATAAAGAGGACTGATCAATTGTTCTCCATGTCCATTGAAGATATGACAAGAAGCAATGGCCTTAATCTGCTGCAAGGGAGATTTAGGTTAAACATTAAGAAAAACTTTCTAACTATCTGGGTAGTTAAGCTCTGGATTAGACTTCCAAGGGAGGTTGTAGAATTCCCTCACTGGAGGTTTTTGAGACCAGAGTGGACAAACACCTGTCAAGATTGGCCTATGTTGATTTGATCTTGCCTTAGCACACGGGGATGAACCTGATGACTTCTTGACTATACCAGCTCTATTGGGATTGTGATAATTTAATGAGCGACATGTCACTAAGCACCTCATTAATTATTTATTTCCATTCACCACTGGCACAAGAATCTCCTTAGAGTTCTATGGCATTTGAGAGCCACATCTTGTCCGGGTGAGAGATTTCTGGACTAAATGTTTAGTGCGTTTTTTGCGGCACAGTTACAACGCCACAGACACAGGGTGTCCTGTACTGGTTAGTTCCAGCAACATCTGATTTCCAGAGTTGTATAGCCATGGAATGGCTCCTTCAGTATAGTATGTACTTTCCCTGTCCCATGTGTCAAGATGAGACACCATGTCAAGGCCCTCCCAGAAAAGGGAAATGCCACAAAAGATCAGGTGGTTTTATCCAGTTGCACAAGGCTGTGGTTTCTCCACAGAAGTGGTTACAAAGCCTGCCAGTTCTGCACAAAATGGAGTCAGCACTTTAACCCCAGGGCACTTTGATTTTTTTTTTCCCCCCAGTGCCTATTTAGGCCTGCACTAGGGATGTAAAAGGTTAAACGGGCGGGCAGGACACCAGCCCTGGCGGACCGCAGCCCAGGTGGGACCCTAACCTGGGCCGGGCCAGCAAGACCCTAGCTCCAGCCCTGGCCGTGCCAGGCCAGCTGGAGCAACCTCAGTTATTGGTTAACTGGTTAAATGATATAATTTTAATAGTTTAACCAATTAACTTTTTTTAACCATTATTTACATCCCTAGCCTGCACTTTAGCCAAAATGTAACAAATTATTTCACCAAGCTAATTAAATATGGTTACATTGCAACTTGGAGTCAAACAAAACAAAGAGATGATGATTGCTTTCCAAGAGAGCCTGAAGTGAAATGTATATAGAGAAAAGATTCTTCAAATAATGTTGCTAAGAGCTTGTCTACATGGAGATGCTATTGCAAAATAAACTAGGGTGTGAATTTAAAGCGCAGTAGCTATTCCACACTAACTCCCCATGTGGATGCTCTTATTTTGCATTGAATGTGCTTTTTAGCAGCTTATCATAATTCACCACTACACTAAGGCACTCCTAGTGTAGGATATGAATGCCCACATGGGATGCTATTGCAGGCTATTTCCCTGTGTAGACAAGCCCTGAGAAGAAGTGAAGACTCTTTAAACCACTAGGCTGGCAGGAGAGTCCGATGGTGGTTCTGCATGGTAGAGCTGTTCCTAATAATTGGTATCTGACTGATTTTTTAAAAATTCTTTGAAAATGGAGGAACATTCATTTCCAATTGCAGTAGAGATGAGTGGACAGCTCTTTCACCAAACTGAAATTGCCTGCATTTTTGGTAAAGACTCTGAAGGGCTACATAGCTCAGCCCTTGAATCTCTGCATTTTGTGGCACTAACATCGTGGAGTTTGCTGGGGAGGAGGAGGGAAGGGTTTGATGCCAAAAGCCATGCTGGAAGATGGAAATGGGGAGATTTCAACCCTGAGCATATCTGCAAACACTCAGGACCACTTGTTGAAATATCAGTTTTACCATGTGAAATCTCTTCGTTCCTGATTCCGGGATTCCCTGGGGCTGATGTACAGGAGCCATAAAGCCAGCAGATCGCCCCACAGGGGAATATTCCCAATGTAAGCAGGATTCCCCCTACAGTGCAGGGCGGGCAGAACAGCCTTATGGTGCCTCTCATCTCCCAGTGTAGAGGGCCTGACAAATCTATGGCTTGGGGAGGGAGATGGGAGGGATGTGACTGGAGCATAGTGCACTTTTAACTTTTCTTAGTTGACTGAGGCAGAGAGCTATACATCACAGCAGCCCCTAGGGATGATCTAACTTCTGCTGGGCATCAGAATAATCCAGCAACTGGGAGGACACCCAAATGTCATAAAGCTACACTGCCCCCCTTACTCCTCACATACACACTCCTCAGCTGCATAGAGCTCAGCATCAGGGCCAATATCATGGGATTATTGTCATACTTGGAATGGCAACACTGAAAGATGTGCTATGGACTGGTGGGACTGCAAATAGGAGGCTGCATCTATGAGGGGATTACATTCTATGGCAGTGGTCCCCAAACTTTTGAGGGCTGTGACCCCTCTTACCCCTGTCCACACACCCTCTCTCCCCTCCCCCACCGAGCCAGGGCCAGGAGCGGGGCCACGGTTCAGGTTGGGAGGGATGTGGATGGGGTAAGGGGGCTGAGGATGGGACTGCAGCAGGGAGGGTGGGTCTGGGGCAGGAAGCAGGGCGTTGGCCGGGGGCGGAGGTGGAGCAGCAACCAGGCCACAGTGGTGGCCAGCAGCTGGACCCCTGGCCGGGTGCTGAGGCTGGGGATGGGACCAGGTGCAGGACCGGGTCGCACTCCCTCCCTGCCCCCTGTGGAGGCTGATCTGGGCCCACTCTGCCCCCCTGAATGTTCCTCCATTCCCCCCTAGAGGGGCATGCCCACAGTTTGGGGACCTCTATTCTCTGGGTATGCCTACACTGCAATCATGGAGTATGACTGCAGCTTGAGCAGCCATACTTGAGCTAGATTTAGTGCAGCTAGCTCGGGTCCTGGTAGGAGGAAAGCTGCAGCAGCATACGTGAGGGTAGAATTCTGAGCATGCTGTTACACTAACGTTGCTTAGATGTAAATGACTATCTGAGGTCAAGGGAGAACCAGATCCCCATATCCATAAAGAGGTGGCGAAGGAACACCTTGTAAGATCAGTAGGGCCAGAGGAGATGAACCTAAGAGTCTCTAAAGAACGGAGAGGAAAAAAAACTGAAGAATAGCTCACAGTCTTGCTGAATATAACTTGGAAACAGCCAAGGCACCTGATGCAAGAGGAAATGCTAATGTAGTTTCAATTAAAAAAAAAAAAATCCACTGACCAGCTACTGTTTCAATAGCAGGTAAAATCTTTAAACCAAGAGAAGAAGAATGTGCATGTATATATGTAAGCGTTTAGGAGAACATCCTGCTGAGGGATAAATATCATGGAGCCATAAAATATAGATCCTGTCAGTGACTTCTATGTGACTGTGAGCTTGGTAGATGTGATTCAGCTTTTTTCAGTAAAGCTTTTATACGTTGCCACATTTAAAAACAGAAGTTGACAAAATAAATATCCTGTGGGTAAAAAAATAGCTGACAGGTTGTGAATAATTATTAATGATGTAACCTCCAACCGGGTGGAGCTCTCTAGTGGTCTCCTACAGGGATTGGGCTTGCATTCTTCAATAGATACATTGCAGGAGGTCAGACTAAGTGATCAGAATGGTCCCTTCAGTCCTTAAAATCAATGATTAGTGGTAATCTGGAGGACCCCCCCCCCAAAATGCACACCAGCTGCATTCAGAGGGCATGGCTATACACAATCTTGCCCTCTGTAAATGGGCTGGTAACTTCCCAAGACAGCTGCAAGAGCCCTGCCTCCATTTCCCCATATCTCAGGGTCTTCCTCTATAAAACTACCAAGCAGCTCTTCTCTGGTTCATCAACACCCCTCCTTGGGGCTGGTTTTATTCAGATAACCAAATCATTCCCATAATAGAGTTCTCAAATTTCCATTAAGTCCATCCGCCACATCTTTCCTGCTGTGGGTCTCCCAGGCCTTCCTCTTCCTGGAATGTTTTCCTTAAAGAAAATGCTCCTCGTAGCCATTCCCTGCTTTGGCAAGCCTCTGTTAAAGTCTCTCAATCCAGCTTCACCCCGGTTGTCTCTGGGTACATCTAGACTGCAATGAAAAATCCCTACCACCAGGCCTCAGAGCCTGGCTCAGCAAATTCAGGTTCACAGGCTATAAAAATGCACTGCAGCCATTCAGGCTCAGGCTGGAGCCTGGGCTCTGAGACCCTCCTATTTCATGGGGTCTTGGAGCACAAGCTCTAGCCTGAACTAAAACATCTACACTGTAATTGTATTGCCCTAAAGCCCCATTCAACTAACCTGGGCAGACTAGCCATCTTTTATTGCTATACCCTTTCTCTCCCCACACATCCCCCTCAGTCTATAGCTTTCTGTAGCTCTTTATAGGGGAATCAGTTCTTCTGTACCCAGCTGGTTCTATTAAGTAAACCCCACGTCCCGTTCCAGGAGTGATGGGCAGAGCTAATTGGATGGGACTGGTGGGCTCCAGGCCTCTGGCCCTTAAAGGCCAGGACCCCATCACATAGCCCTGCCTTTAGTTAAACTGGTGCAAACCCCTGTGGGGGACATACATATCAGTTTAAAACTAATTTTATCAGTTTAGCTTGACCATGTAAATTCACAGGTTTAAACTGGATTTAAGAGTACCCACGTTGCTCTGACTTAACTAAACTGGTTCAAAATTATGCCTTCAGTTAAACTAGTGCAACTTTGTGTGTATAGGAGGACCTCAGAAAATACTACTCTGGGATTGATGGGAAACTCCAGAGAAGATTGCTCAGAGCTACAGAATGACTCACCAACTATCTAGAAGTGGGTGGAGATAGAGGTGGTTAGGGACTATTTAGAAAAGCTGGACGTGCACAAGTCCATGGGGCCGGACGAGTTACATCCGAGAGTGCTGAAGGAATTGGCGGCTGTGATTGCAGAGCCCTTGGCCATTATCTTTGAAAACTCGTGGCGAACGGGGGAAGTCCCAGATGACTGGAAAAAGGCTAATGTAGTGCCGATCTTTTTAAAAAAGGGAAGAAGGAGGATCCTGGGAACTACAGGCCAGTCAGCCTCACCTCAGTCCCTGGAAAAATCATGGAGCAGGTCCTCAAAGAATCAATCCTGAAGCACTTACATGAGAGGAAAGTGATCAGGAACAGTCAGCATGGATTCACCAAGGGAAGGTCATGCCTGACTAATCTAATCGCCTTTTATGATGAGATTACTGGTTCTATGGATGAAGGGAAAGCAGTGGATGTATTGTTTCTTGACTTTAGCAAAGCTTTTGACACGGTCTCCCACAGTATTCTTGTCAGCAAGTTAAGGAAGTATGGGCTAGATGAATGCACTATAAGGTGGGTAGAAAGCTGGCTAGATTGTCGGGCTCAACGGGTAGTGATCAATGGCTCCATGTCTAGTTGGCAGCCGGTGTCAAGTGGAGTGCCCCAGGGGTCGGTCCTGGGGCCGGTTTTGTTCAATATCTTCATAAATGATCTGGAGGATGGTGTGGATTGCACTCTCAGCAAATTTGCAGATGATACTAAACTGGGAGGAGTGGTAGATACGCTGGAGGGGAGGGATAGGATACAGAAGGACCTAGACAAATTGGAGGATTGGGCCAAAAGAAATCTGATGAGGTTCAATAAGGATAAGTGCAGGGTCCTGCACTTAGGATGGAAGAATCCAATGCACCGCTACAGACTAGGGACTGAATGGCTAGGCAGCAGTTCTGCGGAAAAGGACCTAGGGGTGACAGTGGACGAGAAGCTGGATATGAGTCAACAGTGTGCCCTTGTTGCCAAGAAGGCCAATGGCATTTTGGGATGTATAAGTAGGGGCATAGCGAGCAGATCGAGGGATGTGATCGTTCCCCTCTATTCGACACTGGTGAGGCCTCATCTGGAGTACTGTGTCCAGTTTTGGGCCCCACACTACAAGAAGGATGTGGATAAATTGGAGAGAGTCCAGCGAAGGGCAACAAAAATGATTAGGGGTCTAGAGCACATGACTTATGAAGAGAGGCTGAGGGAGCTGGGATTGTTTAGTCTGCAGAAGAGAAGAATGAGGGGGGATTTGATAGCTGCTTTCAACTACCTGAAAGGGGGTTCCAAAGAGGATGGCTCTAGACTGTTCTCAATGGTAGCAGATGACAGAACGAGGAGTAATGGTCTCAAGTTGCAATGGGGGAGGTTTAGATTGGATATTAGGAAAAACTTTTTCACTAAGAGGGTGGTGAAACACTGGAATGCGTTACCTAGGGAGGTGGTAGAATCTCCTTCCTTAGAGGTTTTTAAGGTCAGGCTTGACAAAGCCCTGGCTGGGATGATTTAACTGGGAATTGGTCCTGCTTTGAGCAGGGGGTTGGACTAGATGACCTTCTGGGGTCCCTTCCAACCCTGATATTCTATGATTCTATGGATATAAATGAGGTGAGACTTCATAAACTTTGGGAGAATTAACCAGCAGGAATACCAAGGGCAGGCTTTCAGTATTACTGAAAACTAGTACCACATTACTGCTGAGGTCACAGTGGGCACCAGCTCATAATGTTATACTGCTGCTAAACAGGCAAATGCTATCCCTGGGGATGTAGAATCCCTCATATGGCAAAGCTACTTTATTCAGTCATGCCAGAATTGCATTTGACTGTCTGCAGTTTTAAAAAGCACCAATATTTAGAGACCCTAAAAAGGAAAAATAAAATAACAGGGGAGCTAGGAACTCTAACGAATTAGCAGGAAATCCTGGAACTTGGGCTATGTCTACACTGCAATAAAATACCAGCCATTGGCTGGGTGAGCGGTCTCAGGCTTGCAGGGCTCAGGCTGTGGGGCTATAAAATTGCAGTGCAGATGTTTGGGCTCAGGCTGAAGCCTGGGCTCTGGGACCCTCCACCCTTGCTGAGTTCTGAAGTGAGGCCTAATCTGGCACCCTGTATTGGCTTCACCAACTTCTGTGTGTGTTTTAGCAGAGTAAGGACTGTAATAATAAATAATCTAAAGGGGATTAGTGTAGAGGAGGGTCTCACTTGAGTTAACGTGAGAAGTCCTCTTTGATCCCTTCATCTCTGTTTCTAGGGTTAAGTCACCCATTAACTATATGAATGTTTCCGTTTCTTCTTTTCCTTCTCCCTCAGCTCCCATGTTAGTTTCTTCTCCTTTATTCCTTTACATTTATTACATGTCCTTCTTATTTATCAAAGACAAGAAAATGAAATAAAAACGCATTGCCACGATGAGGTCACTCTGGACGTTGTTATTAGAGCACTCTGCTTTAGACCCAAATTGTGAACAACAATCAGATTTTCTTCCACAACTGCATCTCTTATCAATGGGGTGAATGAAATAAGAGGAAAATGATGCTCTTTCCCTGACAGATGGTCAGTGGGTTGTCATACTTTTGGAATCGCTTTGGCAGACCTGTTTGTGAATGTTACAGAGTGACCTTTCATAGTCAAAGGCCGTGTCTAGATAAAGATAAAAGGGGTGATAGATTGTGCTAGCTAACATGTTCGTTTGAACAGTCTAGTGTAGAATACAGCACATGCTAAGACAGGAGACTAGGCACATGCTATTGTACAACATGTCTTGTCTTGACTAGAGTTTTAGCACTGTAAGGTCCGGCTAGCTAACATGTCCTAACATCGGGCCTGCAGATCCTACCCTAGGCCAAGCCTTCAGGGCAAAAACCTGTACACTCCAAAAGTAGGTGCAGGGAAGGCCTTGAGCACAGCAGCAGAGCTAAGCATTTGTAGCAGGTGTGGGGGCAGGATGCAGGGACTGCATGCCCTGCTCCCTGTTGAATTGTGCCTGCGCGAGCCTTTCCCCCTGCCCCTCAGCCACTGTTACTGCCACCAGTGCAGCTCCACCAGAGATAGCAACACACCAGCCACGGGCACAAGACTGAAAAGACTTGGCGGTTAAAGGCCCCAGCACCCTGTCTACATGAGCACTCCTACTATTTCTACCCATTGTGCAAAATGTTCAAGAAAAAAAGCTTGCAATAGGCAAAGGTTAATGGGTCCCTATTTAATCCACCATGGAGGATGGGGCTGGATTGATGGCTCCCTGGCTACGGATGAGAGGTGGTTGGGAATTTTCAGTTAGAATGATTTTCTGACAGAAAATGCAGTTTCTGTCAAACCAAAATTTTCCATCAGGAAAAATAAAAATTAAATATTTCAGCTTTTCACCCTGATTTGGGATTAAAATAAATGTTACAATATTAGAATTTTCCATAGCTCTGCTATAGATTTTTCTATGGCACTTGTCACATGTAGTATCTGAGCACCTCCTCTACACTAATGAAATTATTCTTGCTATGTCCCTCCAACTCCTTTAGCAGTGGGTGTGCCTGTGCCCGCCCACTTCCCGGAACCCAACAGGACCCCTCCAACGCAGATCACTACTATTATCCCCATTTTACAGATAGGAACTGAGATACAGAGAGATCTTGTGGCACACTCAAGGTCACACAGGAAACACATGGTAAAGCTAGGAACTGAACTCATGGTTAAATCAATGGGACTCATGAGACACAACCTTCCTGTCTTCACCAGCTAAACCCCACCCTCTCAACAAGTGGGAGTTACAAAGATTCAAAGGTAGCCATCTCTCTGAACATACATAGCAGCAAACGAGTATCTGGGGAGGTGGATCCCATTCCTCCCTGACCAAGCTTGTTTATTCAAGTTCTGCACAGGGACCAGGATCTGGTCCTTTGCCAAGGCACTGGACAACCACAGGAAACAATGACACTGATTTTGTTCCATTTAAATATCGCTGTAATGCCATTAACTTCAAGGGTGTTACTCCTGATTTGCACTCTTGTAAGTAATAAGAGAATCCAGACTGTTGCTTAAGTCCATCTGCCTTTTTGATTGCTTTGGTTTGGATGTTATAACAGGGTCTGTGTTCCTGCACACAGCGAACTCTCCCCACCTCTCTCTGCTTATTCCATTGCCATGGTCCAGAGTTGTGCCTCCTGCCTATGGCTGGCAATGCCATCACTGCACCTTCTGGTCCTCATCCAGCCATTGTCCACTGCTGGTGTCACTTACAGGCTTTCCCTTTCTCAGAGGACCCTTTGTTCTAAATATCAATCTTCCCACTGAGTACAATAGTGACTTAGTATTTGCAGTTGTAATACCTGATATGATCAGCAATACTCTGAATGCAACAGCCAGCCCTTTCCAGTAAAGCCCTCTAGTGTCTGTTAACTTCATACACACTTATCCTTTTGAACTTTGTACCATTACACTGGGGTACAGCACTTGTTTACCTTCTCTAGAAATGTCAAAGTACATAGTTTAATGATGGATTTCAGAGCTCATAAAAAATCAGATATAAGCTACTTGGATCTACATGCTGCACTTCAAAGGGCAAAAATGTAGCAGCAAATTGGATTTTGACACTGCTTCATCAAAATGTATCCGTGCAAACTCCTAGGTAAACAAAGATTTTTCTCTCTTTATTCTGGTAATTCAGATGCAGTTTATTTATCACTAAAACCAACAATTGTTTGAGGATGGAGATTACAGGCCAGGTTCTGGACCTGATCCTGTATTTGTTAATTTCAGTGGGAGTCTGATTTATCTGAACTGCAGAACCTGAGCCATTAATTGTAGATGTAATTAGACTCAAATGTCTAATGCACTAGTGCCTAATCCACTGGATTGGCCATTATCCAAAAATCCATCAGGCTAATCTACTGGCATGTAGAAACCTAACCCAAATTACAGAGAACAATCATCACAGCTTGAAATGATAGACTTATTTTCAAGTCTAACCCATTTAAAATCCACATTTATGGTATCAAGTGCTAAAAGTGTCTTTTTCTGTAATCCATTCAAAAGCAATTTTTTACATATGCCAATTATACTGTGCCACCTCCTGCATTGAAGAATATTTAATTAAATGTTCTTTAATGTTTATAAGTAAAACAATTGCTTTAAAATAACTATTAGGAGTTACCAGTGAGCTGCAGAAATCATCTGAGCTTCACTTCAGAGGCTTAGATAAATGCTGGTATCTGAGAGAGTGCAAGGAACAAGCATGTGACACAGGCACATGGGAACTGCCATACAGGACCAGACCTATGGTCCATCCAGTCCGGTACCCTGTTTCTGACAGTGGCCAGCACCAGATCGCTATGTTGCCATGTCATGATAACCACATCCCTTTCTGCAATGGCTGCTTTCCTCCATTCGGCCATTTCATTTTATACCTATGTCAAAAGGCCTGTTAATCCTGGACCTCCCTGCAAATCAGTGCCAACTGATCAGACTGAGACCTGGGAACACTAAACGGAGCAAACTGGAAGGCAGTTCAGACAAACCTGGTGGAGCAAAGAGATGCATGTTCATTTTCACTACTCACTCTCACTGCTTTTCATTACACCTTCTCCCCCATCCCTTTTTTGTACTGTACTTAGCTCTTGTCTACATTGGGGATTTGTCCTGATTTCAGCCATCAGTGGTCACCACCAATATAGTTGCACAGTTGCAAACCCTTAGGGTGAAAGCCTGGCCCCACTGAAGTCAATGGCAAAACTCCCATAGGCTTCAGTGAGGCCAGGATTCACCCCTAGTGTAGACAGCTCTGTTTGTACCTTAGCCCTGCTTGAAATCAGGGGGAACTCCGCCTTGGGGATTGAACATGTGCAGATTCATTGGTGGTGACCACTGATGGCTGAAATGGGAGCAAATCCCCACTGTCCATAAGGCCTTTTGAACCAGGATCTTGTTCAACAGGGGTATCTGTCCATAAGCACCTAGTACACTGCTGACATAATACATTTGGTCAATCAGTTTTTAAAAATTATTTGTGTTAACATTAAATAGCAGAACATTACTGAGAGCATGGGAACACTTTGGGCCAGATCTTGTCCCTGCCGCTCAGACACACTGGCAGGAGTGAGGATGGGGCCTCAGTATGCTCCCTGCTTTGTGGGCCAGTGAGGAAGCAGATACTATGCCCCTCCCTGGGATTCTGGACAGACACTGTGCAGGGATGTAAGAGGGGAGGGGAGAGGCTCCTCTTGCCCTGCTCTACCATACAAATGCACAGGGCCTGGCAGAAGCTAGCCCTTCATCTGAAAGCCCCAAATCACCCAAACAGTAAGAATAATTGCATTGAGTATAGTTGAAGGGGCAAAGACTGTCTTTGATGTATTGTGCAAAAAGAAAAAAAAAAAGCCATCTCCAGATGATTCAGTGTCATCTTGCGTAGTTTGAAGAGAAACTCCCTCTTTGTCTGTTAATCTGTTGGTTAAAAGGGGAAATAGACATACGCTGCATTCTCGGTCCAGTTCGAAGGCATCGTCTATGATGTTTGGCTGCTGCGAAATATAGTTTCAGTTTCTTGCCAGCATTCCTTAGCTTTATTACCGCACAGTGCCTTGGACAAGACAGTCTCACTCAGGGCAAATTACAGGTTTTCCAAACGTCCTGATGTATTAACTCCTTTGTGTCTTATTCCTTTAATTTATCATAGTAGTTCAGTATTTCCTGAATGTCTTCCTCATATTGTGGGCGAAGCATACCCTGCCTGGTAACCTGGCCTAAGATATTTTAAATGCACAATCACAAATGAACTTCTAGGACAGTTTTGAACCTAGTGCATTTGAAAACTGATTCCAAGCATGATGATGGGGAAAACACCTACAATTTCTTTAGATGTCCCATATTTAATTCCCTTGATAATCTACATGGTTTTATGCAGCATGCGCAGGTAGCCACTGTGTTAAGTAAAAATATATTTGCTTTCTGTAACTAAACAGAAGATCCATTCTTATGAAGTATGGATTTTATAGTGAAAAATTCCTAAGTGTACAGTCTGCTTAAAAATGGATCCTCAGCAACTGTAAGTGCCTAGTTACAAGTGTTATGGGCATGCTATAAATAGCTAAGGGTCTGTTCCTGCTTGAAAGACTGTAAAAGATACTATGTATTGAGTGTACATTACAATATTTGTATTATGAAAGGTGGCATTTAAGAATTCAACAGAGCATTTGCTAGTGCTTGGTTTTTGACCGTTTTTTGGAGAGTTTTTATGACCATTTCGTGTGTGCCATGCCCAAAGATGTGTTAAGCATTAGTGTATCCCTCTTGCAGCTTCAGCAGATCATCAAAAGTTTTCAATTTATATAAAAGTCCCATAAGATGGAGATGGAGTTTATAGGCTGCAGCTGTGCAAATGTCAATACACAAACCTGTCTGGCAGGGCTCAGAGCGGCATATGTTTAACGGTATTTAAGTGCCTAAAGGTGGAGCTAGGGGCCTAGTGGGATTTTCAGAAGTGCCTAGGCATCTAACTCCCATTGATTTCAATAGGAGCTGGGGCCTAAGCACTTTTGAAAATCCCAGTTGCATCTTTAAGTACCTAATGACCTTTAAACACCAGGCCCAGAGCGGTTAGCATTCTACCTCAGCAGAATTCAGGCTCCAAAACTCCTGAAATGGCATGTTTTTTTTAAAAAAAACTTAATGCTCTTTCACACCAACAAGATGATGATGCAAAATTGAAAGGAACGAAAAAGGAAAATAAAAGGAAATAGAACTGGGCAGAAGAGAAGAAACAGCTAAACTGTGTGTCTGATGTAGACTCTGCCTCTTCTGCTGTGCTCCTTCTTGCACTCCCACTCAGATTAGCCCCTCTGTACTGCTGCCAGCTCGGAGCAGTTCTAAAGCATTCCCCCACTTTGAGCAGAAGCACAGATATGGTATCAAAACCAGTTAATCTTTAATCACTAGCATGCATAATACCAGAAATAAGTTGTAGCTGTTCTACTTATTGCAGGCTTTAATGCATGCTGCCCTTTAGTGGCGGATCTTGGATTAGCTGCCAAGCAAACTACAGTACAGCCTACATTTATCTTTAAAACTCTATGTTGATTTGTAACCTTTATACACACACAATGCTCAGAGGTCAGAAAAGGGTCTCATTCATTACCTTGGTGATGCTGCAAATTCTGTATATTTTGTCTGCCTTAGCAATAAATCCGTCCAGGTTGTGCAGGGGGAAAAGAACCTGCAACCCCTTTCTCCTTTGCATTCCTGTACAGGACTAGCTATAATCGCTCTTTATTCTCACTGAGCACAAGGAGTGCTCCAGACTCTGTCTCTTCAGGCTCTAGGGGGCGGGGTGAGTGAAGTGAAGGCAGATCCCCCACAGCCCAGCCCCTTTTCCTCACATCAGACAGAGAAGCTGAGCTGTCACAGGGATGAAGGGGAAGAAAGCACAGGACAGGCTGCATAAGGGTTGCACAGCTCCCACTCCCCAAAAGTCCTGGAGGAATTCTGCTGAGTCTGCTGTGAGCCTTGCTTCCCCACCCCCTTCCCCTGCCCCTCTATGTGCCCAGTTACTTAGGGACAATTTGGATCTAGTAGATTCTATACAGGCTGCTGTTAATTTGTGTAATAAATACAGCATAAGAACAGCATGGCTGAGTTACTGAGAGTCTTAACTCCCTCCTCCCCCAGTATCTACACTGAGTGGCAACTGGAACTCTCCCCAGGGTAATATGTGTTTAAATTGGTGTAACAGCAAGGCCTGCAGATTGCCCTTTCTAAACGGGCAGTGCTCCATATATCATAGTAAACAGCAACCAGCATCACAGTCATTTTCTTACTTTTACTGTTGTCAATAGATCACCATGTCAACTACTTGAGCCACTTTTTAATTCTGGAGCAAGATGTGTAATCGAAGGCCTTTGTGAAATGGGTGAAGAGAGAAGAATGAAATCCTTGGCTAATGACTGATGCAACATGAATACTCCAGAGGCCTGAACGGTGTATTCGGGAATATTGTACTTGTGATGGAAAACTACATGAAAGGCGTATCCCTGCAGGAGTAATTGCCTTCTTCGGTTAACCCCATTTTTCTTATACATGATTTCATTCTATCGGCGTATTGTACATTTTTCTCAGCAAATTTTCCCAGAGTCAAAATCTTAATAGAGGATTCAGAGAGAGAAATTATTACTTCATTTCCCTCAATATGTAGATTTATTTATTTATTTTTTTACATCGTCTGATTTTAATTCCTACGCTCCCCAGGTCTTAATTTAGACCTCAGAAAGGGGGAGCTATTCCCTCATAGCCAGCCCCACTGTTCAGTAAAATTTAAATCCAAAATACCGTAGGGCAGAGTGAGTTTCATTTAAAAGGTACCTAATTTTATCAGCATCCCATCCTTCCTCATTGCCCTCTGGTTCTTTCTTGTCCCAACAGAAATGTGCTCGTCCTGGCAATAGCAGCAACTGCATTCTGAGACGCGACATTGCTAGAACACAGGGGGCTTTGATGCTTCTGATTAACCTTAAAGCAGTGTCTAAAATGATAACCTCAGCGTGGAATATGTGTCACTGCACAGAAAAATCTGTACAGCTGCCAGAGTAAAATAGACCAAGATCACACAACAGGGCAAGCAGGAAGTTCCAGAATTATGTTTCAGCAGTTTTCTCTCAGGTAATCTAAAAGCGGTAAAATTACTCTCAGTAATCTAAGATGTGCTGGGCGAAGAGTACGTCAGCACAACAGATTTGCAGAATCCCTCTGGCAGGTATTAAAAAAAGCATCCAGCTATGTTGTAATCGTTCTATAAATCTATAGTACATGAGTCTGTATCGAATACCTTAATACCTGATTTAAGAAAAGGGTAAATTCATGACTTCTGGGAATACCAATATTTTAATGTCAGAACTGTTATCCTTTTAGATGCTGCTTTAAGGTTAATCAGAAGCACCAGGGCCAAATTTGCAAATAAATGTGCCTGTTGACCCTGCAAGTTTTGTATAGGCACTGTGATGGGGGAATACCTGCCCTGCATTGGACAGGAAGGGGTTTAACCCCATACTGTGGACTGAGGAAGTCACACCCCCTCACCCCTGCTGGGCATGCTCCAACTAAGCAGCCCAGCTCAGTCGGGCTGATTGCCGAGGAGAGAGGCCATGTGTTGCCGGCTCCCAGCTGAGAGTTGTCAGAGCCTGAGACCATGGAGGCCAGGTGTGCCGAGATCCAGCTGAATACCTGGCTGCCCGTAGAAGCCCACAAGGGAAAGGAGTTGTTGGGAACTTCGCCAGTCAATGACCCCAGGGATCCCAAGGACCTGTGGACTACAGCACAGGAAGAATGGGTAGGAAGTAGCCCAGGGGAACTAGACATTGATCCAGTTGTGGAACTGGGAACAGCGTCAGTGTCTTTCAGAAGGATCCCTACTGACCCAGTGGTGGATACACTCACTGCTGATAGAGCCCTGGACTGGGACCTGGTGGAGTAGAGGGGACCTGGGTCCCCCTACTCTGGCCATCAACCCACTCCTGGGTGACAACCCCCGCCTGGCCACCAGGCCATAATGCTCCACTTAGAAAGGCAGTCCTATTGACTTCAGTCCCGAGGCCATACTGCCCTGTGTCAAAGGGCAGCCCCATTGGCTCTGGCCTCTGGGCCACGCTGCCCTGTGCTGAAGGGCGGCCCTACATCCAAGGGCAGTCCCCCTGATGGGGTATACCTGCTCTGCAACAGTACCTACTGCATGTCCTGCACTTGTGTATATGAACTATGGAGTTGAGCATGGGAACACATAACAGTTACTCTGTTTATGTACCCTGTTTATATAAATAAGTGCAAAATTCATGGGCACATTGGGCACCCATGAAAAATATACAGGTACAATTTTTATTTTATAAATGCATTTTATTCAGTAAACAAATGAACCTGAAATAAACATGCAGAGGACAATAATTTTGCTAGTAGTCAGTCAATGCTCTTTATGTGCACAGGTTTGGGCCTGATCCTGCCAACAGTTACTGCTGGATATAGTGCTTCCTACCATGAGTAATCCTCATGGGAAATTTTTTTTCTGGGACTGGGATTAAAGGACAACATGCTCTGGAGCTGGCTTTTCCCCCTTTCAAACCTCCCCAAGCCCTGACACATGGGTTTCTGCTCCCCTTTACTCATTGGCTTAGAGGGCAAGAGCAATGTAGGGTCAAGGCCCAGATCTTCAAAGATATTTAGGTGCCTAACTCCCATTTAAATCAGTGAAAGTTAAATGTCTAAATACCTTTGAGGAACTGAGCCCCAAATCCTACTGCCAAAATAAACCAAACCAAAGCTTGTTGTCTTTCTCTTGTCTGAGAGGCCTGTTATTTCTAGTGCTGGCTGTTGTCCTGTTGGTGGAAACTTTAAAAAAGAAATTGCTCCTATGCATGAAAGGAAACCTACTTTAAAAACAATTCTACAAATGTAGTAGATTCCCAGCTGGGCTCTGGGAACAGGGCTTGGGGGCATGGGAGAGAGCTGGCTGCCATAGCTCTAGGAAGCTCTCTTTTGGCTTGTGAAGTGCTGATCCCCTGCTTTGGGCAGTGGACGGTGCTCCGCAAGCTGCAGGAGGTGATCAGCACCTTGTGTGATTAGGCAGTGGGATGGAGAAAGTATATCTTATAGTTTGTCTTTGGAAGGTTCTTTATGGACCACTGCCAAAATATAAAACATAGAAAAAGTTGTAGGGTCAGATCTTCTTCTGGTGATTTTAGTAGAACTATATCAATTTACAACAGCCCAGTATCTGACCCAAGAAGCTTTCATGCTGTCGGAAAGAAGATGCATATCAGAAACGTGATGCCCTCAGATACCAGCAGGGCTTGTCTCAGAGCAGCACAGAACATTGGTATGTATTGTATGGCATGCGCTGCTCTCTCTGATGCATTAGTTTTACTTGGCTTTGTGGAAGAAGCACATTTTAAAAAAGGATTTGAATGAAGAGAGGGTGGCTGTTTAATGCACAAGGAGAGGAACGGAATTACAAGAGCAATGGTGGAGATACAGGGCTGAGGGGATAAAGACTGTAGTTGGAGAAGAATACATAAGGGGAATTAAGAATGAGTGTGGGCAGGAACGTAAGACTTGCTGTAGTGGATTAGACCATCTAGTCCAGTGTCTTGACTCTGACAGTGACCAGCACCAGATGCTCCAGAGAACGGTGTAAAAGCCCTCACTGGGCAGATGTGGGGTAACCTTCCCCCTATAGGAGATGAGACGAAGGGAATGAGAGCTGAGGTTCAAGTGAGGCGCAGTTGTTCAGAGCTTTGCAGCTGAGACTGGGAAACGATGTGGAAGAAATCAAGAAAAAATGTAGCTTTGAGTCTCCCCTGTATGGTGTCTACACAAAAAAGGCATTTGGTATGTGGGCTGGTGTCAAAAGTTACTGAACAATGAGGAATAAGAGGAGGTGGTCTGATCCAGGAGGCTAATTTCAAACATGTTATGGGATACTGCTATACATGGAGTATGGGGCAAAGGGGGGAGTGGGGTGGAAATTTAAAACCCAAATATATGGTGGTGGGATGACTTAGTGGGCAAAAATTTCACAAATGAACATTGCAGTTAGATTTAGGACAGAATAGCACAGTCCTTCACTTGCACTGGGCTCACAAGATATCATTACAAGATAATCTAGTGAAATTTTACTCTTGCTGATTCAAGAAAGTACATGAGAATCCCGCAGATCTGTATTTAAAAAAGGGTTCCTTTAGAATCCTCCAGATCTGTATTTAAAAAAGGGTTCCATCTAGAGCTGGCACCTGCCTACAACAATTTTGAGGTGATCCAGTCAAAATAAAGGCTATTGCAGGGAGAAGTTATTACCAGTGGAAGGGATTTTTAGGGCAATATATGCTAAATTAGTAGTTGTAAAATGTGAGATAGCAACTCATAGGAGAAAGAGACACCCAAAGAGTACTTGATTGCACAATAGGCTGTAATACCTTTTCATTTCATTCAGAAACTGATGTATGCAAGAAACCAAAAACAGTAAAACTACTGCAAAACTGACTCATTAAGTAAAATAACAGATTTTATAATGTTTCTATCTAACACTTTGCTTTTCCGATGACGGTTCTCACCATGCAGTCTGAAACCTGAAATCACTGAATGTATCCTTGAATTGGTAGAGTCTACACCCTATTCCCATTACAACCTGGCTGTGTGCCTGTATGCATGCGCACACACACACTAGGTTGGTGTGCAAAACTCACACAGAGACCCCCTTTCAGTGGGTTCCTCTTGTAATCTAAAATTTTAGTAGTGTGGATGGGGAGGAGATGCCAGACCCCGGAGATGTGCTGGAGGAAGAAGTGACAAGATTTGGACATCGACTGGATGTGTGTTGTAGATGGCCCAGGAGGGAAAGGGAACAGAGGAGATTGGTGTCAAGGTGAATTGTTGGGTTTTTTAGGGTGGAGAGAGACTACAGTGTGATATACTGTGAAGGGAAGAAACCTGATGAGAGTGAGAGGTTAAGAAGATGGTGATGGAGGGAGTGGGGCTGGGAGAAAGGGAGCTCATGAGGCAGGAAGAGTTGGAGTTACTGGGCCAGTTGGAAAGGTAAGAGGAGACAAGCAGGTGAGAAACCTTCTCAGCAAAGGAGGAGTGGGGAAGAGTACAGGGAAGGCAACCTTACGTCTAGTCTTCTCAGTTTCCATGAAGAATCTGGCAATATTTTGCATGGAGATGGAGTAAGAGGGAGTGTAAGGTGTGGGGGAGGAGAACGAGGAGAGAAAAGGGAAGGGGATGACTGGGAGTGAGGATGGAGAGGGAAGGGACACAGATGGTGATAGAGAAGGATGCAGCAGGTGGAAAGGTTGGGGATGGAGAGAAGACTATGGGGGAAATTGTTCCAGTAGCTATTACTTTCACCGTTTAAAAATTACACGTTATTTCCAGTCTAAATTTGTGTAGCTTTAGCTTCCAGCCATCGGATCGTGTTCTTTCTCTGCTAGATTGAAGAGCCCATTATTAAATATTTATTCCCATGTAGATGCTTATAAACTGTAATCAAGTCACCCCTTAATCTTCTCTTTGTTAAGCTAAATAGCTCTTTGAGTCTATCACAATCAGGCATGTTTTCTAATCTTTTAATTATTCTCATGGCTCTTCTCTGAACCCCCTCCAATTATCAACATTCTTCTTGAACAGAACTGGACACAGTTTTCCAGCAGTGGTTGCAGCAATGCCAAGTACAGAGGTAAAGTAACCTACCTGCTCCTACTCAAGATTCCCTTGGTTATGCATCTCAGGATTGCATTAGCTCTTTTGGCCACAGCATCACATGTTCATCTGATAGTGGGGGGGAGAGAGAGAAAGAGGTAGAGTTGTCAGGAGCAGAAGTTGTAGGGAAAATAGAAGGGGTTGGAGATGGAAATCTTGCAAGGAAGGGAGGTAGAAAGAGAGGAAATGGAGTCTGGTGGGCATGGTGGAGAAGGAAGACTGAGTGTGTGGTGCACTACCTGAGAAATTAATTAGCAAGTGATCACTCTACTTTAAATGACCAGTTAAAGCAATAATTAGATAATCAGCCAATAGGGAGTTAGTGAGCAAGTCATAGGTTGTTGGGATGACTTGGCTTGGTCAGACAGAGTCAGCAAGAGCCCGAAGGGAGCAGGTGGGCCTCAGAGCCAACTTGGCTGGAGCATCAGAGTTGCATGGGAGCAGGTGATCAGCAGATGCTGAGGCTGTGGTTACTATGGCGATGTAAGCAGAGCCAATCAACAAGTGTCTGAAGGTGGCAATGGTATCCAAGGGGATATCCTTGCAGGTTTTCATCACGATGATATCGGAGCACCCACGTGATTCCTGAACTACCCTGCTATGGTCTAATCCTCCTCATTAAAACTAATACAAGTTACTTTTGTGGATAAAGGAAATTTAGTGTAAAGAGTTTGATTTAAAAAAAATAATCTTCTGCAGTGTTTCATTGTACTGGGACTTTATTATATAAAATACAGTGGAGCGATCAACGGAAGTAAGGCCTTTGGGTGCTGCTCAGTGTATAGACAGATTTATGATTTATCGCATCTGGATGCAATGGCTTAGTGGTCTAATTTTCAGGTTTGAAATACTTATGCTCCCTGGGAATTGTAGTTTAAATCTCAGCAGCATTGAGTCAGCCCTTCATCCTTCAGAGACCGACACACTGAGTTTTGGCCAGTTTATACTGTGTGAGCATGTGACGTTATTGATATAAACTGTGACCGTATAGATCATTGTTGCAACTAAGGTCATATAGTGGCACCAAACCTTGTACAAAGGAGGTTAAGTAAGGTCTATGACAAGGTTATGATTTGCTGGTTATGACTATGTTATCTGTATGCATGTCTCATTTTTGTATTTAAAGTTATAAGTATTGACTCTATACTGTCTGTATTTTAAACTTGTGCTATGCTTCTGGGTGACACCCCAGACAATTTGGATCAGCACTGCCTAGCCTGCTTGATGGCCCATTAAGGACCATCAGCTATACAATTGACCCATTGAGAGAAGGCAGATACACCTTGTAACTCAGCAAGGCATGCAGGGACATGCCTATGGACAAAACTCTAAGGTTTTTCCATACCATGTGCTGGGTAGCTTGTTTTTGGAACAAAGGAAGCACAGGCCACATGGCAAGAGACTATAAAAGGCAGCTGCATCTCCTCCATCTGGTCTTCAATCCTGCTTCTTACCTCTGGAGGAACTTTGCTACAAACTGAAGCTCTGAACAAAGGATTGAATGACCCATCCAAGCTGTGGATGTACTCCAGAGACTTGATTTGAACCTGCAGTTTATTCCATCACTGCTACAAGCCTGAACCAAGAACTTTGCCATTACTGTATGTAATTGATTCCATTTAACCAATTTTAGCTGTCATCTATATTTATTTCTCTTTATGAATAAACCTTTAGATTTTAGATTCTAAAGTATTGGCAACAGTGTGATTTGTGGGTAAGATCTGACTGGTATATTGACCTGGGTCTGGGGCTTGGCCCTTTGGGATCAGGAGAACCGTTTTTCTTTTACTGGGGTATTTGTTTTCATAACCATTTATCCCCATAAGAAGTGGCTGCTGGTGGTGATACTGGGAAACTGGAGTGTCTGAGGGAATTGCTTGTATGACTTCTGGGTAGCCAGTGAGGTGAAACTGAAGTCCCCTCCATCTGTCTGGTTTGGTGTGCCTTAGAAGTGGAGGAACCCCAGCCTTGGGCTGTGACTGCCCTGCTCTAAGCAATTTGTCCTGAATGGATACACTCAGTTGTGTCCCACCAGAGGCTGCATTGTTACAGGGTGTCTTGACATGAGGCTACATGAATATTGGTCCTGTTTGTTCATCATGGACAGAGAATCCATGACCCTTTTCATGGGATTGGGACTTGCCACCCTCCATACCCACCCAAGTGTGCTGGTCCAAAATTACCGTCCCTTTCTCTTAATGATTTCTGAGCAAATTAATCAGCGCTTTGACTATGTAAGTATTATGTAGCATTGTTTTAACATCCTACTATTAAAAGCAGAAGACGGAGACGTTTTTGCCAAAGAAATGGGAATAATGCTGCATTGCACTAAGTGCTGCTGTTTCCAGGGTAATTCTTAACCAATTCAAAGAGTAGGGAGTTCTAAGGCCTCTTCTGCAAGGTGCTGAGCACTCCTTGTGAGGTGCCAAGTTCCCTCTGCTCTTGTTGACTTCAAACACCTCACAGGCGTTTAAACAGCTAATGTATCTGTAGCGCTTGACGTCGACATCGCTACTGGAACTGTGAGAATGAATGAGCTTGTGACAATATTTTTCACCATATAAACAGTGTTATTTCCATGCATGATATAGCAGCCCTCAAATGAAATGGTTTTGCTATTTGAAGGTTAGCAGCATCCAACAGCAGAGGGAGCTCTCTGAGAGGAAGAAGGAAAGAAAAGCTGACAGTCTGGCAAAGTTTCAGAGTAACAGCTGTGTTAGTCTGTATTCGTAAAAAGAAAAAAGAAAAGGAGTACTTGTGGCACCTTAGAGACTAACCAGTTTATTTGAGCATGAGCTTTCGTGAGCTACAGCTCACTTGTTTATTGCCGGGGGGGGGGGGACCAGGGAAATGGCAGGGACCAGGCCTGGCAGATGAAGAGAGAGCAGATGAAGAGGGTTAGTGAGGGTGAGTATGAAAAGCAACAAAGATGCACCTAAAGGAGTTTTTGAAACCTTGAACAGACAAGGAGAAAGAGGTTTGGGAGGGGACCAGGAAATGAAAGAGAAGCAGCCAACATATAACCTAGATGCCAAAGAGGCACTTTATAAAGACAAGAAAGAGGCTGGCGAGAAAATTGCTGGGACATTATCAGTCTAATGTGGTAGGAGATGTCTGAGAGTAACTAGTTCAAAGAGAGAGAGAGTTTCTGGTTCAGAGAAGCTGTTCCATCGTGTTTTGTCCATTTTATTGAGAAAAAATACTGCTATATAGTTACACACTCACTTATTCTCAGCATCACTAAGAAGGTGGCTTGTTAGAGTGTTTTGAATGGAGAGACTGTGGTGGCTTGGCAAACTAGGCAAGGGAATCAGGAATTACCTGGGGTCTTTACAGTATGTGGCATTAGGGAAAACTGAATTGTGTACACAATTTATAAAGGTTATAAAATGTTTTAAAAATGCATTTTGTCACTCTCCTAAAGTACTTACAGCCCATTCATGTATGCAGGATTTTCACTGTAAATCTGACATTTTACAATGATCAAATGCCGTAAACACATATTCAAGACAAATCGGAGATTACAAACAGTGTGTGTATATACACATGCGCACACACAATTATGGGGCAATAAATATTGCAATGTAATGGCTAGTTCTGCCCCATATTGGATAAAATCAACATAGCTCACTGTGTCATGGTCTCTATACTGTCAGCACCAGATGAAGATTCTCCTTTAGCTCAAGTAATAGGGATCCATGCATTTAAAGCAGGAAGATCTAAATTCTACCCTTAGCAACACCATAAAGTTCCAAATGGCCATGGGTAAAGCACTGTGACAATCATGAAGTCTGAAATGGCGATGATTTGTTATGGTTCATTGAAATGATCTGTGTGGTCCTTTCCACTTATGATGTCAAAGATCATGGTTAGCCTGAACAACCAGAATGTTGTTTTTTGGTTGAGTTGTGATCAAACTTACTTTTTCGTATTACATTTTTTCTATAATGATAAAATAAATAAGGAGACTTAGTGATGTGTTTGTTTCCTTTCTTGCTGCTTAGCACTGAGCAGGCTGTCAGTGCTACGGAATGCACAAAAATAAGGATAGTACTTTCCCTAAATAGCTTACATTCTAAACGACAAGTATGCAGTGTTGTAGCCATGTCGGTCCCAGGATGTTAGAAAGACAAGGCGGGTGTGGTTATATCTTTTATTGGACCAACTTCTTGTTTCTCTCACCAACAGAAGCTGATCCAATAAAAGAGATTACCTCACCCACCTTGTCATTCTAGAGGACGGACACACAGAAAACAAGAGACACTGAGAAACCCAGAGATGGAAATAGTTTAATTCCCAGTTCCCATAAATATCATTATATATACATCATATTACAAACTCACTTCTTGTCAGCATCACTAAGAAGGTGGCTTGTTAGAGTATTTTGAATGGAGAGACTGTGGTGGCTTGGCAAACTAGATAAGGGAATCGGGAATTACCTGGGGTCTTTACAGTATGCAGCATTAGAGAAGACTGAGTTGTGTACGCTAATTTACCAGTGGGTATCTAATCAGAGTGGCTTGAAGAATTTGAGTACTTTGATTTGTTGAAATGGTTTTTGAACAGATACCAGGAAGATGATTTCACTAGAGTAATTATTTCATCTTGTGGCTTCATTTTGCCTTGAGTAGAGACTCTAGAGTCAAGTCGGTGATTTTGTTTGATATATATTCTGTGTACACATAAATAGGAGAATGAAACGAAAGTGAAATATTAGTCTAGCGGTTCCAGATGAAATTGGCTCATCTCTGCATCACAGATTTTTAGCTCAGAAATGGCAGGATTCAGAATCTGCAGACTCACAAGTATAGAGTCAATGGCAGATGTGCTGGTACTGGGGGGTGTAGCAGCACCCCCAGGCTTGAAGTGGTTTCTGTCATATACAGGGTTTACAGTTTTGTTCAATGGCGTTCAACACCCCTATTATAAAAATTGTTCCAATGCCACTGATCAATGGGCCCAGTATCAATTATCAAGGTAAGGAGGATGCTGTAATTGTAGTTCCCCAAACTCCCTAGCTAACCCTCTGTGTTTTAATGAGATTTCTTTCCTCTCTGTTCACAGAATAACTTGTGGTCCTTTTGGTCTCGCCTACACAGTTTATGCAAGGCCAAACAGCAAGAGAGTCAGGAGCTGCTGCATATAAAAAATAAATTACATCCTTTTTCTGATGCTCTGCCTACTCCCAGACCTTGCAGGACCTTGCCTTGCAAGCCTAACATGACAAGGTATTGTGTGTCCTCATTCACTTCAGGTGGGAGATGCACTCATCATCTTGCAGGTTCAGGGCTGTGGTATTTTGCTCCCACATCCACCCTTTACGGCTCGCCCTCCTCCCCCACCTCTTCTCCTCCTGCTCTGGAAGTGCTGCCCAGCTGTGCTTCTTGTTACATATGTGTGACTTGGCTATTTTTAAACTTTCTTCCTCTTTAAAAATATTAACTCAAGAGACTTTAATGATTATAATTTAGGTACTGTACTTAAAACAGGAGTGGGGGGGCAGGCAGGAAAGGTTCAAAGCTAGCACAACGCTAGTTAAGTGCTTTGGAAAGCTACAGCTGACTGGCCATTTTTAAAAAAACTACCATCTTCCCCCTTAACCATGCAATGCAATTTATTTTTGTGTCATGCACATTCTGCATGGTGCCACAGACCCTTTGCAGAGAAACTCCATCACAAACTGAAGGGGAATGAGAGGGTATCAGGCAAGAATTGAAGTAGGGAACAATGACCCAAATGTCCCAGAGGGAGGCAGGGAGACAGCTCCAGCTAGCTGGGCAGCCTGTGTTCTGACAGACAAAAGCCTCTTGCAGTCCCCACTTATTGTGGTCAGACAGTCTTTAACTTTCATTTTCTATTCAGCCATTTTAAATCATGTGTAGCAGGTAAGGGAGGAAGAAGGATATGGGCCTTTCTAAGTTCAATGCAATGCAAAATTTAAGATGGGACAGCTATGAGTGAGTGAAAGCCATGACTGAAACAGGGCCTAATTCGGGCCTGTTCCTGTGAGGTGCTGAGCGCTCTCATCTCCCTTTGACTTCAGGGAGTTGAGGGTACTTTGCACACCACTAAACCAGGCACATGGGAACTAGAGTGAGTATGCTTTGGGGACGTGGACATATACCAGATCCTACACAAACAGAGGAGCAGCTGCCATTTTGGATGTCCGAAACCAACCCAAAACCTTAGCCCTCCTTCTGAGTAGGAGTCATGCCCCTGCTGAGTTCACAGTGCTGCAAATAACAGGCCCAGCAGTGGTGAATGGGATATATAGACAGGAAACTGCATTTTCACAAGCATAGCTCTTGCTCCTCTGCCACACCAACCTTATTGTGGATTTTGTGGGGTTTAAAACCTTTTAATCAATGAGTATTAGCTATAGATGGTAAGCAAGCTGGGGCAGGGGTCAGCCTGTTTGCTAGGTGTACGTACAGCACCTTGCACAGTGGGCTGCTGATCCCTTCCTGAAGCCTTTAGTACAAATAATAACTAATCACCATCATCACCTTCAATGTACAGCGAGATGGCTCTGCCAGGAACTCATGGTAAACTGAAAGTCATGTCTGGGGTAGGTTACTGGTATAAAATTCGTTACATGCGGGAGGAATGTTTTATAACCCTACCTATTGCCTGCCTGCACTCATCCCACACTCAGATTCTCAGGAGTAACTGGCGATTTGTTACATCTTGGAAGCAAGGTAGAACTTTTACTGTCAGCAGGATTTTCTTTTTTTTACAGCAGTAATCCCTCACTACTTTTCAAAGCTCAGGATGAGGGCCTACGTATCCCTTTGACCTTCTGTCAGTATAAATTGTGTTCTGGATTTGGTTTTTTTTTTCACATCATGTTTGTTTTCTTTTACTTTCACTTTGCATTTTCTCTGCATCCAATAGTACAGTACAGTAAGATAGCTGTACAAAAGCTCCTGGTGTCTTATTAAGTAGCCAGTTAATCACTAATCCATTGTAATTTCTTTAGTGTTCTGTGTTCTGCTGCTTAAATGTGCTTTGTAAGGTATAAATTTGGAACTTTGGAGCTGTTATTTCATTGTTTGTAGTTGCTTGCTAACATTACCTAGCTTTCAAATGTACTCAGTTCACACTTTTTAAAGGAGACTGACCAATTGGTTTTATCTTCCATAGAAATTCATTTAAAAAAAGAAATGAAAATATCAGAAAAACTAAGTATTCAATGTAACCAAGAACAGCAGACACAAACTACTTCTGGCATCTTTACCTTCACTTGAAGAAATTCACTGAACTGCTATTTGCTAATCCACACAAGTTATTGACAGATAAAATACAAGTTTCTTATTTCAGCAAAGATTTAAAAGCTGAATGTTCATAGCAGTGACGTCTCATTGCAAAAACTCCATTACTTTTACAAAATACTATATAGCAGGTTGAGTAGTGAGAGAATTGGTGGGTGCAACAGGGACGTAAGGGAGAAATTAAGGAGGGTAAAGATATTAGATTCAAATTGATTTATTTGACAATCTTCACAGGCTTCTTTGTACTCTTTTCAAGTACAAAGAAGATATATGTCAGGTTGATGTGTCCCGTTCTCCCCCCCACCCCTCCGAGGAGGCACTGGAATGAATAAATCAAGAGCCACAAGTCACCAGGATTGTGCAGTAATATATGCAAGTGTTCTGAAGGAACTTTGGTGTGCCTGAGCTTCTAACAAATATATGCAATCTGTCATTGAAATTGTCTGCTATACCAGGGTTGGAGGGTAGCCCAGTGTGGTACCTATGTTTACAGAAGGTGCTAGTGTGAGCCTGGAAATTTCAGAACGGTGAGTCCTACTTCAGTGTGAATAAAATTGTTTGAAACAAAGATTAAAAAGAGTATTATAAAACACCACGATGAACATGATAGGAACAAACCAGCACTAGTTCCGCAGAGCAAAATTGTGCTTCTCTAATATACTAGAATTCTTTGAGCATGGTTGAGAGCTGGTTGACATAATTTAATTGGACTTTCAAAAAGCTTTGCCAGTGTTCTGGTTACAGGGCCAGCTGTACTTTAGACTCCCTTCAGTCCCTCTTGAGTGCACCTTGACCTCAGGTAACACATTGGCTTTCTGCCCTTCTCTCAAAGGGTGGAATCCTTCAGTCCAAGCACTCTTTTTCCAGGCTGCAACCTCCCTTTTTTCCAACCCTGTTAGGACAACAGGTCCAACTGTGTCTGGCATGGGTGGCGGGTATCAAAAGCTGGGGGAGGCTGAGCCTCCACAAACAGCCCCGCGAGGCCCTACCCATGCTCCACTTCCAGACCCCCTCTTACTTCCCGGGTGTTTTATGGCTCTTTCCCTGTGGCCAGGGCCAAGGGCTGGGACTAGTGGGGGCCAGGTTGTGGCTAGGGACTCCAGGTGGCTGGAGCACGTGCTCACTCAGCGCTCGGAGGCTGGGGCAGGTGGTGGTGTTGGGACTCGGGTGGGGAAAAGGGGTCAGGAGGGGCTGGGAGCTACCCTCCCCAAGCCTGCGGTTCACCCACCGGGTGCCGCCCACGGTGTCTGGCACTTATAAGTCCTTTTCCTCCAGGGACTTTTGACCAACAAGCTGATTAAAGTAGAAAGGGCTTCTTCAAAACAAAGCATTGTTTAGTCCCCCAAAGGTTCATAGCACACAAAGCAAAGGGCCTATATGCATCTTTCCTTGCAAGCATTGGTAAATTCCATTCAGCCCAGTTATTTCCATCTCTAGGCTGATAAAAGCAGACTGCACTGCTGCATTCTCTCCCTCCTTTGGTGTGTCTCTGCCAGCGTTTCCCTCCTGGGCAGCTGCTGACAGCCCATTCACCACCCCCTTCTTCTCTAGGCCAGTATCTTCAAGGTTTTAACATCCCCTTTGATCCTAGGTTCTGCCTTGGAAGAATAAATTTAGCAAGCCAGGGGTATCCCCCAATCATTAGCTTTCCCATTCTTTCCTTAAAGATCATTGGTATTCTCTGGGACTCTACCTTATCTTTACCATTGTTCTGTTTCATGTTTGGTTTTCCCCTTGCAGCCTCCATTGATTTAACTCTATGCAGCCAGGCAGGACAATATCACACAGGTAAACTGAGATGCACGTGATATTTATAAAAAATAAAATGTCTATTTGCCTCATTCTCCACACAGTCTCTCTCACAAGAGGAAATATATTGTCTTTGGGAGAGAGGTAGAATGCTCTCCTCTGTTAGAAATTATCTAGGAAATAACGGTCAATTTCTCAACCTGACAAAATGCAGAGCAGGTACCCCAGAGTTCCCTGGTATGGCCGATATTCTCTAATGTATTTATTAATGATTTGAGAAAGCAGGGACTGGTGAGGAGGCAAAATTTGCGGATGGCACAAAATGATTTTGTTTTAATTAAGGCTAGAAAATTAGCCTAATTAAAACTAAACTGCCGTTATAAAATTAAATGAATATATTACATTCTGTGATGCACTATCATTGTATTTTTGCTTGCTAATGTAGTCACTAATGCCCAGAATTCAGGAATCTGTAATGCCTCCCGCAGCCATTAGTGCAAATTAGCAAGGCTCACTCACGTGTTTTCTTAATCATAAAGGGTCAGATTCATCCCTGCCTAGGTACTGAGCTGATGCAGTTTGTGCCTCCCCTGTTCATGGGCTTTTCAGATTCAGGGAATGGACTTTTGTTTCTCTTATATCTTTTTTTAGATAGCATAACTTGAGGGCCACTCTAACTCATACTCCTGTAGCAATGGCCAGCTGTGGACCACTGCAGGAAAGCTGAGGGTCAGGTTTGCCTTGAGAAGAAGAAGCTGGGGGGTCAGGTTTGCCTTGAGCCAGAACCATCACCTCCTTCCTCCATCACACCTTGGAATGCCTCACATCCTGTGTAGAGGACACACAGCCATCCATGTGCCAGGCACAGGGGCTCCTATCTGGCAAAAGGGGCCATAGGGCACTAAGGAATTGGGCCTAAAGGAGACTGTTCTGAAGAAGGCAAACATCACACTCAAAACTGGGGAAAGGTTAAGAGTTTGTGTGACAGGAAAGTTTTAAAATAAGGGAGGCATAGAGCTTAAAGAGTTATAATTACCTTTTGAGACACGCAACTAAAAGAGATAAAAACCATATGTTCTGTAGGAGGTGAGCCTTTTACACTCCATTACAGCACCTACTACATGTTTGTGTCAGAACTGGGCTCTAATTGTATCTAGATCTCTCTGGTTCTGTTTTCTCACTTACTGCTCCTGGATTCATTTTTTTTCTTGCTAGTATGTCTGGACTTAGCAAGACTCCTTTGATTTGACACTAAACTTATGTGGATCCAGCTAGTTTTGGCAAGCTCTGAGTTGGTAAAAAATCTTTTTATGCTTGATTGTAGACAGCTGGCAGAAAAATTCAGGATTTCCCAATCACTGACTCTTTTTATTATCTGTCTTCACCTCTCTTGATGTTTACCAGCATGGCCTGCTTTTATCTCTGTTAATCCTTCAGTGCATGGAGCCCCAGAAGCAGAGACCCTACATAAGCATGGCCTCTATGTCAGTTAAAACAAAACAAATTACCCTACCAAGGTTACACTTGTGAGACTTTTCAAAGCTGGCCAAAAATAATATAAGTGATGATCTAAGAGAGAAAAATAACCAAAATCCATACTGAACTTCCTAAAAAACAGTTGAAAATAAATTACAGCTAATTATTTGAAACAGGAGCTGAGCTAAAAACAGAACTGAAGTAAATTAAAATAAATTGATGAAAACAGCGCTCAAAGATGAAAGCTGAATAGAGTTGACCTAATTTTCCTTTGGTCTCTGAAGCTGATGCTGCTGAAGAGGTCCTTCCTTTGTAATTTTAAAGAGCTTTAAATGGAGAAGAGCAGGTTAAAAATAATCAAATTTTAAAAAAGCAAAGGGCTAAGTCCTCAGGCCCAACTGGGTTAAAGCAGCCTTAAACCAGGCAGCTGAAGATCCCAAACTGGATAACACCCCATTCCAACTTCTCCCGTGAAGAAGTATTGCTGGAGAGCAGTGTACATGTCTGGGAACCCCCATGAGTGTACCTTCTTCTAAAGGGCTGTCACAAATGAATGTAGATTACTGCAAACCCTGGAGTCCCGTGGATGGAGAGAGGGCAAAGGTCATATAAACCTACCTTTTGATCCCTCCCCCAGCTCTCCAGGGCCTGTAATAAGCGCCCCGTGGATGAACCAAAGGAGAGTTACCAAAATATCCTGTCTGCAAATAATCCTTTAGATAATTAAAACTGAAAGGATTTTGAAATTCAAGTGTACTTTCTGCCATTTGTGGTGGGGGGTTTTTTTGTTTCCATTTTCCCATATTTTAATAAAAATACATCTGGAAAAAAAATCCACAAAGCCAAATAGAAATGAGTCCCGGGGGACAGGAAGGGTGGGCAGCAAGACAACCCCACACCCAGGCCCAATGCCAGCAGACGAAGGGATTCAGCCTGGGGGCCCAGTGACAAGGAGCTCCAAGGAGACGCTACTTCTGTTCAGGAGCAGGTCTGTAAATCCCCACCACCACAGCCTGGTCTCGCTCGTAGGGCTCCAGCTTCAGCTGCTCCTGGGGTTTCATGTTCTCCTGCTGCATCTTCTTCGCCTCGGAGGCGAAGACGGCCTCAGGCGCCGCTGTGGAGTCGATGCAGTTGGCCTTGATGGATATGACGAGGTGCCCTCCATTCTTCAGGAAGTTGTGAGCATTTAGGGCTACAATGCGCGACTGGTCGGGCGGGGCCATGTCAGCAAAGATTTAGTTTCCTATTGCATTTCACTTATCTTGGACAATGACACAAACTGTTTGGCTTTATTTTGTTTATAGGTGTTTTGCTGCTGTTTCTGGTACTCAAGCACTAGCACAATACTATAATGTTTAGGTTGCAAACACTGCAGGAAACATTTAACTCCAAACCAAAATTATGTTTTCACTGAAATTAGTTGTTTTTAAAGCAGGGGTGGGCAAACTATGGCCCAGGGGCCACATCTGGCCCTTCAGACATTTTAGTCTGGCCCTCGAGTTTCCACTGCAGAGCGGGGTCCGGGGCTTGCCCCGCTCCGCATGTGCGCTGGCTCCGCACGGCTCCTCAAAGCAGCGGTATGTCCCCGCTCCAGCTCCTACGCATAGAGGCAGCCAGAGGCCTCCAAACATTACCCTCACCCCAAGCACCGCCCCCGCAGCTCCCATTGGCCGGGAACCATGGCCAATGGGAACTCAGGGGCGGCGCCTGTGGACGGAGCAGTGCACAGAGCCACCTGACCGTGCCTCCACGTAGGATCCAGAGTGGGGACATGCTGCTTCCGGGAGCTGCTTGAGGTAAGTACCGCCTGGAGCCTGCACCCCAACCCCCTGCCTTAGCCCTGATCCCCCTCCTGCCCTAGGAGCCCCTTGGTCCAAGCCCAGAGCACCCTCCTGCACCCCCAACCCCTCATCACCAGCCCCACCCCAGAACATGCAGCGCCAGCTGGAGCCCTCACTGTCCCCCTGCCCCAGTCCAGAGCCCCCTCCCACACCTTGAACTCATTTCTGGCCCCACCCCAGAGCCCTCACCCCCTCCCACACCCCAACCCGCAATTTCGTGTGCATTCATGACACGCCATACAATTTCCTTACCCAGATGTAGCCCTCGGGCCAAAAAGTTTGCCCACCCCTGTTTTAAAGGTTATCTTATTTTAAAGAAAAGGAGTACTTGTGGCACCTAAGAGACTAACCAATTTATTTGAGCATAAGCTTTCGTGAGCTACAGCTCACTTCATCGGATGCATACTGTGGAAAGTATAGAAGATCTTTTTATATACACAAAGCATGAAAAAATGGGTGTTTTCACTACAAAAGTTTTCTCTCCCCCCACCCCACTCTCCTGCTGGTAATAGCTTATGTAAAGTGATCACTCTCCTTACAATGTGTATGATAATCAAGGTGGGCCATTTCCAGCACAAATCCAGGGTTTAACAAGAATGTCGGGAGGGGGGGGTGGGTAGGAAAAAACAAGGGGAAATAGGGTGTTGGGGGCATTTAGGGCACTGGATAATGTACACAACATCCCTTATGGGTGAACACTTTTCACAAGCTATCCCTCTATCTCTGACCTATAAGTCCTCATCCTTTCAGGAAACCCACACCACACTTTCAAAAGATGAGCCTCGGATCTTAATTCATAACCTTGCTAGATACTAAAAATCATGGTCCTAATAAAGACACTAGATTTATGGCTTATTACAACCATCTGTAACTCATTAACCCCTCTTTATACCCTATGACTACAGGGGAGTTAATGGGCCACTTCACCTTGAATAGTCCCTTAGATATTTGCTAACTGCTTATGCTAAACTCTGTTTGACCTTGTATTTAGCTGCGACCCTCCGAGTATCTTTCCCAGACCTGAGGAAGAGCTTCATGAAGTTCAAACACTTGTCTCACTCCCACAATGGAAATTGATCCACTAAAAGATATTACCTCACCTTGTCTCTCCACAATCTGAATAGTGAGCTTAAATTGCCTTCAGCTGTCTCTTTATAACAAACGGCCCTTAAAGTTCTAAATGTTTTAAAGATAAAGATATGATTGACTTATAGAAAGAACATTAAAAGAGCTTAATAAGAATTATAGGCCTCCATTCGGCAAACATTTATGAACATATTTAATTGTAGGCATGTGAGTCAATGATATTGTTTTCAATGGGACTATTCATGTGCCTAGAGTTAGTAACCTGCAGGACTCCAGACAGAGTTCTTAAGAACACTGAGATTCTTGCCATATTCTTATAATAAAACGATAATGAATGGGGGGAGGGAAGGGAGGGTACACATATACCAATGCCTTTGTAGAATCCAAAGTGCTTGGCTACACGTCCTATGTGTCATACTGCTAAAAACCATTCTCCTGTACTAAGAAAAGGAGTACTTGTGGCACCTTAGAGACTAACATTTATTTGAGCATAAGCTTTCCTGAGCTACAGCTCACTTCATCACTTCACATCATGAAAGCTTATGCTCAAATAAATTTGTTAGTCTCTAAGGTGCCACAAGTACTCCCTTTTTTTTGCAGGTACAGACTAACATGGCTGCTACTCTGAAACCTGTCATCCTCCTGTAGTGAAAGCTGTGCCTCTGGTTTTGGAATAGAGGGTCTGAATCCATCCCCGGTATTGCCAGACAGCCCCACAGGGCCAAGGTGTTTAGCACCGGGACATTTACTAAGTCCTAAATGGCCATGGATTTGTTGACCACTAAGACTTTTCCCTTCCCTTTGGGGTGTTCAACGGGTACCCCTCACAGTCCCTGCGTCGCTCTTCTCCCCATGTCACAGACAGCCAACTAGACACAGCGCCATTAGGGAACTTGCCCATGGTCCCAGTGCCCCGCACCGTGGGGAAGCTGGGCTCGGGAGGGGGCTCCGGAACTTGGGCCGGGCTCTCGGGGCGCGGTGAGGCTGGGGCGGCAGCAGCTGGGGCGATCCTGCAAGCAGCAGACCTGGAAGCAGGCGGACAACACCCGGGGGCCCAACCGACCGCTCTCTCCTCCCACACACCTGCGGCGAGCGGCCCCGCAGCACCTGATCCCTGGCAGCGCAGGGGTGCCGCGCCGCGCAGCTGGGAGGGGCCCGACGATCACATGGGCGCTGCCGCCGGGGCCATTGGCTGCGCCTTGCGCCGTGGTTGGCGGGCCCCGGGCTAGGGCTGGCGCCCCAGCTGCCGGGCCGGTCTCAGCCGGTCTCCGAGCGGAGCCGCGTGGCGTGTGGCTGCGCGGCGCGGGCTGCAGGGCGCTGCTAGCCGCCGGGAGCCCCCGTGGCCGCCCCGCCGGAGTGATTCGCCCTGCGGCTGCCCCTACCTGCCTGCGGCGCCCTCCGCCAAGGTTTGTTGCTGCGGCGCCGGGGGCAGGGAGCTGCAGCCGGGGTGGTGCGGGCCCCCGGGCAGGGAGGCGGCTGCTGGTGCGGGTGCAGCGCACGCGGGGGAGCGGTGCCAGCAGGGATTTCCCCCCCCTGAGAATCCGGCTGCTTGGGGGAGCATCAAGGTTCCCGGACAGCGGCGCTGCCCCTCGCCTCCCTCCTTCCCTCTGCTTCGCCCCTCCCGCTCTGTCTGCACGTGCGTGGGGCTTACCCGGCGGCTGTAGCTCCAGTGGCTCTTCCTTATGCAACAAACAGCCGCTTACAGGAAATGCTAAGAATAAAAGTGATGTCGCTGGCTCCCAGTGACGGATCATGTCTGCGCTGACTGACCGGGCAGCCCCAGAGGCTGGCCCAGGACTGTTAAGGACAGAGCCCGTGTCCGATTGCCAGATCGGTACCACTGCAGGAAAACTGAACATCTCTTGCCACCCCTGGTGTTTTCAGATAATTGCCCAAAGTCCATATTTGTGTTGGCCGGGAGACCCTGTTAGAAGAGATGTTAGAATTCACCCAGTACTAGCAAAGTGAACTGAAGCAGGCAGGAGCAGGACTAGTGTCCCCAGACTAATAGTTATACATACCCACCGTCATAAAAGTAGCTCTGCCTTCCCCTGGCAACAGGGGCATCCATAAACACTTGGAATACCAGCTAGTGGAAACCGAAAGGGTAACTAGTTTTGCAGTTGACAGGAAGAATACTATAGTTCATCCAGAGAGATTTTCCTTTTTAAAATCTCTGTTTAATATTTTTACTGTGTGTGTGTGTGTGTGTGTGTGTGTGTGTGTGTGTGGAGCATTGCATGCCAGAGTATGATACTGGAGCAAGCCTTGGGTATGGAAGTGTACTTGATTTTATCCCACTGGGGATACATCCAGCTAAAAAAATCAGTCTCTTTCTGGACCCTCTTTCCCCATATTGCATTATGAAATCAGTGTGCAACCACTGATTATTTGTGGTTTTTCTAATGGGGTCAGATATTTTCTTGATGTTGCACTAGGCACAGATAAAGGGCCTTAACCTATGTAATATTTGCTATGTAAATTTATAACATTTACTACATCAGCACAGACAGTCTTCTGGTCAATGAACCATCTTTATTTCCCTGGTTTTTAGGTATCCTTGCCATTAAATAGCAGTACAATAACACCTCTATAGTGTCTGTTGTATGGGAATTTCAGAGCATTGTCTATTAATCCTTGCAACCCCTCTCCAAGTTGAAGTTTTATTATCCCTGTCCTAACAATGTGTGACCTGAAGTCCAAGGTCACACAGAAAGTCTATGACAGAGCCAGTATTTGACTCTTAAGTCTAGTCTCTAGGTGATTGACCTATTGCTTGATAAAACCAAGTCTCAGGAATGCTTTTTGTAATGGTGCTGAAAATGTGTTTTTCCTGTCTATAGCAGCAGCTAAATTAGCTTTAGCACCAATTTGTGGTATATGTTGCCGATCATTGTTGTCAATGATGGTGTTCTCTCTCTTTCAAAATATATCTAGGGAAGGCTTAATTTCTGTGCCATACAAACAGTGTTATGTCCATCAGCTCTGGTAGCATTAAAGATAGAAAAGAAATTACCTATGAAGCCAAACGATAAGCAACTGCTAAGTGGACAGGGGCTATTGAGCTTCTAAAACTCTGATGGGATGCTACCAAGGTCCTCACACCTTCTTGTCAACTCAGGCCATCTTGATTATCACTAAAGTTTTTTTTTCTCCTGCTGATAATAGCTCATTTTAATTAATTAGCCTCTTACTCCACTTTTTCATGTTCTCTGTATGTATATCTCTCTCTTTTTACTATATGTTCCATTCTATGCATCCGATGAAGTGGGCTGTAGCCCACGAAAGCTTATGCTCAAATAAATTTGTTAGTCTCTAAGGTGCCACAAGTACTCCTGTTCTTTTTGAGGATACAGACTAACACGGCTGCTACTCTGAAACCTACCAAGGTCCTGGTCCCCCAGTGTAACCTATCAAATACATTTTAGCCCTCTTTACTTCACAAGCTAAAGGTGCCCTAGTTTAAACTCTGTTAACTGTAGATCTGCTTTTCCAGTGGGTCTGCACTCATTTTCTTCATGACTAAATTAAGGGCTTCAACAGTGAACAGCAATTAATGTTACATTATTTATTCACCATTGATCTTGGATCAATACACCAAGTGAAATGCTGTGAATTAAATCCATTCTCAGGGATTTATAACTTGGCTGTAAATCTTGTATTGTCTGATTAAACTTAACTTACACGGTCTTGGCCTGAGAGTAAGTTATTTTGATGATATTTTATGTGCCTTTGTGATGTCTACCAATTCTTCAGCAGAGGCCACTGTACAGAAAATTAAAGTGTTAATATTAAAATAATACAGTTTTTGTCCTAGATCTTGGACATATTGCTTGTAGCCATTTTCCACATGGCATGTAACAAACAAGGAATGTCTAAACAGATACTCTTATCCTGCTGTCAAGATTGCTTTGATAAGGAGAAAGAAAAGGAGTACTTGTGGCACCTTAGAGACTAACCAATTTATTTGAGCATAAGCTTTCGTGAGCTACAGCTCACTTCATCGGATGCATACTGTGGAAACTGCAGAAGACATTATATACACAGAGACCATGAAAACCTGGATTTGTGCTGGAAATGGCCCAACTTGATTATCATACACATTGTAAGGAGAGTGATCACTTTAGATAAGCTATTACCAGCAGGAAAGTGGGGTGGGAGGAGGTATTGTTTCATGGTCTCTGTGTATATAATGTCTTCTGCAGTTTCCACAGTATGCATCCGATGAAGTGAGCTGTAGCTCACGAAAGCTTATGCTCAAATAAATTGGTTAGTCTCTAAGGTGCCACAAGTACTCCTTTTCTTTTTGCGAATACAGATTAACACGGCTGTTACTCTGAAACCTTTGATAAGGAGACGAAGATTACATTGACTGTGCAAGGTGGGATGGAGGATGGCAAAGTATATTAAAAAAAAAAATCATAATCTCCAGAACATGATGCTGTGTATATGATGGGAGTTCTAAAATCCATTTAGAAGTGGGACCACTGTCTGTGTAACATTTACAAACCCAGGGGAGATTAATAAAGCAACAACACTAATTCTAAAATAGAGAAACTTTCCATGCTGCTACCACATGAAGGTAATATTGATAAGAACAAGCCTGTTCCTGTCATGACCATGTTAAGAACTGGGTAAGTTAAAGCAGTCAGACATGCACACACAAAAATTAAGTATCAAACATAGCACTACTATAACTCATTGGAACATGCAAAATCTGGTTACTCCATGGTATTCCATTGTTTAGCCTTGCTAAGCATTTTACTTCTGTGTGATGCATGCAGCTTTGCTGGATGCGCCAGCTTTTTACTGAGAGCACATTCAGCTCACTTTCCTCTGACTTCAGACAAGTGTTTTTCTTTCCACTAGAAGTAGGTAACAACCAGGAGATACGCCAATTGTACATCTTCTTTCAGGGCATCTTTCCTAATTCCATTTCTGGTGAGTCATAAACTAATGCTGTTGCGGGAAGTGCTTCCAAATGTAGGAGAATAAGAAATGAAATGCATGGCAGCAGTCAGAGAAAACTAGCCAGAGCTGGCGCTAGGCATAAACAGACTAAGCAATTGCTTAGGGCCCCAAGCAGCTCAAGGGCCCCCACTCCATTATTAGTATGTGTTGGGGTGGGGGGATTCCTGATTAGGGCCCCCACTGGGCCAGCACTGGCTCTGAAACTAGACATATGTTCTGTGGTCAGAAGCACTTATAACCGTGAAATAAATGTGATAGGTGTTGCTTTAATCCAATAGTGTGATTGTCCTGAAAATTGTCAGCTGAAGTTTGTTCTCGCTTTACCCCTATTCCTCATTGGTTCCCTGCTCTGTATTATGATACTGATTCAAAGCCTACTCTGAATTTAGTGGGAGTTGACTTCAGAGGCCCTTGGATCAGGCCCTGTGTCACTAGCTGGTTCTTCCCTCTCTCCTGATCCCATCTGTTGCTGTGTCATTTCCTCCTCTTGCAGTCTGGCAGTTGGTGGGTGGATGACCAAGAATCCTGAGTCAGTGCCTCATCGCAGTGGCTGCAAATGGTCCCTGTTACTGCACCTCTCTCAACCACAGTGGAATTGGCTAGTCTTAATCCAAGGGACCCTGGCTAATCTCTAAGGATTAGACAATGTTTTGAGGATTAAAATTCTGAATTAGATCCTAGTGCTGGAGACAGACATCTTGCTGAAATGTGGCATACTTTGTGATGCAAGCAGTGTGGGAGCCCAGAGAAATAGACTCTAAACCAGTTTCCAAGATACGTACTAACGAACACCTGATTATTCAATCAAAATGTTTCTTTTGTAAAATACAAAGAATATAAGGTTTTCTTCTGCCTGTTAAAGAGACAATTTACAATTAAAAATGATTAAGGTCCTTGTCTTCACGCAGTTGCTTCTTGTTTTCACGTAGTTTTATAAACAATTTGTAGCATTACTAATAATGCACTTGAGTAGTAATATTTTTTTTTAAAATGAGCTTTTCACATTTTAGGCTGTCTTTATTTTTGTATTTCTTTCAACAGTGAAACTAGATTACTCAGTTATGTTTTTGTTTCTGTTCAGTTCCATTTCCCTGGTTCTTCTATATTATCACAATGCCAAACATTGCAGGGGGAGGCTAACATCAAAACAATTTTTTCCCCCACTGAAGTGTTTAGAAAATACAAAAAAAAAACCCCTTCCCCCCCAAACTCTTGGTTTCTGTTAAGACTTGTAAACTCTTTTATAAATTTGAAACTCTGTGAAAGTGTTTCTTTGGCAAAGCAGACTAAAAACTGGGTTACAGGCTTTGGACCCAATCCTGCAAAAACGTATGGAGGTACGTAATTTTCCACATGTGTAGTCTCGTGGGTCTGCTTCCCTGTAAAAGTCTTTGGCACCAGTCTTAGGACTGGATCTGCAAAAATTTACAATTGGCCATACTGGTTGGCTTCCACAGGCTCATGTTTTTAGTGAGGCTACGTCTACACTAGAAACTTCAAAGCACCACCTTGGGAGCGCTCCCACTGCAACGCTTTGAAGTGTGAGTGTGGTCACGTGCGAGGGCTGGGAAAGAGCTCTCCCAGCACTCCTGGTAATCCACCTCCACGAGGGGAATAGCTCTGAGCGCTGGGAGCGCGGCTCCGAGTGCTGGGAGCCTGTCCACACTAGCCCTTTAAAGTGCTCAAACTTGCTATGCTCGGGGGTGATTTTTCACCCTCCTGAGCCAGCAAGTTAGAGTGCTATAAAATGTAAGTGTAGACAAGCCCTAAGTGTTTGCGGGAGTGGGCTCTTAAATCATGTTTGAACACCGGACTGACATTTTCCAGCGTGATATCTGCCTCCAGCACTAGGCTCAGAAAAGCCCATTGTAATTCGTTGTTTTAAATAAATATCACAGTTTATTCATGGTGACAAGTGCTTCTTACCTTGAGAGCGATGGGTGAGTGAGGTAACACCTATTTTTGGACCAACCTCTACCTTGAGAACATTTTGGGTCCCATTTTTCAATGGTGCAACTCCTTTGACTCTTATCAGAATTACACCAGGGATAGATTTGGCTCAAAATCTCTTGGGCTGAGTAAAATGGGTGCAGTTTTCTCTTATCCACTTAGCAAGAATAGGCACTGATTGCCAAACAACTTTTTCAGAGTCCCCATACAAATTTACTAAAGAACAAAGCCAGCATTCTCAACTTTCAACTAGCTGAGAATCATCTTGTTGTTTTTTTGACCTGTTAAAAAGCAAAGTGCGTCACAAGTGAGGTTGGCACTTTCTAACACAGTCAGTAACACTCATTTCCACATTGTTAATTTTAACTATCTGTTGCCGAAACTTTCTTTCATGAAAGGAATCAAAGCTCTTTTTCAATATCTCTGTATTCTTTGTATTCTTCCAGTCTTGCAGACTGGCTTTCCATCTCCTTCGTGGAACAAACAGAGAAGGCTGTCTTATAGGACCCTGATTTAGCACCTCCAGAAATGCCCTGGGGCCTAAACATATATTCCTCTGTGGGAGTAGATTTGTCTCTTGGCATCTAGCAAGCAAAGTATCTGTTTCATTCATCTTTAAGGAAGAAAAGCAGTGGTATTAAAGTGGTATCAGTGCATCAAGCACCTGCTTGTTGCCACTGTACAAAGAGAAAAGGAGGACTTGTGGCACCTTGAGACTAATAAATTTATTTGACAGGTTTCAGAGTAGCAGCCGTGTTAGTCTGTATCTGCAAAAAGAAAAGGAGGACTTGTGGCACCTTAGAGACTAACCAATTTATTTGAGCATAAGCTTTCGTGAGCTACAGCTCACTTCATTGGATTCTGTAGCTCACGAAAGCTTATGCTCAAATAAATTTGTTAGTCTCAAGGTGCCACAAGTCCTCCTTTTCTTTTTGCGGATACAGACTAACACGGCTGCTACTCTGAAAACTGTACAAAGAGAAATTGTTTCCCTTTCTATCCTTTTCATCTTATCCGTGTGAATGAGGCTATGAAAATATTGTGCTGATACATTCTTTAACGCTGTTACTGTCTACAACTTTCTCTTTCTGCTTGTGCTCCCCTCTAAGCCACCAAAGTGATGTTCCATGTAAGGGTGAAGGGGACAATTTGTACTACTCCACCTTTAAGGAACAACTGTGGTACAAAGCACTACCACCCTAGAGGAGGCTGGCAAAAATTTGCCACCCTCTTCTTGAACAAAATGCTCTTTTTGGAAACAATATTAGAGAGGGGAATGAGGAAATTAGCAGGCTGAATGCATAGGGCAACTAGCAAAAGGAAAGATGAGCAGAGCAGATACATCGTTCTATGTAGTCCAGGATTTTATATTAAAGGTGACCTACAGAAGAGTGAGACAATTGAGCCTGTGACCTCTTTTACTGCTTGAAAAGTGTAAGGCTGTTTCCTCCCCCCCCCCCCCCCCATCTTAGAAATATCAGGCCTGGTCATTCCTAGTTTTGCTGGGGGACTTTTTGGAGGACAAGAGAAGTGAAGTGGGAGCTTTCTCAGCCCTCAGTTAAGGGGGAGGAGATGTTTCACACTTTAACAAGAGCTTCTCTTCCAATGTTTTTTTTTTTCTGACATTTGAATTAAAAAGCAGTAAACAAAACCCCAATAAACAAGAGTTTGAAACAATCTGAATAAAAATTTGTTTCCATCTCAGTTGCTCAGGTTTGGCTGTCTTCATGTTGTCTTCCTACTAGTTCTCACCTAGATGTCTGATGTAAAGAAAGAAGCAAAGTTAAAACCTTAGGCCTTCTTTAGGCACTAGAAAGAAAGAAAAAAGTAAACAAACAAAAAGAGAACACAGTCTGATTTTTGTCTTTTTCAGGTGGCCATTAAGGATATATCTTCACTGCACAGTTAACTGGATGCTTAGCACTCAGGTTAGCTTAGCCCAGGTGGGAGCATTCTCACAGCAAAGCCCTACCCATGTTACTGGATCCCTGTTTTCTGCATATCCATGGGGCATATCCTGTTGTTCTTTGTGCTGGGGCTTCCACAACTATTTGTGGGAAGACATTTTCAGCATTTGAGTGGCTTTTGCTTGTATCCCCACTTCAACAAGGGCATGTTCCAATCCTAGTTAAAGTGGAGCTGGAGCTCTGACCCACCCTGTCAGCCACGAAAATTAGCCCAGGCTTAAAGCACCTCCAAATCCAGTTTCAGAGGTTTTTCTGTGTGGTAGGATGGGGGAGAGTTTGGGCTAAAATGCAGGCAAGAGCCTGGGTTAACTCTGAAGTAAAAACCGTACTCTCAATGGGTTTCTCCATAAGGCTTTTGTTTTCTACAGGAACCTTGGCTTAGAACTTCCTCTAGCGTTGTAAAACCTGAATGGTTCTAGGTCAGATTTCACATTTACTAGAGGCAGTACTGAATCAGTGTTGTTTTAAGAACTTATCTTGCTGCAAGATGATCTCTGCAGTCATAGGAAAGTTATACAGTATTGTGACATTTTGGGGTTCACAGCAGACCAGCAAGGGGGTTGTCACTGCCTGTCCTGTAACTCTGGGTGCTTTCTGTACTATACTGCTGTGGCTAACTGCCCTGACACCAACTGCCTGCATTACAAGCATGCAGGTCCCACCCTGGCTTCACCAACCAGTTACTTTTTGCAGAGTGACCCCAACATCCCCCCCAGTCCTGAATTTCCCCCAAACTGTCTACCTCTGTAGTGTCCAGCCCTCTCCTGAACTGCTCACAAAAGTTGTTAGTCAATATGCTGCAGCTCATTAATTTAACTGGTGTTTGACAAGCAGTCTTATTTCAATCACACAACTGAAGTGGTTTATAGTAAAAGTGAAACCAGTTTATTAAACAAAAAGTCACATAGGTTTAAGAGATACAAGCAAACAAAAGTGAAAATATGCTTCTAAGACTAAAACTTAAATTTCAGCAAGTCACAGTCTTTGCCAAAGTAGGTTTATTATCTAAACTTAGTTCCCAGAAACTTCAGCCCCCTTGGTTGAAGGACCCAGTGTCCTGTGATTTCAAGAGCTCTAGCCCCTTGAATCCCTCAAGTGATAACTCGGAGGTCTTTTTGCCCCACTTATAGCACCCAGAATTCATTGTCTGTTTCAAAAGCCTGGAACGCTTCCTGCTGTTCTTCCCTTCTTGTGGACTTCCCCTCCCTCTGCTGATTTGTATGTAAATAGGGCTCCCACTGGTTTTATTCCACCTTCCCTCCTGTCTGGGAGAAAATAATTTTCTCCCAGTGTTTAGTCACAGACTTTAAAGCATAACATCATGGAGTATCCATAATTCTTCACATTGTATTAATACATACATTTCACAATGACATTGATCACCAGTGTGTCATAGGCTGTCAGAAAAGACCTTACTCTATATGCTTTTATAATACAGTACTGTTGTATACAGTCAGTTAATTCAGTTGCTTATCATTTAAGGTACAGATCCCCTCTTTATAGACCAGTAAACCTTTGAAATGTATATTCAGATAAAGTTCCTTTTCTCCTGCTGGGAAGAGACGCCATGTGGTCTGGCGAAGACTTAATGTTGGTTCCTTCCCGTGTTAAGTTGATGGCTTTGTTTACCTTTTATGTAAATGCATTTCCAATGACTCTCGATTTACCTTGAAGACACATGCAAGCAGGCAGAACCACATTCTGGGTGCAGTGTGGTGCCTTTTAAAAACATGTCAGCATGTTTTGCCCATGTTACCTATTCATACACCACACAATAATATTAATGGTCAGAGAGTTGTGTGGTTTTCTAATGGTACATTACATGACAACTGTTAGATGTATTGAGTATGTCAGGTCTGACAAGTTGCTGACACAGAGTAGTGAACCACCAGTGGGCCTCTGGGTCACACGTGTAAAGCCATGGTTCTAAGTAGAAAATTAATCCAATACACCACATGCCTTTTTTTTTTTGTGTGCGTGTTCTAAGGCCAGCTGTAAACACAGACCTCAAGATGGTGATGAAGGGGAACTTTTACACTAGTAGCAATTGATGAAAGGTAGATACCGGGGTAAAGCACATGAATAATTGGATGATCTCTTGTGCAGAATTACTGAAGTGAGGTGTGAAAGAGAATGCGATGTTTAAAGTTAGAAGAGGGCTGATAAATGAATGGAGATCTTTATGTAACTTTTGTGTGTATATTTCAAGTTGTATTTCTTAAATGTTTGTTATTGCTAATAAACTCTGTCCATAGCCTGTTTGTTTCTGTCTACATCCAGTACTCTGATCAGCAAATAATGCATAAACGGATTGTAAATTAAGCTTTCAGGTCAAAGGTTTCATCTGTGGGTATCAGTGTTATGTGCAAAGATATTGTTTATACAATATTTATCTGGTTCTGATTACAGTGCCTTGCACTGATGCAACTTTTGACACTATTATTATTCATTAATAAACCTTTCTGTAGTGTACTAATGCAAACATCCACTAATGATTCAAACCTGTCTACCAACTTACACAGTATAGACAGATAATGCTTTTTGCACAAATTCCCAAAAGGAAGTCAATAACCCTTTTAGTCTGACAGTTTGTATATTAAAAGTTAACTTGTTGGTCCAGACCAGTGAAAGGTATTACATTCTCTCACCTATCTACTCCCCCTCTCGCCCTCACAAGCACCACTATGGCTACACTTTCCACATAAATTAGCAATTGCCTTAATCAAAGATTCAGAGAGGAACCAGACTTCACGCTTAATCTATCCGAGGTTTAAAAATACAAAAGCAGAAGCCTACATGCAGAGTTCCTCACAATGACTGCTATCCAGAAACTTGCATATGCATGCTCCTTTTCCATTTTTAAAATATATATAATAAATCCTAAGCCTTCTCAAATAGGAAGACAGCCAAAGAAAGAAACATGAAACCTTTGAGGCATTTTTTTTTCTCTTTAAAAGTTTTATTTTAGGTACTTGTTCTATAATCTATACCAGACCTATTCAGTATTTTATCTTGCCTGCATCTATGGTAGTGGAAGATGGAGAATAGGTTTGATAATCCTGTTCCTTCAAAAATACCCAAATCTCTTGTAGTACAAACACATCTTCATGTCTCATACTTCTTTCTCTGCTTCAAAAGTTGTGATTCTAGTCATTTACTCTACCTAAAATGCACAGTGAAAAGGGAGTAAGGATGGGTTGTACAATACAAGAACAGAAAAAAGTAACACTTGAAATGGGGGAATGGATGTAAAAAGCATTAGAAGTCTGTTGGACTGGCACATCTTTGGTAGAATGGGTCATGGAGATCTGAAACTGGCCTTCTCTAACAACAGAGTTTTAAATCTATATTACTTAAAAAGTTGTGGACATGTAAATTTTGTTGTTAATTTGGTAAGGGATTAATTGTTGCTGAATTGAGATAGATCAATCCAAGGCACTCAAACCAATTTAAGATTGTCCACAACAGACATTTACACCAGTGTAACAAAATCTATTTTAAAGTAAGACTGAAATCAGTGAAAATTCTGTCAGTATACTAGCCTTGAGTTACAGGAAAACAAGAATTGTTAGTAAATGAAGACAAAAAAGATTGGAAACAGGATCAAGTATGGCAGGTAGAGGAGATAAAGGGCAGCAATCTGACAAGATAAACACGAGTAAATTGAAAAGGCCTAGATCATACCATTCTGCAAGTGAAAGGTGTGGGGATTCTGTTTTTTAGACTGAACCTAATCTTATAATTGGAAATAAGGTCTTTGTGCCTAAGGCACTATCCAAACATGCAAGTTGCACCAATTTAACTAAAATCCATTTAAAAGCTGATGTAATTAAACTGGTGCAAATGCATGGCGTAGATGTGCACACATCAGTTTCAGACTAATTATATTGATATAGCATATGCCTGTAAATTTCCTGATGCAAGCTAAATCAATATAAACCAGGTTTAAATCAAATGCAGTGTCCCCACAGAGTTTTGCACCATTTAATTACATCAGTTTAAAATTGTCTGTTCATTTACCAGGCCAGAGTTGAAACACTGCTGGGGCAGTATTTAGGGCTACTACCCCTCTGGATTTCTTCTGTGGATAAAGAGAGGACTGCAGGCTTCAGAACTTATGTCCACCTCTCCCAAGCATTCCATTCATTTCCCTCCCACCTCCCTTTTAAGGGCTTCTTCAAAGGCAATTACATTTGTCTGAAAATATTTTTACCTGCCAGTTGACCAAGATTGCATAGCCTTGCACTGAACTTCTCAGTTTGGGGTGTAACATGATGCTAAACCAAAAGGGGGCAGGGGACATGGAACCACTGGCATCTGGTTAGCAGCTTCCAAAATTGCCGACAGTTTAAAGAACTGGCTGATGACAGCCATTAAAGCCTTCCAAACAATCCTCCCAATGCAGTTTCAAATGGTTGGTGACACTCTGAATGACTTCTCTCCCAGAGAGAGAGAGAATAAATAAGAATGATGGACCTTAGGGACTCTGGCCTGAGGGGAAGGAGACATGAGCACCCCGAGTCCTTGGTGTCAGAGGAAAGGGGGGGAATGCAGAACTCCTGGCATGGAGGCAGGTTTACAGGGAGTCCCTGAAATAGAGTGGGATGGGAAGGTGGCAGCAAGCTTGAGGGGGAATGGAAGACTACAAGGAACCCCTGTTGGGTGCAGTGAGTTTGGCCACCAGAAGAGACAAACTGTGACCCTCTATTGTTACAAGTAACACCTAAGGTTCTTTCCACTCAGCGTATGTCTACACTGCAATTAAACACTCATGGCTGGTCCAGGTCAGGTGACTCAGGCTAGGGCTGTAAAATTGTGGTGTAGACATTTGGACTCGGTCTGGAAAATCTCTACACCCCAGTTCTATAACCCCAAGAGCCTGAGTCAGCTGACATGGGTGTTTAATTGCATACCTTGTAAGGCTAGAGGGGAACAAAAACTCATGATATTTTGAGGGCCTGTCTCCATGGTTTTTGAAGGCTTGGGATTAGCAATACTGGGAGAGGTTCTAGAGAAGGCTAGGATTAAGACTGGAGCAAGTTCATCATTATTTTTTTTAAATAAAAATAAAATAAGGAGGGCACTTTTGAACTGGCACCCAAGATTCATGGGATTATTTGCAGATGGTGATGTCCTTGCTGTACACTTGAAGCAGCATGGGTGAGGATGTTCCTACACTTGGAAAGGTATCAAAGTAGCTATTCCAAAATGTATATTTAATGGCTCAGTATGGACACTTACTCTGGAATAGCTATTTTTGGGACATTTCCAAGTGTAGACAAATCCTCAAGGGGAGTGCTGCTGATGAAAGCACAAAGGAGGATTTATGCAGAAGGGGAAGCGAGGCACTAGGGTACACAGGCAGTGAGGTTTTTTTCACCTTTTTCACCACTGCTGCAATCTTACCAAGGTGGGAGACCATAGGATACCTTCTCTACCTCTGAACTGTGACTGCTTCCTGCATTGAGCAGTTGATGCAGCATAATAAAGGTTAATTATCAGGAAAGATTAACGGGCCTTGTCACAGCATTCGCAAAAGATCTGGGCAGGTCATAAACATTCATCATCTTGCATCCTCAGGGACTCTTAGTTATTGATTTTTTTATTCTTCAGATTTCGCTCATTTCAGAAAGGAGTTAACCTATGGGTCAGTCTAGCTTGCCTATCCCTCTGGACATGCTAGACCCCGGCATTAAGTATCTAACATGTACACACGCCTTAATCCTGGCCATACGCTGCGATATGCCCCACTCCACCTGCTGTCTTGCAAACGCCGCTACCGCGCATGCTTCGGCTAGCTCTGTAATGTTTTTTTTAAGAGCTGTGGCGATGGGTATATGTGCTTGTTATGTGGCATGATTGATGGGAAGGGGCATGCCAGTGAGCAGGAGCCGTTCCCAGCCAGCGTGCAGTAAATATGCATTGCTGTCTAGTGCATCTTTCGGGCAGCAGCGAAAGTTCGCATTTTATAACCTACCTTTGTTTCAGTAACGCAATTACCTGCAACCCCCTCCCACTGTCAGCGCCTCCAGGCCGTGACACCAGCAGCCAGAGGCCACCGGCAGCGGTTCGCTTTGAGCTCCCCTCCCAGCGCGGGGATCAGCCTGTCTCTCCAGCCGGCCGGCGAGGGGCAGACGTAAACAATTTCCTACCCTCCCGCTCCGTCTGGGCAGCTTTGCCGACGAGGCGGCTGCAAACTTTGCGGACGGCGCGCCAGGCACAGCCTGCGGGGCGGGGGTGCGGGACCCCGGCCGCTCGCGGAGCGAGCACGCGCGGCGCTGCGCGGAGAGGCGCGCGGGCTGCCGGCGGCTGGGGCGGGCTGCGGAGGCGGGGCTGCGGGCAGCGGCTGACAATGGCAGGGGCGCCCGTGCCGCCGGCGGAGCCTCCTCGCCGCACGCCGCCAGCCGCGGGCTTTCTCTCGCTCTCTTGTCGCGCAGGAAGTGCCCGGTGGTGCGCGAGGCTGGCCGACATGAGGGCGTGACTCTCCGCTGCTGGATTCCCGGCCCCCCGCGCCCGGAGCCCGCTGAAGCCCGAGCTGGGTCCAGCTGAAGCAGGCAGGAGGAGGAAGGAGGAGCGCAGCCGGATCAGGTACAGAGACGGGGTTGGGGGAGAGGGAGGGAGAAGCAGCCGCTGCCCCCGCGCCCCCCGGCAGCCCCCTTTGCTAGGCAACGGGGTGGGGGGGGGGTCCATAACCTGGACCATAGCGTCTGCCTTGTACAGCTCCTGCGGCGCGCGGGGGGCTGCGTTGGAAATGGGCACCTTGTTTTCCTGGCTCAGGACTTCGCACTGAGCATGCTTCTTCCCTGTGGCCGGCTTGTTCCAGCCTGTGATCGCCGGCTGCTGCTGCAGCTTCCAGCCCTTTGTTCCTGCAGCCTCCCTAGATGATCTTATCACGGCCGGGGAAACGGCTAGGGAGCCTTCAAGACAATGGTGGTGTCGGCGAGTTACCGGAGCGTGAGAGAGCCGCTCTGCTGCAGGGGGGAGAGATACTTAAATGTTACTTTGTTCAGTTTTCAGATGAATAAGCATGGAGTGAGCACGGGGCTGTCATTTTTCTCAGGCAGCGATCTGAGATAGGGGAGAGCTAGCTGACCTCAGCTGCCTGTGTGGAAGCAGTAAGTTACCTTTAGTCTTACTCAGCCAAACCTGAGTGTAATTGCCTTTATCGGCTGACAATCGGAATTACCTGGGAGTCAAAGCTGCTGATCCAGACTTTTCTGGATTAAGCCACTAGGTGATTGATGCTCCTTGAACATGCCCTGTTCTTGTGATGGGCAAGATGCATGGGCAAGCAGCACAGGCCTTCAGGCTTTGCTGTCATCTCCCTTCCACCTACAGACTCCCAAACAGACTTCAGATTTCTTCAGCTGCAAGAGATGGGGCCCTGCTTCCCCATCTACATCTTGCCAAAGGCAAAAGCGAGCACCTTTTTCTCTAGAAATAAATTGGAAATAATGATATTTGACAACTTTGTTGTGCAGACCTTTGCTTTCCATTTTGAGGTTTAAAATTCAGCATCAGAATAATGATGATAATGAGTGTGAATAATTTCTTTTTTTGGAAGAGAGTTATTCTGAGTGGTGGGAATACATCAGTACAACTGTACTTAATCTCTCTATATAACAAACACTGCTTAGAGTATAAACAAGACTGTTATTGCACAGAATAGCCAATAAAAGGGCATGTCAAATGTATGGGATCATTCTTTCTTTTTGGAAAGCACTATTTGGCGTTTGATTGTTATACAGCCATGTAAATATACATGGCAGCTTGCAGTAGAAATGCTTGATTTATAATGAAATATGTTTAATACATTTATACATTTAATAGAGCAAACAAATACAAGTACAAGGGAAGTCACATAACCGTGTCTATGTATTCTTTTTGCTGACCCATCACTCTTCTGTAATACTGCTTGCTCTATCTTCTGAATGATACTGAAGGAAATGTAACTAGCCAGGGGCATGGCTAGTGGCTGCGCTAGGAAGTAGCTTTGATGGACATAGGTTTGGTGTACACTACCAATTTATGCTGGTATAACTGCATCGCTCGGGAATGTGGAAAATCCACACCTTTGAGCGATATAGTTATACCAACCTAACTCCTGGTATAGGCAGCGCTGTGGCTCCCATCAACAAAGTTTACTGCCTCTTGGGGAGGCAGAGTACCTATGCCAACAGCATAGGTAGCATCTTCACTAAGCATTACAGCATCACTGTAAGTGTAGACAAGCCCATAGTACCTTTTTATCTTCTTTCATACCTTTGTTTGATAGGAGTTGTCGCCTTTTCACTAAACTGACTCCTTGACTCCTGGGTGTCCAAGCACTAAATGTTCTATGAGGGAACCTCATGAATGTGTCAGCTGTGTAAAGTGTTGTGCAATGATTTAGATATGATCTAAATACTCGTGGGGCATGTAAGTGAGATGAGAATGTGATTTGCATGAAGATGCAATTTGTTGCTGGTGTAACCATAATCTACAGCTGAGATACAAGTGGAATGCCCTAGTGCAGGGAAAGAGGGGCACTTGGGGTAGGTGTGGATGAGTGAGTTGGCATATAAAAGGAGACAGGTAATATGCATTGAGTATGTAGGGCATGTGTATTCAAGATTACATCGCAGGCTTGTGGTAGTGACATAAGGGCAATTCCGTAATATTGTAGGATCTCAAATGTTTGGATATAGAAGGAGCCTAGAGTATTAAAGAGCATTATTAAAATAAATAGAGGTATGCCCTCCCTTTCTTGCCCCCAACTTAATTCTGCCATAAAGTTGCTTTCCAGGTAATATGCACTGTTTACAGCATCTTAGACACCCAGGGTTGCAGCACAGCTTGGACACCCAGATGTGCCTGAGTTTGTTTGAACACTTGTCTCAGTAACTTTTAAAACAAAAGAATGTGATACCAGCCTGACTTTCAGAACTACTGAAAACCTTTAGTTCCTGTTGATTTTAGGTGGAGTTTTAAGTGCTCGGCACTCCTGAAAATGAGGTCCATGGTATCTGATTATTTTTTTTTTAAGCAAGTGGGCTACATGCTTCATATACCTATAGCAGACCCAGCTATGACTCCCTGGGTGTGTAGGCTGTTCATGGTAGTGACTAGTGGCCTGGTCATGTATCCTTTAGTTGCAGAAAGTCGTTTTTGCTGCTGTCATTGGTGTGTGTTATGTCAATAGGACTCTGCCCCCAACTCACAGCATACACAAGTTCTGTACTTAAGCATCAGAGAATGGGACTTATACTTGGCACCTTCATGCATGTCTACTTGACACATGGATGATGATAGTGCAGTTCACTGGCAGTTTGGATGCCAAAATCTGAATCAAGGCTCTGTTGTCAAATTGTAAGTACAAGTTATAACTCTTAGTACACTTTCATTTGAAAACTGTTTACATTTTGAAGAGTGATTTTATGTTTTGTCAGAATTATTTTATTCTTTATGCTAACAGGGAAAATATATAGCCCAACCTTCCAGGAACGTGTTACTGGGGAGCTAAGGAAAATTGAATGTATTAGCTAGAGTGGTGCCTGGCAGTTACAGATTTTCTAGTTTTAATTAAAATGATTTAGAACAGGAAAGAATTTGCTGTGACTGTTTTTGTAAACTGAGGATTTGTACTTGCAAACAAAATTTCCACATTGCCAGAAAGCATTGTTAGGTTTATCTACGTAGCTGTGCAAAAATGACAAACTGGCAGAATGATCCAACTTCTGAAAAAAAATCATAAAATAGCTGGATGTTCTCAATTATTTTTGACAATTGTTGTCTCTTTAATTTTAAAAAGCAGTTAGAATGGTGGCAGGGCTACAGGTGCTTTGGTTTAGTAGGGACTAGTATGCTTAGGTCCCAGTCCTGCAAAGGCTGAGCTATGTTTTTAATTTTATGCCCATGAAGAGTCCCATGGGCATCAATGGAGCTACTAACATATTTAAAGTTAAATATGTCTTTGCAGGATCAGGGCCTTAGTTTACATCTAGGACTGCAGATTTTTAAGACAAATTGTTTACTGTGTATATACTGTGGGGCCTGTTCTCAAGCACAGTTTCTGGCCAGATGTCCCACAGCACTTTATCTGTTTACCTGATTTGAATTTATTTCAAACTAATTTGGATCCTACTTTATTTGTCTACAGAGATGGTTCATTTAAATGGTCCATTGTGAAACTTAGGGCTAGTCTACACTAGAAGCTCTATAACAGTGCAGCTGCACCGCTATGGCATGTCTGGTGAAGGCTCTCTATGCTGATGGAAGAGAGTTCTGCCACCTCCGCCAGAGGTGGTAGCTATGTCAGCAGGAGACGCTCTCCTGATGACATAGAGCTGTCCACACTGGCGCTTAGGTCGATGTAACTTATGTTGCTCAGGGGGTGGCTTATTCACACCTCTGAGCGACACAAGTTTAACCAACATAAGTGTTAGTGTGTACAAGCCCGTACTTTTTGCATTTTCAGTGAAATTTACAATTAAGGCTATGTCTGCGGTACCTCTTATGTCAGCAAAACGTATGTTGCTCAAGGGTGGGAATAAGCCACCCCCCTAACTGACATAAGTTTAGCCAGGACACGTGGTAGTGTGCACGGTGCTATGGTGGTGGGAGAGCTCTCTCCCATTGGCTTAGAGCAGCTACACGAGAGATCTTACAGTGCCACAGCTGCATAGGTACAGCTGTGCTGGTGAAAGCTCGCTGGTGTAGACGTGGTCTCAGTCTAGGTACATAACTCCAGTATGGTTAAGGAAAGACAAGCTCCTTTCTGGTATGCACTGAGAAGGCTTGATAATTGAAGGAAATGGAGAATGCTCTGTTAGTGTAATTGGGGGAATATAAACCAGTATTCTTTTGATTCAGTGACTGGCTTCCTGCCCCACAGGGAAGAGGTGGTGGCTTATTCACTTGGAAACATCTCTCCAAATGAAGTGATAAACTAGAGTGTCTTTGTTACAGAGTTTGAGGAAAGCTAGAAGCTGAATCTACAAGTAAAACAGCTGCATAAAAGGATGAGGGGATTATTGAATCGTTACTAGAAACTATATGTCTATATGCAAGGCCTCATGTATTCCACATGCAGCTGACCTAAATCCTGCAACTGGGCTCCCTAGTTTCTGCATCAGTTTGATGTGGCGGACTGGAAAGTCTGCAGCAGATTTGGATAAAAATTGGAGATTTTGATTTAAATAAGAAAATAATGCAGCTAGTGTGTTATACCTTGAGTGAGTTTGTTTGTATTTTAATATGAAAGTTAACGTTATTCTGCCCTTACACAATCTATGTTGAAAATTGGCAAGTCAATTCTGTGTTATAGAAGTTGTCACTGGGGAAGTGGGATTTTTTTGGTGCTGGGTAGAACATGTTCATCTTGCACCTGATAAGGCTTGAGAGGTAATTTGAGGGATAACTACATAAGCACATTTTGTTTGCTAAAAATGATCAGCAGTGAAATAAACACTGATATTTAAATCATCATTGTTAGGCTTCAGGATTAACACCCCATTGAGATACATGGAGCAGTCATACTTGTGAGGCTTTTTCAAGCTATCTGCAGGCGTGGGATGACTACACATGGCAGGTCTACACTGGGAACTTACGTCAGCATAGCGACATCTCTCAGGGTTGTGAAAAATCCACCCTCCTGAGAGACGTAGCTATGCCAACCTAACCCCCAGTGTAGACGGTGCTAGGTTGACGGAAGAATTCTTTTATCAACCTAGCTACCGCCTCTCAGGGAAGTGGATTGCCTACACTGACAGGAGAACCCCTTCTTTCCTGTTGGCGTAAGTGGTGTCTTCACTGAAGCACAACAATGGCGCAACTCAGTGCTGCAGCAGTGCCACTGTAGTATTTTAAATGTACACAGCCTAAGTGTGGCCATAGCCACAGTGCTTAATGTGATAAAAGAATCCAAATAGAAACCAAAAAGCGGTGTCAGTTTATACTCTGCTCACTGCTGGGTCTGGTCTGTATACAAATTTTCAGTTAGGGATGTGACTCTTGTGCAGTCCTAGTGTAGATGCAGTTATACCAGTATACCATATTTCCCTTCCTGTATCAAAATACGCCATACCAATATAAGCACTTCTGTACTGGTACAAATGCATCCACAATAGGAGGTTGTACTGGTTATGACTATACTGGTATATTTAAAGCAGTAGGACTTGTTTATGAAGATGAGGCTTGGGACAATTTTCTTTGCAACTATATTATAGCTAGAAATGTATATTTTAAAAATTATAAAAATAGCTTTTGTGACTGCAGAATGGTGGAATATGTAGGCATTAGCAATTATCTTCAAAATTAAATTAAAAAAAAGTAGTTACCACATTTCACTGACCAACTCTTTTTTTGTAATATAATTTATGTGGGTTTGTGGGTGTGGTGTGGGGGGAAAAATCAGATCCAGCTAAGGCATTATTTATATTTATTTCCTACCTTCTTCACTGTTCCTATTATAACTTCATGGATCAGCTGCAGGTTTTTCTTTGCTGTGTAGACGTACCCTATCTGTACAAGGTGCTGAAAACTTGGTGGAGGTGGATTGAGGAAGGCAACAAACAAACACAAAAAGGCCTGTGGATAAGAAGTAATTTGTCTGAGGATTTTGTGTCTCTCTCCTGTCACCAGGCCTGATGCAAGTTTTCGGTACCTTGTGTAGCTGGAACTTCACATTACAGAATATCAGTATTCCAGCGAGAGAGAAAAATAAATCTAATGGATTGGTTGTTCAGTGCATCAGTGACATCCACAGTTATGAAAACTTATCAATAACAAACTCAGAGTAACTGTGGTGTCCTGAGTCAGCCTATTGTAATTTGTTTATGTAACACCAGTTTTAGTCTGTGCTGATGGGCTATTTTATTTCATGTGTCTAAGCCATGTGAGTCTTTGGCTGCAGGAGAGAGTGAGAATGGAAGGAAACTGTAGTCTGCTAAAACAACAGCTACAGTCATTAGTGCTGTTAACACCAGCTGCCAGGGGAAGGAAAAGTGGTGGAAGTGGTAAAGATGTATGTATTTAATAGGGCTGTCAAACAATTTAAAAATTTATTGTGATTAATTGCAGTTTTAATCACACTGTTAAACAATAATAGAATACAATATAATTATTTTTGGATTTTTTTACATTTTCAAATATATTGATTTCAATTACAACACACTACAAAGTGTACAGTGCTCACTTTATATAATTTTTATTACAAATATTTGCACGTAAAAAGATAAACAAAAGACAGTATTTTTCAGTTCACCTCATACAAGTACAGTAGTGCAATATCTTTATTGTGAAAGTGCAATTTACAAATGTAGAATTATTTTTTTACATAACTGCATTCACGAACAAAATAATGTAAAACTTAGCGCCTACAAGTCCACTCAGACATACTTCTTGTTCAGCAAATCACTAAGACAGACAAGTTTGTTTACATTTACAGGAGATAATACTGCCTGCTTCTTATTTACCATGTCGCATGGGGGCTGCATCTTGCCAGAACCCACAGCCATCCCTCAGCCCTCTGGCCATTCCTGGCTCACCAGGGGCGCCATATCAGATTTTGGTTTGGGGTGTGTGTGTGTGCGCGCACATGCAGGTGCGCATGTTGATGGAGCGCTGTCTCTTTAAGCAAAACACTCATGAGCCTGAACACTTTTTCAGCCAGTAGCAGCTGTTATCAGCAGCACTCACTCCTGAGCCACCAGCAGCAGCAGACAGGCTCCCCCTGTTCCCTAACCCGAGCTCAGCGGCGACCATGTACACAGGCGAGGGGACGGGGACACCCTTACATCACCCGTTCTGGCAGGCTCCCAGTCCAGAGCTGCTTGGCCAGGGTAGGCTCCATGCGGGAGGGAAGGTGGAAGTAGCAGTGGAGCATGGCGGTGGGAGAAGGGGCGCCCCTGCCCTGTAGGCATGCAGCAGCGCCCCCCTGACCATGACACCCTGGGTGGTGGCCTCCCTCGCTCACCCCAAGGCTGTCCCTATCCAGTGGGGAGGTGGTGGTGCAGGCGGTAAGGGCCTGGGCTCCTCCCTCCCCCATGAAAAGTGTTTAACTGGCTCTCCCAAATCGCTTCAGCCAGTGCCTCCCTCTTTGCCCAGCTGCTGCCAGTCCGGTCTTCAGAGGTGGGCGGTTAACGCTTGTTTTAAAAAGAAGTGTTAATTTTTTGAGGTAATTGCATGCATTAACTGCTATTAATTGACAGCCCTAGTAGAAAGTACATGTTGCTTTAAACAACACATGGCTTTGTTTTCATTGTAAAAAAGGTGCGTATTTATATTGAGATATCTGCCTCCATGTAAAATCTTAATGGAGACAAGGCAGATAGATTTAACTTCATTGTAGCTAGTAAAGGTCAACCCAATACTCCTTACCTGGAGTTTACTTCACAAAGCCATTGTCAAAGTTTGACTCAGACTCACAATTTATCAGACCACTCTGTTTTATTAGCAAAGCTGCTCTGCTAATACATTTAGAAGTGAGCCCCCCGAGTGGGGCTTGTGTCTCTTAATTTATACAGTTTTTTGGAGAACAAGTTACAGAGAAGTTACAGACAAAAGAAGAAAAAGATTTTAGTCACCACCCTTCGAGATCCCTGAGACCAGTCGTGTATCTTCAATTACCTGCCACCCTTAACAATCTCCTTTAACAGCTTCCAGTTAACTTAACTAATTGCCCTTCACACCTTCCATTCTGATGCCTGCTTCTTAAACGTGCTGGCTCTATCTTAATTGCTTCTCCATTCAAAAGCTAACTGTCCCTACGTGTGCTCCCTCAGATACTTTGTAACATGTTTTGGCATGCCCTCTCATATACAATGTATCCAGCATGTCCCCTTATACAACGTTATACTTATACAATGTTATACTTCCACACCATGTCAAGGTAAAAACTACCTGTGCCTTGTCTTCTGTAGGATTTTACATCAGGGTAGCTATCAGGATAAAAACACTCCATTTATGCATTGCAGTCATAGCCACTTTTTAGGTAATAGTAAGAGATTTCACTGATCTGTGCTGGTTTTGTGTAATGAAGATGGATAATGGCCTTATTTGCCTACTGTTCATTGTCGTTGTTTTGATCATTCCCTGCATAGCCAAGAGTTCATTGGTTGTTAATAACAAAGATAGCCATGCTCCCTCCTAAAGGAGCTAGATGTAACTGCCACCACTTCCTCTGGTGATTTACCCAGGCTATCAGCAGAACCAGTTTTATCTGGGTTGAGCTTCAGCCAGCCAGTTAGCTCTTCAAGTCAAGGTTTGGGTTAGTCACTGGGAAGTGTTTGGTACAACATCTGGGTGAGATAAGACTGGTGCAAAACTGTCATTACCAAATTGATGATGTCCTCTCAAAATGTGCCTTGCATCAAAATGTTGCAGTTCACCATCTTAATTCCTAACCGTGTAATGTATGGGAAGCCCATCAAAATTGGGCTACACCTGCTCCATTTTCATCCTTTGCCCTGGGGGGACAGATTTTTATGGGTGTGGGGAGACTGTCAAAATAGGGTCTTACACCAGTTTTCACCCTGATCCTAAGGAGGGCACACTTTATCAAGTATGGGCCACCCATCAAAAAATGCCCTGCCAGAAGTGAAAACTGGAGGGTGAGGCATGTTTTGGTGGGCCGTCACAGCTGCTTGTGTGTCTTCCTTAGGGTCAGATTCAGTGTACTTGGGAAAGTGAAACCCTTGCTGAAACTGAGGGCAAAATAAGGACAGGGGCCTCACCAAGGCTTCAGTACTCTTATGTATTTATGCGCATCCCATATATGTGCTCTTTAGGAATGCTAAGTTTGCACATGCTCCTAACAAAAAGGTTACATATTGACACTACAGTAATACTGAACCCCAAACAGTGAAGGGGTAGAAAAGAGATTTTGTGGCAGTGACAGGTTGGCAGAGTTCTTTTTGAAGGATCATTTTAATACTGCTGGGGTATTGTAGCAATATTAATGATCTGTTAAGTCACCTGAGCCCAGATTTCAAAGGTATTTAGGCATTACTGCACTCAGCATTGCAACACCTAATTGATTTAGGAACCTAAATCTCATTTTGCAGAAGGAGTTTAGGTTTTTAAGTGCCTATATATGAAGATAAATAAATTGGCCCTTTAGGCAGAATATATATTAAATCACTAGGCCGGTGTGTGAAATGTAAAAATAAATTGGCCATTTAGGTAGCAAAGGAGAATGCCCAATGCCAATGGTTATCTTTATGGTTGCATTTAAATATTATCAAATAGTCAACAAACAACAATGCAGGTTTGAACACAGTGAGCTTAAAACTAGCTCAGATGCATACGTGCACAGGTCATCTAGTCAGATGCCTTTTCATCAGCAAACAAGACAAGAGGTTGGTGTGTTTTTTCTCCATCACATGATCAGTAACTAAAGGTCATGTGTGATTCCTGAGGGTATGTCTACACTAGAAGTGCTGCAGCTGCACTGCTGCAGTGTAGGCACTTACTATAGTGGCGGAAGGGTTTCTTCCTTTGCTGTAGTAAATCCACCACTCTGAGAGATGTTAGCTAGGGGCCTGTCTTCACAAAGGGCTTGGCTACACTTGCGAGTTGGAGCACATTAAATCAGCCCCGGGCACCCTAACTCCTGAGGTGTCCACACTGGCAAGGCTCGTAGAGCACCCAGACTCCGTCACTGAAGTGCCCCTGGTAATCCACCTCCGTGAGAAGTATAAGGCTTGCTGCGCCGTGATGCCAGTGTGGACGCCCTGGTCTGTTAATGCGCTCTGATCAGCCTTCATGAAGTGTCCCACAATGCCTGTTCTAGCCACTCTGGTCATCACTTTGAAATCTACTGCCCTGCCCTCAAGTGACGAACCGTCAGACCCACCCTTTAAATTCTCTGGGAATTTTGAAATTCCCCTTCCTGTTTGCTCAGGCAGGCGTGGAGTTTTCTCAGAGCATCTTTCCAGGTGACCATGCCTCCAAGCGCCAGGCGATCCCCAGTATGGAGCAATGGCGAGGTGCTGGACCTCATCAGTGTTTGGGGGGAGGAAGCTGTCCAGTCCCAGCTGTGCTCCAGCCATAGGAATTATGATACCTTCGGGCAGATATCAAGGGCCATGATAGAAAGGGGCCATAACCGGGATGCAGTGCAGTGCAGGGTTAAAGTGAAAGAACTGCGGAATGCCTACCGCAAAGCGTGGGAGGCAAACCGCCGCTCCGGTGCTGCCCCCGCGACCTGCCGTTTCTACAAAGAGCTGGACGAGACTTGGGGGCAACCCCACCTCCACTCCGAAGAGCACCATGGACACTTCGGAGGCTGTGGCAGCCCAGAGTGCAACAAGGCAGGAGGAGGAAAGTGGGAGCGAGGGTGCTGAGGAGGAGGGGGGCCCAGAGCCAGAGGACGGCTTGGCATCCCTTGATGCATGCAGCCAGGAGCTGTTTTCAAGCCAGGAGGAAGGTAGCTAGTCGCAGCGGACAGTGCTTGTGGAAGAACAAACAGCAGAGGAGGTGCCCGGTAAGCGGCTTTTATTTTGGGAAGGGAGTTGTTCGGTGTGGGCTGTGGGGTCAAGGAGGACTGCAGAGAGAAGGGTTAGGGCCGCGTGCATGCCTAGATGCGGAATAGGGTGTTGATGTGCTCTCTCACATCACGGTAATCAGCCTCAGTGATTTCATCAAAGGTCTCATGCAGAAGCTGGGCAATCTGCTTGTGCAGGTTCCTTGGCAGAGCTACTGTGGTCCTTGTCCCAATAAAAAGAAAAGGAGTACTTGTGGCACCTTAGAGACTAACCAATTTATTTGAGCATAAGCTTTCGTGAGCTACAGCTCACTTCATCGGATGCATACTGTGGAAAGTACAGAAGATCTTTTTGTACACACAAACCATGAAAAAATGTCCCAGTAAGGCTAACATGTCCGCGCCACTGTGCCGTGTGGGGCAGGGGGGACCATTGCTGCACACAGGAAAGCCGCATAACGGCCAGGGTGGAAACTGCATTGCAGTAGAAGACCCTCCCTTGCTTCCCAGGTCACCCTCAGCAGCGAGATATCTTCCAGGACGAACTCATCCTGTGGAAAATGTGGGGACAGTGTTCAGTATAAGGCCCCCTGCATCTGTTGGCTTTCCCCAAGGCACAGCACCCCAAAGGACAGTACCACCCTGAAACAATCAGTGCCCCTTGCCCCTGTGGTTACTCACCATTTTGGGGCTCTTGTGGGTTATGTGCATTCGCTTTGGGATGGGCACTTTCTGCTATTGTGTGCACTGTGCTTGTCTTTAAGTTCGGCTGAATCATTGCTCTGCCTCGTGTGAGCAGTGCTGCCTCTGTTAAGTGTTGCATATTGGCTTTACAGATGCAACCTTGAGATCCCAGCCATCCTTGTTATCCATGTCCGAAAGGCTGCAAAGAATCAGGAAGTGTCTGCGAAGAAGCAAGGAGGACTTTCTGCATGAAGTCATGCAGCAGTCCCTTATTGAAAATCAAAAAGTACAGGAGTGGCGGGAGACCGAAAGGAGGCTCTGCCAGGAGAATGCAGATCACCAGCAACAAACCACGGCGTGACTCCTAAACATTATGGAGTGCCAAGCGGATGCGATGCAGGCACTCATAGCACTGCAGATGGAGCAGATCCGCGCCTCCTCTTCCCCCCGCAGCCCTTGTCCCAAACTCTTTCCCTTGTGCCCCCATGTCACCACCAACTCACTTTTCCCAACATCCAGTTTCTTATTGCCACCAGCTGCCTCCAACACCTGTAGCTTCAGCACCCAGCTCTGCAAACTACGACCCTTACCCACTGAACTCAACTCCCCATCACCCTGAATTTTAGGCAGCCTGAATTTTAGGCAGCACTCATTGCACGGCACTCCAGACAGGAAGGCTGAATATGATAACAGGACATACGTAAATCTGTGATTGTCCCGGCCCCACCCTCTCCTCCCACACAGCACAGATGTGTCATGCCATGTGTGTTTCCCCAGCAGTTCTGTTTCTTTTCAGTAAATGAATTTTTTGGCTTTGCAAACATTCTTTATTGCATTAAGTAAAAGATAGCATAGCCCAGGAAAGCAACAGGCACTGCAAGTCAGTGCATCATACGTAGCAAACACAGATGCCTACTAGTATGGGAACCACTGCTCTTCACTCCTGTGCAGGGCACCAAACATTACTGGTGGCTTTCAGCATCAAATTTCTCCCTCAAGGCATCCCTAATCCACAGCGCCATGCTGCGCCCCTCTAATAGCCCTGCTCTCTGGCTCTTCAAATTCAGCCTCCAGGTGTTGAACCTCCATGGTCCATGCCTGAGTGAAGCTTTTACCCTTCCCATCACAAATGTTATGGAGGGTACAGCACGCGGCTATAACCGTGGGGATGTTGTCATTGGCCAGGTCCAGCGTCCCATACAGACAACGTCAGCGGCCCTTTAAATGGCCAAAAGCACACTCCACAGTCATTCTGCACCGACTCAGCCTGTTGTTGAACCACTCCTTGCTGCTGTCAAGGCTCCCTGTATATGGTTTCATGAGCCATGGCATTAAAGGGTAAGCGGGGTCTCCAAGGATCAGAATGGGCATTTCCACTTCCCCTACGGTGATCTTCTGGACTGGGAAGAAAGTCTCAGCTTGCAGCTTCCTAAACAGGCTTGTGTTCTGAAGGATGCGTGCATCATGCACCTTTCCTGACCAGCCTGCGTTAATGTTCATGAAATGCCCATGGTGATCCACAAGTGCCTGGAGAACCATTAAGAAATACCCCTTCTGATTTATGTACTCGGTGGGTAGGTGGTCTGGTGCCAGAATTGGAATATGTGTGCCATCTATCGCCCCTCTGCAGTTAGGGAAACCCATTTGCGCAAAGCCAGCCGCAATGTCATGCACATTGCCCAGAGTCACAATTCTTCTGAGCAGGATGCGATTAATGGCCCTGTACACTTGCATCAACACGATTCCAACGGTTTACTTTCCCACTCTGAACTGGTTAGCGACTGATTGGTTGCTGTCTGGAGTTGCCAGCTTCCACATTGCAATAGCCACACGCTTCTGCACCATGAGGGTGGCTCTCAATCTTGTGTCCTTGCTCCTCAGGGTGGGGGCAAGCTCAGCACACAATCCCGTGAAAGTGTCTTTCCTCATCTGAAAGTTCTGCAGCCACTGCTCATCATCCCAGACTTGCATGACGATGTGATCCTACCACTCAGTGCTTGTTTCCCGAGCCCAAAAGCAGTGTTCCATTGTGGTGTGCATGTCCGTGAATGCCACAAGCAAACTCGTGTCATATCCGTGTCGACATCATCGTCGGACTCCTCACTGTCACTTTGTAGCTTAAGCAGTAACTCGACTGCAATTCGTGATGTGCTGGCGAGACTCATCAGCATATTCTTCACAAGTTCGGGATCCATTCCCGCAGACTGAAAGGGAAGACAGAGCGTGCAGTACAAAAACCATTGAAAGATGGTGCCAAATGTGGACAGAAGCACAGGAAGTGCTGGGATGCGACGCGATGTATCATGGGATATTGGGACAGGACCCAGGATGTCCCGCGCCCCCCTTCTCCCTTCCCACCAGCCACAGCACCAGAATGGGAAGAGGTGCTCTGTGGGATAGCTGCCCATAAGTCACCGCTCCCAATGCCGCTGCAAGTGCAGCAAATGTGGCCACGCCACTGTGCTTGCAGCTGACAGTGTGAACACACGGCAGTGCTTTCCCTGCTGCGGTCTCTGAGGGCTGGTTTAACTCACAGTGCTCTACATCTGCAAGTGTAGCCATGCCCTTAAAACGCTACAGTGACCCAGCTGTGCTGCTGTCGTGCTTCAGTGTAGATACTAGGTATGCTGGCTAGGAGGCACTTCTCCTGTTTGGCATAGGTAATCCACCTCCCCGAGAGATGGTGGCTAGCTCGATGGAAGAATTCTACTGTTGACCTAACAGTGTCTACACTGGGCATTCGGTCAGCTTAACTACATCTCACAGTGTGTGAAATTTTTCATAGTTAAGGTGACCTAACTTTGTAGCGTAGACCAGCTCTGAGCTGCAGTGAAGGATTAATTCAGCTTGTTTTACGTGAATTAGGCAACCTCTAAAAGATGTAGGCTGAAATCCTGGCCCCATTGAAGTCAATGGCAAAACTCTAATGACCTCATTGGGAGTTTTGCAGTTGACTTCAGTGGGGCCAGGATTTCGCCTCCAGATTTTGTGCAGAATCTGAATTGTGCAGAGAATAGGGCGGTGATGGAAAGAATAACTAGAGTCAGTGTCCCCTTCAGCAATTGGTGGTGAATGCTGAAATGGATATCCAGTGCCCTTGCCTAAAGATAATAGTATGATCCATTTTATTTTAAAACAGAAATACTAGTTAGTGAGGAAAACTCAGAACTTTTGTTGTCCTTCTTTCCAGGACAGGATCATAATATTTTGTTTTGTATGTATACTGCAGTGTAAATGATAATGATAAGGAGGATCAGATCCCTGGTGCTGTGTGTGTGTGTGTGTGTGTGTGAATAAATAGGGAAGAGAAGATTTTTTCAAATTAAATGTAATACTAAACATGAACGGGAATTTTTTTTTTATATAAAAGCATATAAATACTATTTTAAAGTATTGCTTGCTGCACTGCAACCTAAGGCTAATACTCTTCAGCAAGAGATGTCAAGAGTAACAAGAAGGGTTTCTTCAGGTATGTTGGCAACAAGAAGAAAGCCAAGGAAAGTGTGGGCCCCTTACTGAATGAGGGAGCAACCTAGTGACAGAGGATGTGGAAAAAGCTAATGTACTCAATCCTTTTTTTGCCTCTGTCTTCACTAACAAGGACAGCTCCCAGACTGCTGCGCTGGGCATCGCAACATGGGGAGTAGATGGCCAGCCCTCTGTGGAGAAAGAGGTGGTTAGGGACTATTTAGAAAAGCTGGACGTGCACAAGTCCATGGGGCCGGACGAGTTACATCCGAGAGTGCTGAAGGAATTGGCGGCTGTGATTGCAGAGCCATTGGCCATTATCTTTGAAAACTCGTGGCGAACGGGGGAAGTCCCAGACGACTGGAAAAAGGCTAATGTAGTGCCAATCTTTAAAAAAGGGAAGAAGGAGGATCCTGGGAACTACAGGCCAGTCAGCCTCACCTCAGTCCCCGGTAAAATCATGGAGCAGGTCCTCAAGGAATCAATCCTGAAGCACTTAGACGAGAGGAAAGTGATCAGGAACAGTCAGCATGGATTCACCAAGGGAAGGTCATGCCTGACTAATCTAATCGCCTTCTATGATGAGATTACTGATTCTGTGGATGAAGGGAAAGCAGTGGATGTATTGTTTCTTGACTTTAGCAAAGCTTTTGACACGGTCTCCCACAGTATTCTTGTCAGCAAGTTAAAGAAGTATGGGCTGGATGAATGTACTATAAGGTGGGTAGAAAGTTGGCTAGATTGTCGGGCTCAACGGGTAGTGATCAATGGCTCCATGTCTAGTTGGCAGCCGGTGTCAAGTGGAGTGCCCCAGGGGTCGGTCCTGGGGCCGGTTTTGTTCAATATCTTCATAAATGATCTGGAGGATGGTGTGGATTGCACTCTCAGCAAATTTGCGGATGATACTAAACTGGGAGGAGTGGTAGATACGCTGGAGGGCAGAGATAGGATACAGAAGGACCTAGACAAATTGGAGGATTGGGCCAAAAGAAACCTGATGAGGTTCAATAAGGATAAGTGCAGGGTCCTGCACTTAGGACGGAAGAACCCAATGCACAGCTACAGACTAGGGACCGAATGGCTAGGCAGCAGTTCTGCGGAAAAGGACCTAGGGGTTACAGTGGACGAGAGGCTGGATATGAGTCAGCAGTGTGCCCTTGTTGCCAAGAAGGCCAATGGCATTTTGGGATGTATAAGTAGGGGCATAGCAAGCAGATCGAGGGCCGTGATCGTTCCCCTTTATTCGACATTGGTGAGGCCTCATCTGGAGTACTGTGTCCAGTTTTGGGCCCCACACTACAAGAAGGATGTGGATAAATTGGAGAGAGTCCAGCGAAGGGCAACAAAAATGATTAGGGGTCTGGAACACATGACTTATGAGGAGAGGCTGAGGGAACTGGGATTGTTTAGTCTGCAGAAGAGAAGAATGGGGGGGGATTTGATAGCTGCTTTCAACTACCTGAGAGGTGGTTCCAGAGAGGATGGTTCTAGACTATTCTCAGTGGTAGAAGAGGACAGGACAAGGAGTAATGGTCTCAAGTTGCAGTGGGGGAGGTTTAGGTTGGATATTAGGAAAAACTTTTTCACTAGGAGGGTGGTGAAACACTGGAATGCGTTACCTAGGGAGGTGGTAGAATCTCCTTCCTTGGAAGTTTTTAAGGTCAGGCTTGACAAAGCCTTGGCTGGGATGATTTGATTGGGGATTGGTCCTGCTTTGAGCAGGGGGTTGGACTAGATGACCTCCTGAGGTCCCTTCCAACCCTGATATTCTATGATTCTATGATTTCTATGCAACCTGTTTCCTGCAGTCACATAGAGGTCTGTGGGGCTCTGTATGAGCCCTGGGATCTGCCCACACGGAGCTCATTGCAGACCTGGAGGCTCAGTACCTCTTTACTGACTCCTCCCCCTGCTCCCATGATGTTGAGAATTTTATAACAAAAGTTTGCTTTTTGAAACACTTATTTTGCTAATGTAAGGGTTTTTTAGACTCCTAGAAATCATCTACATGTTTAAAGGGGGAGATTCCACTATAGCTTTGGAATGATTCTGCATCTCGCAGCAATAATTGAAATGCTTATCTGAGCACTGCTTTTTTTGATGGGCATCCTTCATTATTTATGTAGCATTCTGTCCTCTGTGCAGTCATCGCCTTTCACACTCTTTCTTTCTGTGTGCTCTCTGCCTACAGGTCTGATGAGTACTTTGTTTCGGTATGTCTCCTGTAGCTCAAACTGAAGGGAACTTTGTTAAAACACGCATAATACATATAGGTGGAAAGGCAGGGAAAGGAGAGCTCTTATTAAACATTTCAAAGCTGACTTCAGCTGCTATTTCTGCTGTTTTCTATCAAAGGGACACTGTCATCTTAAAAAAAATCATCCTTCTGCCTGAATTTTTTTACCTAATCTTGTTACAAGTAACACCTAAATCTTATACAACTGAATGAGATGGGAGAAAGAATACTCCTGTTTCCCTGATGCATTTGGCAACACTTTGAGTATGGTTGAATTGTCTCTGCATGGTTGTTTAGTTTCTCTTCTTGTGTAGCTTTTACGCTCAGCAGCATGGGTAGGAGGAGAAAGAACCCATTCAAATAGGGAAATATGATAAGGCATGGACTGTCATTTATGATGTGTTTATTCAGTGCCTGGCACAATGGAGTCCTGACCTAATTGAAGCCTCTCGGTACTCCTGCAATATGAATGTTTAATAATAATAAACCACTATAACTGGCTGAGGGACTCAGTGGGCAAGTCTGCCGTTTGAACAACTTCATTCACTTTTGAAATTGATTAGATTTCAAGGTGATAGGGTCCCTTTGAATTTGAGACAAGAGGTTCCCTATTCAAAATGTGCTTGTCAGCAAAATACCATTTTATGGTAATATATGTGTTGCTAAAGACCCCACAGCTGCTATTAATTATTCAGTGGAAAGAAAAGAGGCATATTAGGGTTGGTTTGTCTCATCTGACCTACTTTTTTCTCTATAGTAACAATATTGCAGTAATCATTTTGTGTGTTTTTCATATATTATGTCAATGTTCTATTACAAAAATCAGCCACACTGCTTTTAGCAAACTTAGAGCAATGACTGAAAACAAAACCACAAACCCCCAGGCTATAGTGTGGTCAAGGAGAGAGAGTTGCTAGTAACCAAGGACTTGTTATAAATGATCTGAGGGAAGAAAGGTTATGAAAACTAATTTGACAGTAACTTTAATCTTTAGACTGATATTATAAATGTGGATGGTGCTGTGTAACAAAACATCTCCCATCTTTTATTTGAATAGTTGAATTTAACACGATTCTTCACAGGAAGATGCTTTGAGGCTTATTCTTGGCTTTTTGAGTATTCTAACACATTGATGGAACTGAGGTAGGGTATGAGGTCATGGCATTTTAAAAAAGGAACCTATTAGATATAATCTAGATGACCCTTTTCAGTTGGAGGCGTCCTTCAGATAAGCCATTCCGAGTGATCTGCTGCCAAAAAGACCGATTATTAGATGGGAGGAATGTAGCTGGATTGATGTACCTAGGGTTAAAATATTGTGTGCGCATATATTCTGGTTGAAAATGTTGCTCAAAATTGGAATGACTTAATAACATTTGTTCCCATTGTTTGTGTCTCTTTTGATCTGTTTATCTACTGTATCAGAACATATGCAGAGGGTCTTACTTCATTTTTTAGCATTGTGTAAGGCACATAAGAAGTGCACATCTTGTTTTCAGAGCAGTCAAACAGTCTGCAGTAGCTGACTCACTGCTGTTTTGTAAGACTTGCCTTTTCTTTCATGTGGTTCTGTTTTTCCTTTCTTTGGCTGTGTTAACTTAGATTTTCTTTGTGTTGTATAGTGCTTTGGTGTCAAAACAGGCTTGTTTGGGTAGTATCTGATCTTTTTTTATATTCAGACTCATTTGATATATTCTCAAGAGTGTTAATTTTTGGTTGCTTTGTTCCTTTCTAATTGTGCCACTGTTTATAACGTGAACCATGGTGCATGGACACTTTTGTACAGCTATTTATTCTGAAAAGTATATCATGTTTGGGTTTTATTTTGTTGGTATTGATGGTTTTCATATTTATTTATTTTTTGAAAGTTTGACTCTTCTGGGCTTGTTTTCAGCCTCTCCGGTGCATTGTCTTGCACAAATTTGCAAAATATTTGATAATCACCTGAGTCACTGGTTAATTGACCTTATCAAGTTGCATCTGTATGTCTGAGCTGCAGTGATTTAGGGGAGGCTGTAGGGTGGTGGTGGAGCTTGGACTGTTGGGAGAGAGCTTCAAGAGGAGGGCTGGGAAAGAAAAATAAGAGCAGGGCTTCAACTTTGTATGGCTTTGATCCTTTTTTTACCCCCCTTGTGCCTATGTGCCCATTCTTAATATAGCACATCTTAAATTATTTAACTAGTATTCCAATACTGGGTTTTAAAATCACTTAAATGTAGTTTCACAGTTTGATAACACCTAATCAGATGTTATCAAACAATTACAGTTTGATAACGCCTGATCCCCTGAGTGAAATGTAAATACCTGTGATTGGTAGTAACCTTTTGATATCAAAACCTATAATTTTAGTCTTTAAACTTCAATACAAAGCTTGGCCACTCCATTTCCTGTCTCTTTGTCTTGGGCCAAGTGGGAAGTTTGTCATGGCAAGTGAGGGAGGGGACCTACAGTCACTTCTGGCAGAAGTTAAGCTTTCATTTAAATAAAAATCCTCGCATGTGTGGTTGTGAACATAACTTTCCAAATGTCCACCGACGTGAAAGATAATGCAGTGATAGCTCCCTGATGAGTTTCATATTTGACACTTAAAAGCTGGAGGCTAGGAAAGATGACTGTGTCCAGGTAGAAATTGCAGATCCCTGCTAGCAGCTGTTGGCAGCAGTAGGTGGACTTCAATCTGGGTGTTTCCTCTGGAGCTTGTTGGTGAAGTCCTCCATCCTCCTCTTTTGTGTCTACCCCTGGCTTGTAGGTATCTTGTATGGTTTTCTGTCACTGTTGACAAAATAAGAAAAGTGTGTGGGTGGGAGATATGCAAATGTGTTCCATCATTCTGAAATAATTTTAGTGCAGGAAAGGAGCAAACTGCTTTCGTAGGAATCCAAAATTAGGCTCCAATTCTGCAGCTTAATTCATGCAAATAGTCCTGTAGACTCTGAAAGCCCTGTTCACGTACGTATGGGCTGCAGGATCAGACTGTTAGTTTTTCAGTCTCTGTAAACCAACACCTACAAGGAGTGCATGCTTAAAGTTAAATCCTTTGACGTTAATAGGAATTATCTGTGTGAGGATAACAGGATCAGGCCTTTTCATTGCATGTAAACGGAGACTGTAATTAAGAAGAACTGGTGACATGAACAAAAAATATTCTTTGCTCGAGGCCCGTAGCATCATCAGAACTGTCTACCTTATGGGTGGTTTTATTATGAATGACTGTTAGAGATGAAAGTTTTATCTCCTCTTGCTGCTATTAAAAATATATAGATCCCAAGTGTTGCTTTGATATATAGCTAATTATAATTTCTCTTAGAGTTCACTGGTAAAACAGAATTTTATTAAGAAAAACATTTAAGATACCTTTGTCATCCTGGGTTAAATATTACAGATTACATGGTCGTATGCTGGCTGAACTATAACCCTTTTATACAACTTTAACTTTGGCAATGAGAGTGAGTGACTCATCACAGGAGGTAAGATGGATGAAAAGATTAATTAATAATTAATGTGTAAAAAAAAAAAAAAAATCCTTCCCTTATGATGTGTCCCAAATTTAAGCATTCAAATTATCCTCAGGTCCTCACATATAGTTTACTCTTTGAGTGACACTGACATGTTTATTTTGATGTCTCTCCCTAAACCGCAAACACTGCTTCCTCTCTGCATTTGTTTAGGTGTTATTTATAGGGACATAAATGTTGGGCACAATGTTTACAGTGCTTTGAAGACATTACAGCACTCTTAAATAGCTGAGTATTGCCATTATTTTCATTTTATTTTAGGCTTGAAATTAGATTAAGGTTTCTAACCATCAGAGGAGTGCAGTTCTAGAACAGCCTTCCAAGGGGATCAGTGGGGGTAAAAAATCTAACTGGTTTCAACACTGAGCTTGATAAGTTTATGGAGGAGATGGTATGATGACATGTGGCCCACCTGCGACTGCTAGTAGCAAATATCTCCAGTGTGGCCGAAGATGGGACAATAGATAGGGAGGGCTCTGAGTTACTACAGTGAATTCTTTCCCAAGTGTCTGGCTGATGGGTCTCACTGACATGCTCAGGGTCTAACTAATCACCATATTTGGGGTTGGGAAGGAATTTTCCCCAGATCAGATTGGCAGAGACCCTGAGAGGTTTTCACCATCCTCTGCAGCTTGGGGCACGGATCACTTGCTGGTTAGAGTAAAAGGTGGATTCTCTGTAAAGTGGAAATTTTAAATCATGATTTGAGGACTTCAGTAACTCAACCAAAGGTTAGGGAGCTATCACAGGAGTGGGTGGGTGGGTGAGGTTCTGTGGCCTGCAATGTGCAGGAGGTCAGACTAGATGATCATGATGGTCCCTTCTGGCCTTAAAGTCTGAGACTGTTCTTTTCATGTGATTTAGATCAGTGCTACTCAAAGTGGTGGTGCTCCGCAAGCCATCGGCTGCTGGTCTGCACACACATTGGAAAAAAAAATTGCTGGTCCCCCACATCAGATAGCTTGAGAAGCACTGATTTAGGTGGTGCATTATACTTCAGTCTTTAACCCCTCATTACTTTCTGGCTGTAGCTGGAATATAGACAAGCTGTTTAAACCATTAACTCTGTGGGTGGGTGGGGTGGGTAGGATATACAACGCACATACACTCAAGCACTTTTTCTCTCAAACGTTCATTTGGCTGACAATCTGGAAAATGCCAATGTTTTGCATTTCTTGCGTTTTTAAGCCTGGAGGTAAAAGGGGAGTGAACATTTGTAACCGTTTTAATATGGGGTTGCTCGTCATCCTGACATTGTAAAGGGAAATTCTGTAATTAAACATGAAGTTTACATTTTCTACTTAAATTGCCCCTGAGACACAAACTCACAAATTAAATGATGGCTGGGCTAGTTTCATGATAAAAGGAGGTGGCTCTCAGGTATTTGGCACTGTGATGTAGTTATGGCCTTGTGATGTTTGTATTTATGGCATCCCATTTTGCTGTTTGTGCAGGGCGGCATCAGCAGAGCCTTGTACTCCTTGAGGCCAAAACTTGTAAGAAGTTATCTAAATCTTCTGGTTCAGGGACAGAGGTGCATTTTGGCATACTTTAACCTTTAATTTACCTTAGATCACAATTTTAGATTTAGCTGCTGTGTAGCATGAATTCTTTAGCTGTAGTGCTGAACTACAGTTATGGATAGTGTTAACAGAAAGGGGGAGAGCATGCAGGATCCTAAAAACAGTCAAAATCAGGATGGCTGTGTAAAAGCCATAATATCGCTCCTTTAATAAAATATAAAATTAATCTTGGCTGTTCCTTTTTAATTTTGTGCCCTTTTTTTTTTTTTGGCACTTGTATGAAATGAAACTGCGGACAGCAAATGTCTTTCCCACTTTTTGTACAAGCAAATTTTAGCTGTAGGGAAACTGAAGTCTCCTACTTGAACCCAGCACTTATGGATCATGCATTTTAGCTCCGCTCCATCACAACTCCATCAGGTAAACAGCACGTGCTGGGTGCTCAATAAGTAGAGTCTGCAGGGAAAGGAATGAAACCTCTCTCAAAGCCTTTGTTGGGAGATGGAGAAAGAAACTCATTTGGTGGAAGAGATGGCCAGCCTGCCACCCCAAGAAACCAAACTTTCCTTGGTGGAAGATCAGACCATGGGATATTCGTCTGTGGAAGTCAGCTTGGGAGGGGCAGGTTGATGACTGGGGCAGTGTGATTTCCCCTGGTGGAAAAAGGGAATTGGGTCTGCAGGGGGAGACTGGTGAATCAGAGTACATAACATAAGCCAAAGCAGGGTGCTCGGGTGAGTCAGGTTGATGTGTGATGTTGATTTCCCCCCACTCCACTTGATCTGTGTAGGTGTGGGCAGAAGAAAGGGGCTGCATTGCACCAGTGGTGCCAGAACAGGAGGGGGCCAGGGCCTTCCCACTTCTTGAAAGTGGATGGGCTTGGTCCATCCACTTTTCGCCAGGGTGGACCCTGCCCCCTTCCCCTCCTCTTCCCCATGAGGTCCCACCCCCCGGCCAGGCCAGTGGGGAACCCGGACGGGGAGCCCAAGTAGTTGTGGGAGCTGTGCAAACCCTCCACCTGCCTGCTGTGCTGGGGAGCTGAGAGCAGACACGGCCTGTGTCCCCGCTCCCTGCCCGGCCCGGGTCAGGTGGAGGGTCCATGACTCTGTGGCAGCTCGGCACAGCTGCCCACACGGCTCTCCCCAACCTGGCTGTACCAGGAGCCGCAGGCCGGCCATGGTAAGAATCAGGCATGGGCAGCTGTGGGGGGCCGCGTACCCGCCACCTGCCCTGGGTCGGGGACTCGGGGTGGGGACGCAGGCCAGGGACTTCTCTCGGCGGGCCCCCCGAACTGCAGGCAGGTGGCAGGTCCACCGTGGCCCTTATCATGGCCAGGCTGTGGCTCTGAGGCCCTGTCCCCTGGCTGGAGCTGCATGGGCAGCTGTGGGGAGCCTGGGTCCCTCCACCTGCCCTGAGTGGTGAGCCCTGGGGCAGGGACACAGGCAGGGGGCTGATTTCAGGCTCACTCCCACCCTGAGTGGGGAACAGGGCTTGGTCGGGGTGGGGCCTTCGGGGGATGAGAAGGGGCCTCGGGTGGGGGCTTCTGGCCCCATGTCTCCTACTTTTGGGAAGGCTCAGACGCCCTTGCATTGCACCCCAGTTGTGAAAATCTGTGTGGGTGTGCTGTGCAGGTGGAAATGCCACTAGGAAGCCCTGTGTCATGCTAGCTCTTGGCTACTCATGCCTGACAGTGTGCCTCGACTGTAGTCGCTATTTCAGGGTTTCCCTTTTGCCTCCTTGTGCCCCTGGAACTGCCCTGAAAAGGGGATCCATTGTGCAGAGGGCTCTGAGCAAAAGTAAATGCATCTCAAGGCTGTATTTATCTTTTGTCCTATGGGATCATCGTTGGATTCCTGGTGGGTACAGAGAGGGATGATTTATGTCTTCTCCTGTCCCTGCCTTCCCACCAGCCCTTTATTCTCCCTATGCATAGATTCCTGGTCCTGTGGAGAGCTCTTTATGGATCCCACAATGGTGCTGTGGAGGTGGCTGGATTCCCCCTTCCATGATAAAATGAGTAGATCTGCACGTAGAATATCCCTTCTGTGAGCAGATCTCAGTGGGATAATTTACTTGGCCCCTGGTCTGTTTGGAAGGAAGTAAAGGGGAAGCTTTCTGTGGAGTCTGGACCACCATTCACATCTCTGAATAGGTGACAACTGCTTAGGTCTCACTTGTTAAAAATGTAATTGGAACTGAAAACAGTTCACATGGGCTTCCCGATGTTGGCATGAGCATGTTGCTCCCATGGTGGTGGCTCCATGAACCAAGAAGTGCTGAGATTCCGTTGAGCCTGACCTAATTTTCAAATACTTACTTTCTTCCCTCCCACTCCTGTAAAAACTAACGCAGTTGCACAGTGTTTCCATTATCATGGTGGTAAAGCCAAATGGAAAATTAGTTCAGAATGTTATTTTTATAACTGTTTCCCTTCAGCATTTTTGAGTTCACTTTTTGTAAAACTGCTTGCTTCTCTGTTAATATCAGTTGACTTGCAGTTGATTAGTTAATATCCCTCTCAGAGGAATTATTAAGATAACTGGTGTATTAGTTTCCGTAGTTCCCTTTGTGATGCAGTTTTCACTGATTAGCCTAGACTTGATTTGTGCATACACTGGAGTTGTTTACGTGTTCAGAATATGCTTGAGGCAAGGGGAAGTGAAAGAGCATCTTCAATTTGGGGCAGCTAGTTGCTGTAGTGAACTTCTTCATAATACAGACCACATTTTAATTGTCTCTTGGAATTCTTTTCACACACCCCCCGCCCCCCACCCCGGTCCCCATTCTGTCAGTCTGTGTTCCTGTGGATGCTAAAGCAGTTGCATACATGGAAAAGTAAGAGGAAAGTCATGCATTTCCCAAAGGACTTTAAAGTCAGAAGTCTATGATTCTCTCTGGAAAAACATTAACCACAGTGTCTCTTGTTGTGTGGCAGTGATCTGTAGCAGAGGCAGAGACACAGGCTGCTGCTCCTTGGTTCCAGCTGCTTTTACAAGCCTCCAGGCTTTCTTTTGCAATGAAACAACATGGAGGAGCCCGCACCATATAAGTAGCCTGCTCACTTCTGCCCTCCGGGACGTGTTCTGTTGATCACTACTTTAGATTTCAAGGAGACATTAAATATTTAATTAAGTCCAATTGCTTTGTGGAATCCAATATAAAATTCTTGTTTCCATCTCCTCTCTTGTATCATTCCTGGTGTTGCTAAAACATCTCAACTGTTCAAATTGTTTTTTTGCTGCAGCTGTAAACTGGGATCAGTATACAATGTGAACTTGTGATCAAATAAATTGTACATTATTAAGTTGCCCAAGTACTCACCAGAATTTAGGCTTTCACTTAGTTTATTTTTTATTTTATTTTTTTAATTTCTAACCTGTTATGGTTGTGAAGAAAACCTTTTGGAATAGTCTGTGTTGATGGACCTATGTGTTGATATCTGCCTACAGCATCAAACTGCCTTGAAAGGATAGCACTGAGAAGGGTGTGAACTGATCTGTTTGTCCCAGTGAGTTGACTCTGAACTATAAATGTCAACATGAACTATGTCACTATTGATCATTGTAGCACAAACATCAGGTTAATGTGCTTAATCTTTCATAGTTGGATATAGGGCAAATATTAGGATGGAGTGCAGCAGAGCAATCCATTGCTTTCAAGGTTTGCTGGGCTACGAACAAGGAATTCAGACCCTTCATAATCTCTTCTCCTAAAGCAGATTCTTCCCATCCTGTATTTTTGAGCCTTTGGCTTCACAGCTGTCCTGTCCTTGTTTTTTTCTGTTGTCCCCTGTAATTAGGGCTCAGTGGATCGTCCCCGATAGGACCGACAGCCTTCTGGATATGCTGAAAAAAATTAACGAGTCAAACAACACCTCCCATGGTTCCTAGGTCCTAAGGGCCTTCGCTACCCAGCTTTCCCCTGACGACTTCTACAATTGTTTTTTTTCAAGCACATAACACAATCTGTGGCACTTTAAAACCTGAAAAGCAGGGACAGTGTAAAATTAGGCAAGGAGCACTGTATACCTTGGACTAGATGTAGGCAAACAGATTAGTAATTCTGGATCCCTGTCTCATAATTTAGGTGTAATGTGCCATATGAGACACAGGGATATGACTGTAAATTCACTCTTAATCTATTAACAAAAAAACCTAGCCTGTTCTCCCCATCCCCAACAAATGTTTTTAAAAGTGAGAACTGAATGGCTAAAATATTGTATATTGATTTTCTTTGTTCATTTCCCTTAATCCTCTAAGACTGTGCTCCCCCTCCCCGCCCCACAAAAGTTGCAGAGTTCCTGATGAACAGCAAGTACCAGACTGTGTTGAGCCAACGCGTTTTTTTTAGTTCACTGAAGTTCAACAAAAGGGACTAACTTGTACAACATACTTCTGGTCTTGATCCTGAAACTGGGTGCCTTCTGAGGTGCCACTGACTTAGGGCTGTTCTTAGGTGAGGAAGGGCCCACCTGTGTAGATTCAGTAGTAGGGGGTGTGTGTGTCTGTGTGTGTGTTTGTGTGTACACGTTTGTATCTCTGAGTTCATATAGAACACTGTTAATAGCTCTTACACATTAATAGCTACCTTGTTCGCTTACACTTGGCATTAAATTACTGACAGGGCCCCCCACTTCTGCAAGGCTGTTACGTTTTTCTTAATTGCTGTGTAGAATTATGTGTAGTGAGTTTATTGCTCTTTGAAAGATACACTCATAGACACTGAAGGCTGCTAACTCCATTTTTATGTACAGAACAGTTACAGCACAGGTACAATACATCTCATCTGATCAATTTTAAAGACTGGGATGGTTTAGTGTAAACAGGGCTGGTGCAAGGATATTTTGTGCCCTAGGCGAAACTTCCACCTTGCGCCCCCCCTCCCCCCGGAGCATCGCTTATTATAAACTTTCAAAAATGAATACTGCATAATGTGGCATTGTTCATTAGAATTAATACACATTCGGCTTGAAAATTTATTAATTTCATTATTTAGTCTACATATTTAATGAAAATAAATGAATAACCTGACAGGGTGTGGGGCTGGCTGGCTTCGGGCAGGGCAGGGGGTGTGAGGTTGGCTGGAGACGGGGGGGTGTGGGGCTGGCTGGCTTTGGGCAGGGGGGTGCGGCAGGGGCTGGCTGGAGACAAGGGGGTGAAGGGCTGGCTTCGGGCAGGGGGTGGCCGCAGGCAGGGCAAGGGGTGCGGGGCTGGTGCGGGCAGGGCAGGGGGGTGCAGAAGGGGCTGGATGGAGACAGGCTGGCTTTGGGCAGGGGGTGCGGCAGGGGTTGGGTGCAGGCAGGGCAGGGGGTGCAGCAGGGGTTGGGTGCGGCAGGGGTTGGGTGCAGGCAGGGCAGGGGGGTGCAGAAGGGGCTGGATGGAGACAGGCTGGCTTTGGGCAGGGGGTGCGGCAGGGGTTGGGTGCAGGCAAGGCAGGGGGTGCGGCAGGGGTTGGGTGCAGGCAGGGCAGGGGGTGCGGCAAGGGCTGGCTGTGGGAGAGTGGCGGCTACTCACGGGGAGAGCATCTCGGGGCAGCAGCACATGGAGCAGCCTGAGCAGCAGGACTCAGCCAAGGCCCAGCAGAGCAGCTGGGGACCCACCGGGCGGCGGCAGCAGCAGCAGGAGCCCCAAGGCCAGGGGGACGAGCACAAGAGGGCCCATGCCCAGGGCCAGGCGGTGGCCGGGGGAGGAGTGACATCACTTCCCATCAAAGTCCATCAAAGCCACAGCAACCCCTCACACAGCAGTGGGAAGAGGGTTACACATTAGCCGGCGCCGGGCAAGCACCCCAGACATTTTGGGCACCGCTTTTTGGCGCCCTCAAATCTTGGCGCCCTAGGTGGCCACCTAGTTGGCCTAGTGGTTACACCGGTCCTGAGTGTAAACCAGGACAGCTAAGACTGGATACGATAGAGGCATGTGTGACAGACTGAAAATATCCTGAACAAACCTCATGGGAGTAAGATAAACTTTATTGAACTAAGTTAAAACCTTATTGAATTAGGGTTCATATCTTTGCAGTTCATTGTATTAAAAATGCAATTGTGTATGTGTTACTGTGGCATTGAATGTACCTTCTCTAGTAGGGAGCGGGGATGCGAATGTATTTCTTCTGTTACCAACCCTTTGAATCCACCCCGCTGGACAGGTACACATATACTAGTTCAGATTGGATTCTCCAAGAATCAACAGAAAAAGAAAGGGTTTTAGGTTTTAAACTGGCTCAGGGTCTTTTTCCTGATTCAGCAAACGGACCAGACCCCTGGTCCATGGAGGGCCCCAATCCTTAGGGTAGGGATCGAAGGACTGTGAGTGCTTGTTCTGAGCTGAAGCTGTGATGAACTGGTAACCACAAGAATCCCCTTGGGTGGGGGTTTAAAGGACTGCTCCTGCCAGAGTCCATGTTAGGGTTGGGATTAATTTTGGAAAGTTTATTAGTGTGTGTATGTTAGGTTCTTTTATTGCTGTGAGTAAGTTTTCTCTGTAATGCTTTTGTACCTTAAGAATAAAGCAGGCTTGCCTAGGAAGTGCTGTGTGGTACCTTGTAGTTGTAGCAATTACACCTGTTAACTGTCTCTGAAGAGAAAGCACCAGGTGTCCTGGGGCAACCTGTCAGTGCTGAGAAATACACAGTGAAGACAGGGAGCTGTGCAGTCTGGAAATACCCTGGTCAGAAGGGAGAGAGATGCGGATCTCTGCCCGAGAGAGGTGACTGCTGAGGAGCTGGAAGCCCTACTCTGAACTGTGGTAAAGAGACGGTGAATCAGGTGTTCCCATTTATCACTTTTTTTAAAAACAGGAATAAAGAGATGTTGATGAAACTGAGCGTATGTCTACACTGCATAGTAAACCCAAGTCTATGTGAACTGCACCTTCAGACCTGTTCTTTTGAAGCTCATGCTTGAGCATCCACACTGCATTGTTATTCGAGTCTCTCACACATGCCAGCACATCCACTCTACTCTATGCACATCTGAGTCAGACTTCATTATTTCTGGGGCATGTCCCAGGATTCTTAATATCTTTGGTACTGTGGCCACTCTAGGACTTGCTTCATTGTGTATTGTGGGTAACTTGTCTGTCCATCTGTCCATCCATCCCGTGGGACTTGACCAGAAGTGGTTTGAGCCTGCCAGTGCATTCAGCCAAGCCGTTTTTGAGTCTGCATGTCCCCAGCATCAATATGGATCCCAACCCAGGAAGAACTTCTCCAGCTCACTCTTTTGCTCCTATTTTGAGAATCAGGCAGAGCATCCGTGGGAGCCTGGTGGACATTTTGGTGGTGGTATTTGTCCTACCAAAAGCGCCTCTTGGAGGGTGTTACTGACATAGTAGCTGCAACCCAGCTAATGCGGCTTATGGCTGTTGCCAAAATCGCACATTCCCCATAGGTACAGCAGCACTTCTGCAGCAGGGCCACAACCACAAGCTGGTGGGACCACATATTCATGTGGACCTTGGGATGACCAGCAGTGGTTCCAGAACTTTTGCAAGAAGAAGCAGATGTTCCCTGACGCTTGTGATCAGCTTCTTCTGATGCTCCAGCATCAGGACACATGCCTGAGGGCAGTTGTGCTGGCCCAGAAACTGGTTGCTTATAACCAGCTGGAAGCTACCCTGGATTGCTACAGGTCCACAGCTAGCCAGTTTGGAGTTGGCAGGTCTGGGGCTGGATCCACACGTGCAACGGAAAACAGGGATGCTTTTGTTTGCCTACATAATAGGTTTGCACAGTCCCAGGCATGGAGGGAATTAAACAGAATTTGTAATTGTGCTGTTTCCAGCTATGAGACAGCTCTGGGAGATCATTTTTATGAATTTGTATTTTGAATTTTGTGGACAATGCTAATGTTCCTCCATGCTGACTATGCTGAAATGTATGGAACTTTTTATGCATTTTATAAAAACTGGCCATGTACTTCAACCCACAGCAAATGGATTATTATGATGAAATGTGTTGAAATTTTTTATTATTTGTACCGACACTGGCCATGTACTTCAACCCAAAGTTTACGGATTGCTGTGATGAAGTTCCAACTTCATTAAATGTAATAAAATTTGCTAATGAAGCCTCTTGTGCAAATTCATCTTTTTTATTTTAAACATTTATTTAAATACAAAGTGGCAATGTAAAAACCATGTACTACACAATAATCAAAATCAGTGCAAAATAAGTGAACAGTGCATGTTAAAATATGAAACGGACAACAGTGCAAATCACTCCAACTATGTATATTGCCACTGAAGCAGTTTATCTATTCCCTTTTGTTTGTAATGGCCTGTCTGGTGCATTTTGCAGCTAGACTGGAGTAGAGAAATGCACAGGGTACATTTGACCATGTACTAGTGTTCATTGCCTGTGATATGATCCAGCTTACCCCTGAATTGTCCAAAGGCTGTGTAGTATGCAGTACATGATAGGGTGGTGGGTGGGGGGCCTTAGGGATTGGGGCCGGAGCAGGAGCTGAAGGTGTCTGTGGAAGTGGTGCTGGAGCCTGCAGTCTGGTGACCATAAGCAAAAGCAACCGCTCAGACAGTTGCTTCTGTAGCACTCTGTCTTTCTCCCTTGACCTGCGGTCATGCTTTGCAAGAACCGGGCTCCCAATCTCTGTGTACTTTTTCTCTTTCCACCTTTCTTGCATCCTGATCACTCTGGTACTTCATCTGCTCATTGGCTTTCTCAGAAGTATCCCCCACGGACTTATCTCTGACTTTTTTTCCCCCTCCTTGCCTGTAATTGGAGAGTCTCCTTCCCCCAGGCTTCTGGACCCTTGTGTGTGCCGTGCAGAAGTGGAAGAGCATGGAAAGGAACATGAAAGAGCACGTTATTATCTGGCCATGATAAAAAATTACATTTCTACTCTTTCAAAGGGCCTGCATCAATTCAAGGTCAAAAGATGATATTTCTAATCACTGCGTCTTACTATATTCATACAAAAACCACTGGCCAGTTCAGACATCCTTTGGAGTAGTACTGAGAACCATCACACATCATAGGAAGATACATATACAAATTCAATTAAAGTTATTTATATTCCCCCACCATTTTTCCCAGAGTGGAGAGGGAAGGGGGTTCGTATGAGGGGGTCTGTTACTAGCTATGGTTTTACAGTCCTTTCCAGGGCCAGATTAACCTTTTGTGGGCCCAGGTCCAAACATATTTGTGGGCGCCCATGGAGGCAATGGAGCATGGTGCAGGGGGGTCAGTCTCTGGACTGAGGGGCCAGCCAGGGGCAATGGGGCATGGCAGGGGAAGCCCCACTCTGCCCAATGTGAGGGCACTGTTTACAAACCGGCAGTTGCCAGATGCACAGTGGTCCCTCAGGGGCAAGCCCAAGCCAAGCCACACAGCCCCCCTGCCCACCGCCCCCCGACTCCCTATGGCCAGAGCCCCCCAGGACCTACTATGCCCAGTGCCCCCCCCCAGACCCATCCAAAAATGCACAGCACTCTGCACAACACCACCCCTGCCCACAGCCCCACCACAGCTGCCCAGCACCCCCCACAGAACCCCCACTCCCTAGTGCCCCAACACACACACATCCTCCCCACTCCTTCACAGCCCAGCACCTCCCCCCCATATTCTCCACAGACCCATTCCCCCACCCCCTGCCTCCCGGCCCTGCTGGGAGGCAAATGTGTCTGCCAGGCTGAGCCGCCAGGGCCGGTCCCAGGGCCGGGAATCGATCCGGCCCCTCGGGAGTGGTGTAATAACCTGTGGACCAAATACACCAACACTGGGACAGAGCAGTGTGTCTGACTTATCAGGTACACTGTATTAGCAAGGTTGGGTATGTGAGGCTCATAATTTTAGTGCCCCAACCCACCTTTTTAACAATCAGTGAGTATCTAGTAAAAATTTCATAATTGCTTGTTTAACTTTTTCCTCTCAGCTCCCAGTGTTCATTTTGTATCCCACGTGGTGTTGGGGGAAGGGAGGGGAGGTGCTAGGGAACTGGCATGGGTTCTGCCCTGAGTGGAAGTACGCTACAACTCCTGGCTTGTATTAACCATTTCTGAGGGCCAGAAGCTAGAAACCCCTCCCATTCATATATTAATAACAAACATGATGGCAGAAACATACCAGGCTACGGCTCCAGATTTCTTCTGCTCTGGGTTGTGCTGTGGGCTGCTCTCCAGGGCTATTTCCAAACAGGTCCTCCTTCGAATATGGACCCGGGATGTGTTTTTGCTGCTTTGGCAGGATAGCCTTTTCAGGGACTGGCATTAGCACCAGAGTCACTTCATTAACTTCATCCAGCAATTGCTGGCTCTTCTCCAGTGGAGCATGTGACTGTGGGGTTATCAGGGTACCATCCCTGCTCTGCAGATTGTCCTGTGCTGTGGTGGGCTCAGTGCTTGCTGAAGTCCTTAGCACCCAGTTGAATTTCTTGCAAAAGAGATAAACAGATGGGGAGCTCTCAGAGGTGCTGTTAGCATCTTTGACTTTGTTGTAGTCTGTCTTGAGCCGTTTAATTCACTCTTTGCATTGAACTCCAGTGTGGTTGATTCCTGATGCCACCAGCTGCTCGATATAGATTTGTAGACATGATCATTTCTTGTGCTCTTGTTGAAGTCAAATGTCTTGCTTGGCATGCACCAGAGATTAACCAGAATCTGTTCCTGTGGCCAGCCAGTAGCACTTTTGATGCAGGATTTCTTATTAGTGCTGGCCATAGCTAACACACATGAGGATTAACTGTGTTGATCAGTCTGTGGAAATGAAGGGTTAAATGCTGAGCAGCTGTGTATGAAACAGGAAGTTGCTTCACGTTGCTGGGAATTGAGTAAGAAGCTTTGGGATGGATGGGCTGGGAAACACAGGCTCAAAAGATTGTTGGTTTGCATTAATGGACTGTTCGGACATGAGTCTGGTAACCCAGGCTTGAGCTCCATCCACACTGCAAATGCCTGGGCTTGAACCTGCAGCATAGCAGGACTTGGACCCATACCCCTGGGTGGGTCTGTGGGCCCAAATCAGATGTGTGTGTTGATGTAGAGGTACTTTGGCTTAAACCTGAGTCTGAGCCTGGGTTTGCTATGCAGTATAGACATACCCTGAAAAGCAACCAACGTAAAATTGAAAATATATATATATATATATATATTTTTTACATAATGCAAAATTAACCTTGGGAGTTCACTACCACAAGATTAACATTGAGGTCAAGAGCTTAGTAGGATTCAGAAAAGGATTAGACATTTGAATGGATGAGAAATTCTACAGTTCTGTTAGATAGCATAAAAAAGGATATTTAACCTTTGTGCTTCAGGGCTTAAAATCACTTGTAGGGTTAGGAAGAAACTGACCCTGTTGGGAAGGTTTTTCCATAATTGTCTATTACAGAACTTCTTGCACATTCCTCTGAAACATCTGGCACAGGCTAATGTTAAAGAGAGGATATAGGAACAGATGGTTTATGGGTCTGAGCCAGTATAAACTAACTTTAGAAATGTAATACTGAGGAAGCTCTGTTCCTGGTATTTACTTGTCATAATAAAACTACTCAATTTTCTCCTTGTAATTTTTCTCGTAATTTGAACACTATGACAAAACAAACAAGATCTTCAATATAATGTATTTCATTCTTAGGGTACGTCTACACAGCCGATGTTGAAGCACTGCCACAGCAGCGCTTTAATGTGGGTAACCACCTTTCTGTATACAGTGCTATGAAATCCCTCCTGACCAGAGGAAAAATCCTTTCACCTGTAAAGGGTTAAGAAGCTAAGGTAACCCCTCTGGCACCTTACCCAAAATGGCCAATGAGGGGACAAGATTCTTTCAAATCTGGAAGGGGGGACAAAGGGTTTTGGCTGTCTGTGTGATACCTTTGCTGGGAACAGATCAAGGATGCAAACCTTCCAACTCCTGTAAAGTTAGTAAGTAATCTAGCTAGAAAATGCTTTAGATTTCCTTTTGTTTTTTGGCTTGTAAAATTCGCTGTGCTGGAAGGAATGTGTATTCCTGTTTTTGTGTCTTTTTGTAACTTAAGGTTTTGCCTAGAGGGATTCTCTATGTTTTGAATCTGGTTACCCTGTAACGTATTTACCATCCTGATTTTATAGAGGTGATTCTTTTACCTTTTCTTTAAATAAAATTCTTCTTTTAAGAACCTGATTGTTTTTTCATTGTTCTTAAGATCCAAGGGTTTGGGTCTGTGTTCACCTGTACCAACTGGTGAGGATATTATTATCAAGCCTTCCCCAGGAAAGGGGGTGTAGGGCTTGGGGGGAATATTTCGGGGGAAGACATCTCCAAGTGGTCTCTTTCCCTGTTCTTTGTTTAAATCGCTTAGTGGTGGCAGCATACTGTTCAAGACAAGGCAAAGTTTGTACCTTGGGGAAGTTTTTAACCTAAGCTGATAAAAATAAGCTTAGGGGGTCTTTCATGCAGGTCCCCACATCTGTACCCTAGAGTTCAGAGTGGGGAAGGAAGCTTGACATGGTGGTAGCGGTGGGATAAGGGGGTGTAATTGTTGCAGAGCAAAGGGCCAGTGTACATAAATGGCTGACACTCTTGTCTCCTGGCAGCTGATGGCCTGGGCCCTTCCCCCCTGCAAGGTGATAGCTAAAGGGTTGGAGAACAAAGGAATCAGGTGACCTCCTGACCCGGGAAAGGGACAAAGCCCAGAGGAGGAGGGGGTGGAGGGTCAGTCAGTTGGGGCAGTAACTGAAGAATAACTATATGTTGCTTTGCATATATCAACCTTCTGCTGCAGGGAGAGTTTATACTTTTATATAGTGTAAATTAACTTAGCATCTCTTTAGTAATGTCACAGAGAATATTTACTACTTATTACTTTTTGGTTTTGCTTGTGCAAGTCATAGTAACCTTTTGCATCATTTTAACAATATGGAAATGAATAATAAATATTTGGTGATAGCTAAGATTTGTCTTCTCCCTCCAGTTGCAAGATCATTTACCTCAGATGACAATGTGATGTGTTTGGTGTAGGACAACAGTTTGAAAGACCCTGAATAAAAGTAATAGGGAAAGTTTTACACCAAGAGTAACTTGCTGTGGCACTCTGTACCTCAAAACAGCATCCTGGAACCCCTGTATTCACCCCATCATATAATTAGGATATATTTCATACAAAGCATGCCATGTAAGATATCATATGAAAGGTCATGATCTGTTGAAACCCATTGTTCTGTCAAAATATGTATATCGTTAGTGTGCATCAAGTTATGATATTTTGCTATATGGTTGTTGCTGAAATATGCTGTAAGTTTGTCATAATAAAATTACTCAATTTTCTCAACAAAGTAACAACAAAGGAGGTGATCCACACCCACGAGGGTTGTAAATGACCATTAATTGGCAGGGGAGTTGTAAACAGGGGATTTACAATGCTGTAAGAGAGCTGGGCAAGCATCACACATCTGGGATTGCTCAACTCTGTAACTCAGCAAAGCCCACCAGGATATATCTGGGCTAGTGTCTTCCAGGCACATGGACTGAGGATATAAAATAGGGGACAGTGATATTATGTTTTGGCCTTTCTCCTCCCCCACCTATGCTGGAAGCACCAGGAATGCAGGGAAGACAAAGACTTGAACTGAGGAGACTGGTCCCAGGCTTAAACGGGAAGCCTGTGTGTTAAGAACTGTAACTTACCTGCAACATCCAGTGGGGTGAGAAAAACTGCTTGATCCAAATACTGCCTAGTCTAATACGGTTTCAGATTTAGCCTGTGCACTAACCTTTTCTTAGGCATAAAAGGTCAGAGATAGTTACCAATCACTTATAATCACTCAAAATCTATCTTTTTTAGTTAATAAATCTGCTTTATATTTTACTTAAAATAGTGTGTTTTGCTTGAAGTATCTCAGCTCACTGTACAAAGGCTAGGGTGGGTCCTCTCTACATTGAGGGGGGGGCGGACTGGGTAATAAGCTTACACTGGTCAGGCTTCTGACCAGGGCAAGATGGTAGAGTTCTGGGGTCAAGGCTGTGGGCTTGGGAGATTTGCTGGTGCCTTACTCTATGTGATTTGGCTCTGGGAGCATTTATGCAACCTAACTGGGTGTGGGGCTCCACATGCTGTTGTACTTAGTGATAACAGCACCTGAAGGAGTTTGCTGCTTGTCACTTGTAAAGCATTGTGAGAGACAGCCCAGGCTGGAGAGTTAAGGGGGCACAGAGGTATCCCAGTTCCAGGTTGTACCCCGGGAACCCCATCACACTTGCAAAGGGGAAAACCTGTGGTTTTATTTGGTGGCTTCATGATATATAAAAAAGGGTCTTTTGGGTGGGAGGGGTGGCAGGAGGAGGGAGATGTGAGGCGGGGAAAGGTTCTACTTGTTTTATCTAATGTAGACGTTCTTATCTTCCTTCTTGCTGTAGGAATCCTTGGAGGACTGGAGAACTAGTGAGCTTATATCATTACAACTTGGTTAATACTAAAGATATTATACCAGTTAAAGCCCCCTGTACATTTATAGAACACTTTGCATCAGCACAAACACTTCAAACAGCCTATGCTGTGTTTTAATCATCAGAACAGCAATCTTGTCAGCGAGTGTAATAACTGGTTAAACGACTGGTTCAGTCTGAGTTGGCTTCGGACCAGTGTGGCTGCAAACAAACTGAAATGGTTCAACTAGTCCTCTCATGCCCACCTGTTTTACCTAACTTCTCAGAAACATTTGGGAGAAAAGGTCCCTTTGTTAAGATTAAACTGTATCCTCCCTTAAACTGAGGGCTGAGGAAATCTCACACTTGACCTCCATTCATCCAAGGACAACTTACTGGTCTTATGCCTCTATTCCATGTGGAACGTATGGCCTTCACTACTGCCTTCCATCTTTGGTGGTCTCTTGCTGCAGTTTCCAAATTGTCCTTGGTCTACCCCATTGCCTCTTGCCCTGGGGATTCCAGTCCAACACCTGTCCTATGTTATTTTATTTGTTCCATAATGTCCTGTACTGTCAGTTTCTGTTTCATCCTCTTGCAGAGTTCTTCATCTCTGGATTTTTTTCTGTCCATCTGACATTGAGGATTTGTCTAAGGCAGCTGTTTATAAAACTTGGAGCTTAAATGGTAAGGTCTTGATAAGTCTCCATGTTTCCGTGCCATATAATAAGGTAAACTTTACAAGGCATTAAATATTTGAAGTTTAGTTCAGAGGACAAGGTTTCTGTTTCACCATATTGGTGTTAGGGTTGCAAAGGCATGTCTGGTTTTTGTTGTTCTGGCTTTAATGCCTTCATCTCTTCCACCTGTTTTGCTTATGATGCTGCCAAGATGTGAAGTGTAGGACCTCTTTAATGTCAATCCCAGAAAGTGTGATTGGCTTTCTTGTTGTATGGGTTTAGTTTTCTTGGTGTTGACTTTCAGCCCTACTAACTGTGCATACATCTGGAGATGATTTGTTTTAGCTTGCATATCTCTGTGGTATAGGACAGCAGGTTGATGCCATCTGCAAAGTTGAGGTCCTGTAGCTGCTGTGTAAAAGTTATTCCTAAGGCTATGTTTTAGTCATGGGTATTTTTAGTAAAAGTCATGGACAGGTCACGAGCCATGAATTTTTGTTTACTGCCTTACCCTAACTAAAACTTGGGTGGGGGGATCTGGGTGCTCGGGGCGGGTGTGGTCTGGGAGTGTTGCAGATGCTGGGGGAGGTGGCTCGGAACCCCGCTGGTGCTAGGCGGGGGAGGCATTGGCGGGGCTGGCAGGGGCTCCCTACCTGGTTCCATGTGTCCCTGCAGCTCCTAGGCGGCGGAGGGTCAGGGGCTCAGTGCACTGCTCCCACCACAAGCCCCGGCTGCGCGGCTCCCATTGGCCAGGAGGTGCAGGGCCATGCCGGTGGGAACTGGGGAGCTCCCCACCCCAAGGTAAGTGCCCCCCCCTCCGCAACTCCTTCGCCCTGAGCCCCCTCCCACACACCCAAACTGCTGCTGCTGGCCGATGTTGGGCAGCCCCTGTGCCAGCACCAGCCACTGCAGAAGTCATGGAGGTCACGGAAAGTCATGGAATCTGTGACCTCCATGACAGACTTGCAGCCTTAGTTATACCCCTTCATTGTTCTGTGGTCTTTCTAAATACTCAGTCAACAGGAAGGTCATGGGCGACAAAAATCCTTGTCTGATGCAGGTAATTATGTCGAATGGCTTGGTCAATTTGTTGCTATGTGATCAATTTGTTGCTATGTATTAGTTGACGTCATATTTTCATAGAAGTTCTGGATAATATTCACAAATTTCTGCAGCATTTCATAAAGGCTATTCTATCGGCTGTGTCAAAGGCTTTTGGAAATCTATGAAATTCATGTATATCAGGGACTGCCATTGGATTGATGGTACTGTGATGATACACAGGGTTATAATTTGATCTGTGCATGATTTCTCCTGCCTGAACCCTGCCTGTTTTGCCATAGCCTTGAATCTGCTGCGTTCCTTAGTCTGCCTAAGATAATGCATGTGAATATATTAAAGTTGGATGCCTCTCCAGTTTTTTGCACTGTCTGAGTTCTCCTTTCTTCGGTACCTTCACTATATGACCTTTTTCTACTCATTCGGTATTTTTTCTTCTTCCCATATCTTTTGTGAGAGGCCTGTCAAAATGTCTACTTTGTTCTTCAAGTCATTAAGGATCTCCATTGGGATGTTGTCCAAATCTGGTGCCTTTCCATTTTTTAACCAATTAACTTCCTTCTCTACTTCTACGTCCACTTCTAGTGGTCAGTACTAGTTCGGCATCTAGAGCTTCTCCATCCTCTGTGTCTAGGGGGTTGACTAAAGTCCTGCCTCCATATTTTTAAGTTTTTGTTATTTTCATTGTTACATTACCTTCACTGCCTTGGATGCTTGGTGTTTGTTCTCCCTGACAGCTGTCTAGTGATGTTATACAGGGTCTTCATATCATTTATGCTGTGGCAACCTGTGCATCTGTTGCCATTTTGCCTATAAAATTTGTTTCTATTTCCTGGCACTCTTTTGATCTCTTTGTTCTTTGTGGCATATTCCTCCTGGAGTCACTGTTTGTGTTCTTGTTCTTGCTTGAATTAATTTCAGTTTAATTTTACATCTTCTATCTTCTGCCATGTATCCTCAGACAACCATTCATTGTGGTGTTTCTTCGTGAAGCGCCGCACTTCTCTGCAAGTTTTGGTGAAAGTTTCCTTTACATGTTTCCATTTGCCTTCTGCTGTTCTGTTGTCTTCATTTCAAGTGCGTGGTATCTATTTGCTAGTGCAATTCTAAACACTAGTGGTGTCTGTTCTAGCCTGGCAATGTTATAATGTGCAGATGTCTCTGTCCAGTTCTCTCTTTACTTTGTTCTTATTTTCATTCTCAATTTAGCTACCACTAATGTATGGTCCATTCCCACGTCAACCCCATTCCTGCTACGTACTGTTGTATTAATTTAGATAGACTATATGGGCCTAACGAGTCTAAGGTGTTAACATGACCCAGTCACTATCTGTCCATCAGTTTTAAACAAGGTTCAGGGTTTGGTATACAGGTTCCTCAGCCTGCTTAGTACCATGGCAAACAAATCATTAAACATTTCACCTTTTAGTAAAGATACACAAAAGAAGAAAAAACAGAGCATTTGAAATGTAAAATATTAAGTAAGACTTTCATTTTAGCAACATCCCTTGTTCCCTTTAGCAGGAGAGTTTTTAGAAGGAAAAAAACTCCCTTGTTTGACAGTCTTTTAGGCCATATCAGAGATGGCAATAACTGTCCTTTTTGGGGAAAAGAGAAGAAGTTAGTTGAGATGGGCTGGAATTGTTATTGTTGCGGTTGTGAATGTCTTATCCCATTTCCGAAGAAGACAAAACAAGACAAACACAAAAGAGGAGAGAAAAGAATAGTAAAGATAGAAAATGCAGCTTCTGTCTCTGCAATCTCACTGATAGAAAAGAACAAGTATGGTGCATGGTCTTATCAGTTACTCTTGAGACCTGTCAAACTTGTAGTAGCAACCAGCTGTTTAGGTCATTGCTTTTAGTTTCCTCTCTGGTCACAGGTTCAGAGCAGTGTTACAAAATGTGTAACACTTGGATGGCTAAGCCAGACTCTTATTAAACAGAAGGCTAAAGGAGAGAGATAGGAAAGAAAAGAAATAGGGTGGGGAAGGGAAAGGACACAAGGTGGGGGGAGTGGGATGAAGTCTCACATCCTAGGTAGTGTTTGGGATTTAGTCGAAGCCGCTGGAGATGGTGATGTCATCTGGCTCCATCTCTCTGGCCTAATCTGGTCAGGATGTCTTTCAAGATTAGGATGAAGAAGGTCTGGGGTTCCAGGACATGGTGGGGGTGGAAGCCCTGAGAGTGAAGCTTGCTCCTTCCCCTTTCAGTCAATCAATGTAGCATAGCCAGCTTTCCCCTCCAAAATCTTTTTTTTTTTTTTTTTTTTTTAAAGAGTGGTGGGTGGAACAGTGCATCCCTTCATCATTTTGTCCACCAGTGAGGCCAAATTTTCATCACACCAATTTTGTTTCATTGACTTCCAGTTCCACAATTCTCTTATTTACCAAGCATGATCTTAAGACATAGAGCCCTGCAAATCCGCAGATATCCACAAACCATTTTTGCAGATCGGATACGGATACAAATTTTTTATCCACACAGGGCTCTATTAACACAGTTGTATTGAGTTGTATCCGTTGGCGTTTTTGTTTGGACTAATTCAGTTTTTGTCTCTTTTTGCACCTTTTTCTGTCAGCATTTATTGTTATAGGTTATTGTGACATTTTACAAACTTACACTTACTTCTTACAGTCCAGCTCACAAGTGTGGTAAATTTGTAGGCTCAATTATCACAACAGTGCATCCTCTAAAATTGTTCTCCATTTGTGCCAAATTGTAATATGATTCATTTGGGGACCTCCAAGTTGCCTTGTGAATAGTCCGGTGATGGAAAATAGTACCTCTAATGACCGGATCATTCATTCTACAAAAATCAGCAATGATTTCACCATTTCCTTTTATTTCACTGAGGCCTTCCCCCTAATTACTTCCCTGTCAATATTATTGCTCCCCACTTCAGTGTTCATGTGTCCAATTGCTAGGGGGACATCCTTATTCAGGACCTTGTTTACTGTGTTCTGGAGTCGTTTGTAGAAGTTTTCTTTTTCTTCTTGGCTAGCTTGATTTGTTAGAGGAGGGGTTGGCAAACTTTTTGGCCCGAGGGCCACTTCAGGATGCAAAACTGTATGGAGGGCGGGTAGGGAAGGCTGTGCCTCCCCAAACAGCCTGGCCCCTACCCCCTATCTGCCCCTTCCCACTTCCCGCCCCCTGACTGTCCCCCTCAGAACCTCCGACCCATCCAACCCCCCCTGCTCCCTATCCCCTGACCGCCCCTTCCTGGGATCCCCACCCCTAACCACCCCCTGAGACCCCACCCCCTATCTAACACCCTCCCACCCCCTAACTGCCCCCCCCCGAACCTCTGCCCTATCCAACAGCCCCCTGTTCCCCATCGTCTTGGAACACTAACAAGACTGGCTTTGTTTTCCTTTTCTGACTCAGTTCTCCAAAATTGCTAAACTATATTTAATCAAACTTTCAAAAAATTCAACCTGAGGCACAGATGAGGAAGGAAAATTTCCGATCCAAAAGTTACTGTTTGACAACATTAGAACCTACTAAAAACAGAAGGTTGCTATGGAAGTTGTTAGGTAACCTTATTAATAGGAATTGCTATGTGTGCTGCATTTCGCTAAATAACCCAGGTTTTGTGTGTGAGTGTGTCTTCTCTACTCCACAACAGACAGCTGTAGAGTGAGGGATAGAATCTTAATGTACACATGATAGGGGCTTTATGGCTCTCTGAACTGGATTAGAGAACATGGTGGTAACAGTGCCTGCACCATGTTTATCCTACAGTTTACAACATTGGTAACACTGGTGCAGAAACCCTAATTTTCCTTTGTAGATGCACCCTGAAAGGCCCTGTCTACCCTAGAGCATTTGGCATTACCATAGCAACATTGCATAACATTTACTTGCAGTGGTGTAAAAGCAATCATGCTGCCACTGCAATAAGCAAAGCTAAGCCCTATTGCATCCCGCCCTGGGGCTTCCTGCACATTTGAGTTGCCTGTATGGACATGAAATGCAAGCTCCGTGGTAGTGCTGGGACTCATTGCAGCATTGCAACTCTACAGTCCTTCTGCTTGCCCTTCAGTGGTATTTCAAACTTGCAACACCTGTCAAGCCTACGGTATGGTGGTGTGAGAGGAGCTGGCCTGGTTCTTGGTAGATGTACATGCTGGTTGGTCCCCTACTTCTCCAACTCTTCCTTGACGCCCCAAATTTTACCCAAACAAGAACATAAAATAATGCAACAAAACTAAATTCATAAGTATTGAATTAATGAACACTAAGCATAAACTCAAGCTCCTTAGCTTCTCAGGCCCACCACCCATAGGTGTCAGGGTTATCGGAGTCTGTGACTCCAGGCCCACAATTGATTCAGCAGAGTTTGAGGAGAGACTGGTGGCTCTCTGCCCTGACATCTGGAAGTCTGAGAGTGTAGCTGTAGCAGGGCATAGTACCTACCCTTTCGTGACTCAGGTGCCTATCTACATGCCTCACAGAACCAGCCAAAGAATCCAATAGGACATGCCAAAAACTCTGAACAGGTGCAAATGTCACACTAAAACCATAGACCAGTGGTTCCCAAACTTGTCGGCATCACGTCCCCTGATTCTTGTCCCCTGACCGCCCCCTCCCGTCACCCCCGCCCCAATGCCCCCCCCCCGGGACCCCACTCCCTATCCAACCCCCCCTGCTCTTTGTCCCCTGACTACCCCCTCCCGGGACCCCATCCCCTATCCAACCCCCCCTGCTTCCTGTCTCCTGACTGCCCTGACCCCTATCCACACCTCCGCCCCCTGACAGGCCCCCCGGGACTCCCATGCCTATCCAACCCTCCCTGTTTCCTGACTGCTCCCCCCGAAGAACCTCTGCCCCATCCAACCGCTCCCTGTCTCCTGACTGGCCCCCCGGGATCTCCTGCCGTTATCCAACCCCGCCCCCCTGCTCGCCACCCCCTTACCAGGCCGCTCAGAGCGGCAGGACTGGCTTATTGGAAAGCCTGAGAGGTGGGCGGGTGCAAGCCGCGCTGCCAGCACAGTGGCGTGGCTTCAGGGGAGGGTGGACAGGAGGGGAGGGGCGGGGTGGGGCTAGCCTCCCCGGCTGGGAGCTCAAGGGCCGGGCAGTGCCCCCCCCCCCCCCCCCCCGGTTTGGGGACCAATGCCATAGACCCTATGCATCTGCTCCAAGGAGCTGTACTAAGGATTGTGGGAGAGGTGCAACAACACACTGGCCTAGCAACATTTGCCAGAATTGTTGTGTGTGGAGGCAGGGCACCTGGAATAGGCTAGCTAATGTATAGTATGTATGCTGCACCTTTGTAATTTGCAGTGTGTTCAGTCACAGTGGCGCAAGTCGCAGTTCTGAAAAGGGAGGAGTGTTGATTTTGAGACATGAAGAATATATGAGGCAAAAAGGTTCCTACAACACTAGGTGCAAGAGAAATTGTATTTGTTAAATGAGTTTCTCAGTTCATCGATACATCCTAATATACTGCTGCTTGCATAATGGTTTGCAATGCATCTGATCTGGACTGTGAGAGTGCATGTGTACTTAATTAATTAGTTCACTTGATAAACAGTGGTAATATGTTTTGTTTAGTAGAGGCTTTTAAAAGAAAAAATAATTAAAGAGTCAGTCACAAGTTAAGGGCATTTAGTTAATTGACCAATCCCAAATATAAACTGCATTCATAGTTCTTGGCATTCTTGTCTGCCCACAGGAGTCCCAGGAACTGAAAGAGATCACAGAACAATACAGGGGAAAGTGTTGCTGCTTTCATTCTTCATTTGGGGAAAGTACAATGAACTAAGTAATGACACACATGCATTAGAAGACAGCATGACTGCTGAGATGTAGAAGTGATCTCGGTGCTTCTACCAAGGAGCACATTGCTGGGATTTTGAATTTGTGCTTTAAAGCAATCCATGCAATAAAAACTAACCAAAAAAGAAAAAGAAAAGCATAGACCCACTGCAGTTTTTTTCTATACAAATGATTAAAGTCAGTTTGTTACCTTAAATTGGCATTATACGGTTGTGATAGTGCAATAATTTCATAATTTTCTATCCTATAATTCTGTATAATCTTAATATACTAAACTCCTATGTTCATTTCACTTGTAGCGTATTGTGAGCTATAGTTACAGATTATGGAAATGTTAGCCCCCAGGTAGCTCTTGCTTGAGCTTTGTCTCTCAGTTAAATTGAATGTTTCAATGATTTTTTTAACAATGTTGACAGTTACTGCTCTATTGTGTCAGTATTCAGAAATGCTGAGTGCCTTGTTCCAAAGGGTTTATTACCTGTCCTAATTCCTGTGGAATGGCAAAGCAGAGTGTATGTAAAGCCCTGTTTTACTGCTCTTGGAAAAGGTTTTCGAACTGTGGGACTAATTTCAATAGTGTCTGGGCAATAGTGATGTATCATTGTGACACTAAACACCCCAGTATTCACATCCTACAGACTGTTGTAATCATTTTTGTACAAAATGTATCTTCTGGGGTGGCATATGAAAACTAATAGCTCACTGATCATTAATATTCTTGTGTGATGTATGTATGTAGTGGGTATTTCTAGAGCCCTGTGTGGATACAACATTTGTATCCTCATCTGATCTGTGATCCGCAAACATGGTCCACAGATATAAAGCGGATATCTGCAGATTTGCAGGGCTCTAGATATAAATTTTGGATCCGCATCCCTCTGTAGTCCTCAAACATGGTCCATGGATATAAAGCAGGGATATCCACAGATTTGCAGGGCTCTAGGTATTAAGAGTTATGCATATATGCTAGAATTATGACTAAAGTGTGTTTAAACCAGGCATGTCCGGGGAAGTTAGTAAACATAACTGCCTTTGACAAAGGAATGTGGATTTGATTCTCTGACCAGCCTGATCTTCAGGCAAAGTCAATGAAAGTCCATACAGGAGTGCTGGAACAATTTGTATAGCGGGGGTGCTGAGAGCCATTGAACCAAACTGTAAACCCTGTATATCAGAGGTGGGCAAACTACAGCCCGCGGGCCACATCCGGCCCGCAGGCCTCTCCTGCCTGGCCCCTGAGCTCCTGGCCTGTGAGGCTCACCCCCGGCCCCTCCTCCACTGTTCCCCCTCCCCTGCAGCCTCAGCGCGCCATGCTGCCAGTGTCATGTATTAAACTGCTCCGTGTTGGAATGTGCCACTGGTAGCAGTTATGGAGAGCAATTTACTACACTACACTGGGGCAATGCTCTGGGCGGCTGGGCAATGCTCTGGGCGGCATGGCTGTAGTGCCACCAGCCACCGGTGCTCTGTGCTGTGCGGTAAGGGGGCAGGGAGCAGGGGGGGTTGGATAGAGGGCTGAGGAGTTCAGGGTGGTGGGCAGGGGCAGGGGTGTGGATGGGGTCGGGGCTATCAGAGGGTGGGGAACGGGGGGAGGGGTTGAATGGGGGCAGGGGTTCCCGGGGGGGCATTCAGGAAGGAGGGGAGGTTGGATGGGGCAGTGGGGGGCAGTCAGGGGACAGGGAGCCGGGGGGTGGTGGTGGATGGGACAGGGGTCCTGGGGGGGCCGTCAGGGAACAGGGGGGGTTGAATGGGGCAGGAGTCCTGGGGGGTGGCCGTCAGGGGGTGAGAAGCAAAGGGGGGGCGGATGGGGGCAGGGGCACAGCCTCCCCTAACTGGCCCTCCATACAATTTCTGAAACCCGATGTGGCCTTAGGCCAAAAAGTTTGCTTGCCCCTGCTGTATATGATGGAAACCATTTCAAGCCAGGAGGTGCGGCAGCACCCCCAGCACTGCTAGTTCCGACACCTATCGGTCCATATTTACATATAAGCAGCAAACAGCAAGACCATCAAGACAGCAGTGGGAGGAGAGGGCAGGAAACAACAATTTGTATGTAAGCTAACGTGGGGGAAGAAAGAGCATGAAGCTTCCATCACCACCAGACTCTGTGTGGCCTTTCTCACTGCTTGAATAAACTTTAATTTGAGGGGTAACCCTCAGAAGAACGCATATCAAGGGTTTACTGGTCTGTAAAGACAAGTGACTGAACATCAAGTGATACGCAACTGAATCAACTGATTGAATACAATAGTACTGTATTATAAAAGTGTATATAGAGTGAGTGACTTGCATGCTTGTACCCTGGTTGTGAGCATCCCAGGTTGGGAAGTAGAGTGGCAAAAAAGTGTGAGGGACCCAGGGTTACAGGGCAGATGGTGACTCAACCCCTCCTGATGTGGATTGCACCCCAAACCCCATCACAGTGGTCTATGCCAGAGTAAAAGGGTGTTCAGGTTCTTATGGCTGAACCTTTTCTGAAGGGGGATCAGATGCTGAGACCCTATGTAAAGTGTCAGATTTTTGCTTTGTTTTTTCCTGCTGACTCCTCCTGGAAGCCAGTCCAGCTTGAACCTAGGAGTATAAAAGTGTTTAAATGTCTCTGGAGCTGGACAGGGGCTCCCGCCAGGTCACAGACACAAAATACATACTAGTTGTAGAGTCCAAAAGTCACCCTTCTTGTGGCCTGATTTTATTAACAAAGGTAATTCTAAAGGTAATATTGGATAACTGCAGCCTAAAGCCTTTTCCCCAGGCTTAGCTCCGCCTAGGGTTCCTACTCTGCGGACCAGCTTGTCCCAGAATCACCTTCCCTTTCTGAAGGGTATTCCCACCTCTTTTCTATGCAGGGTGGAGTTTAAGGAGTCATGCCTGCCCTAGTGAATAAGCAGTAATTAATCTGCAGCATTCCAACACTTGCTGGCAGGGATGGGGCAGTAAGAGAATCCTACCTCCTGTGAAGAAGAGGAAATAGGGTCCGGAACAGAGGGGCACTGTAGAAACAACCTTAAGCACTGCCAAGTTTGAGAGAAGGCTTAGACTTGGGTTTATGTCCTGTTGTTGTGTAGTTTAACAGTAAACTCAAACCAAAGAACGGGAGTAATTTGGAAGGTATCCAGAGTGTTTGGAGCAGGGTGGGAACTCAACATTGCTGTTGCTGAACTGGATCAGACCAGTGATCCACCTTGGCCATTGTCCTATTTCAGAGGAAGGTTAAAGAAACCCTGCAGTGGACAGTTACAGAATAACCTGGCCAGAAGGGGAAATTCCTAATTCACTGCTGTCAATTAGTGGTTGTCATATGTCCTGAAGCGTGTGGGAAGAAGAGGTTATATCCCTTCCTAGAATTAAAAAATAAAAAAATAAACAGACATTTTTTTCTTAATCTGATTGTTACAGTTGAAGCTTCTTCCATTATCCATATCAGTTTGTTTACACTGTCCCTGATAAGCTTTTGGAACACTACATTGCTTTAATTTTGATTTATAATAAATTATATTGAAAAAATATTAATCCTGGTTCTCTTTTCAAATCACAATCAGGTGTAACCAGCGAATCATTAGGAAGACTTAGTTTTGTGTGACTGGAAACTGGCTTTCATCATGAGAGCCTGATCATCAAGTGAGTTAGTTTATTCACTGTAGGCAGTAAAGAGTTTTTATTAGTTAAACAAAAATTGCATTATTTGCTTTTATTTGTATGAATGCGATTCCACTATCTAATCCTCCTGAACTTTACCTTCATTAAAGTGTTGTGATTTTTTTAAAGCCACTCGATTACTCATATTTGCTCTTTGTATGTAAACATTCCCATCTTCTCACTTTAGTGATCAAAATTAGTCTTTACTGTTGCCTCTGCAGAGCCAACACAGTTAAGAGCTGGATTCTGTTAGTTTTCTTGCATTGCCAGCAAATCTGTTTATTAAGTTCCAATCAGTTACACGTGTGCAAATCCCAAGCAAGATGAGATTGCACAGGTGTCAGTTGAGGGTCTGATTTAGCCAATGACCCTTTATTATTGGTGAAGATGCATACGGAAAGCAACCAGCTTGACTTTCAGATCCCAGGGAGAGTTTAGAGGGCTGGCAGTTAGAAAAAAAATGTTTACTTATAAACTATGCATGTATATGGAAATAATGAAACACAATAAAATGGGAAATTCCACTGTTACTTTTACCAAGTTATGTTGTGAGTAGAACTTCACAGTAAGAAACACCACTTAAATCGTTACCCAGATAAAGACTTGGATAAATAATCTCACCAGATCTTGATCATACAAAACAGTTTGGTGACTTTATTTTCGAGTAAATAAGACAGTGGTGATGTAACTAGGCATTGGGTAGTGTAGAATTAGATCAGTGTTGCTGTCTTGCTCTCCTGAGTCTAGAGATTATACCAGGTATTGCTTTCTGGGGTTTGATAAATCTGCTGCTATAAAAATTTGCTTGAGTCATAATTTGGTGTGCAAGTTCTCAGCCACAGAGAGAGGAGCTGTTGCAAAATTTCAGTTAATCAGACTATTTTGTCATTGTTTTGGTTTGTCTTGCTAGATCATGACAAACTTTTAAGATGAAGGTCTATAGGAATTTAATCATGTATAAAAGCTTTGTGTACCCACATTTGCAAGCACTAGTTCAAATTGTGCATCTGTGCTAACAGTAATATGAGAAAGTAATTGATGTATTGGTTAGCTGTCTTAATATGAATTCTAGATTAGCTCCATACGAAAAAGGTGACAGTCTAATTTATAAGTAAATCGATGTATCCTAGATTGAAATAGGATGTTATATTGTGACATAGGTTGATACTTTGTTTCCATCCCCCCTTTATTTTTTTTGGCACGGGGGAGGGGGAGGTGTCAAGAGCTTGGCATAACTTTCAAATTAATTTTGCAATAGCTTCCAGGGTTGCTACTCTTAGAATCACAGCGTGCCTTTGATATTCCATCTTGTTCCAAGGGGGGTTGAGGGTGGGAAGGGAGGAAGAGTACCCCGTGTAAGGACTATACCTGGTATAGCTACACTAGCCGGTGCATTGGGGGGTTGGAGTAAGGCTCTTCCCACTTGTAGAGGGGGGGAAACATAGCAGCCCAGAAGAGGTTTCTCTCTTCCCTACACTGTTACCTAGGATATAGGTAGCTGGTGCAAGCAAGTTAAGGGGTCAGAGAAAAGCCACAAGAATGATTTAAGATTTGGGAAAACATGCCATATAGTGATACTCTCCAGGAGCAAAATCTGTTTAGTTTAACAAAGAAAAAGTGAAGGTATGACTTGATCACTGTCTGTAATGATACCTACTTGGGGAGCAAGAGTTTGATAATAGGGGACTCTTCAGTCTTACAAACAAAGGTATAAAAAGATCCAGTGGCTGGAAATTGAAGCTAAACTAATTCTGACCAGAAATAAGGTGCAAGTCTTTAACAGTGAGGGCAATTAACAATTGGAACAATTTACCAAGTGTTGTAGTGGATTCTCCATCACTAGAAATTTTAAAATAAAGATGGGATGTTTTTCTAAAAGACAGATTTCAGAGTAACAGCCGTGTTAGTCTGTATTCGCAAAAAGAAAAGAAGTACTTGTGGCACCTTAGAGACTAACCAATTTATTTGAGCATAAGCTTTCGTGAGCTACAGCTCACTTCATCGGATGCATACTGTGGAAAGTGTAGAAGATCTTTTTATACACACAAAGCATGAAAAAATACCTCCCCACACCCCACTCTCCTGCTGGTAATAGCATCACTTTAGATAAGCTATTACCAGCAGGAGGGTGGGGTGGGGGGAGGTATTTTTTCATGCTTTGTGTGTATAAAAAGATCTTCTACACTTTCCACAGTATGCATCCGATGAAGTGAGCTGTAGCTCACGAAAGCTTATGCTCAGATAAATTGGTTAGTCTCTAAGGTGCCACAAGTACTCCTTTTCTTTTTTCTAAAAGAGATGCTCTTGTTCAAAGAGGAGCTAATTCAATGAAGTCCTATGGCCTGTGTTATGCAGAAGATTAGTCTAGATGATCCGGCCTTATAATCTATTAACTTTATGCCCCTTATTCACCTGCATTCACGTCTGAGACAGGCAATAATTTGGCCCAAAATAAATTCAGATACAGAAACATAACTAAAATAACATTAAAGAAAAAAAGGAAAATTCAAGTGAAGGCTAAGTCTCAGATCTTAACATTGTCCTGTTGTGTTAGCCCACAAATACATTTGAGCATAAGATCTCATCTCTTTCTGAAGCCTTTCTCAATACCTATAGTTGAGGGCAGAATAAGAGCTGTGGCAGTGAAATTTGTGGCAATTTATCAATGTACTTTGTCAAGACTTATATGTTTATGTATCTTATTTCCCTTTAAAAATTTGAGCATGTTGGCAAAATGACGCTCCATGGGAGACAAAGCTAGAAAATAGGTTCTAAAGAAAGTGATCTGTCTTGTCCCAGTTGTTCAGATATTGCTGCATTATCATCTCATGTCTATTTTTTTTTTTAACTTGGAGATTATAAAGAAAGTAGAAACACTTTTGGTAGTCTTACTTTAGCTTGTTTTTATGTATGAAGATTATATTTCTTTTGGTTACATGTTGAAACAAAAAACTGATTTAATTTGTTTTCCTCCAAAGAGAGGGACAGATCTTCTTTATGTTGCTGGAGAAGTTGGGAAACTATTATTCTGCTGTCTTAAATGGTGTGGAAAGGACTTGCAGGAACAAATTCAAATGGAAAACTTGTTATTGGATGAGTGGGGCGTGGAAGTGCCTGGGGAAAAAGTAAATGTTCTGTCTCTGAATTGATTCTTTGCCTGGCTAACTAAATAGTCTCCATATTGGTTGTAAAATCCAGACAATGAAATGGAGCAATAGTGGGTACCTCTGACAATGCCTCTTGGAAAGGTTTTTTTAGTGCATCAAGTTAGGGCTCTGATAATCATGACTCTAGCAATAAGAATCTGGAACAAATCTAGCAGTGCCAATGGGGAAATTCTACAGGCATGAGTTTCCTATTTTTCAGTGACTGCTGAGTAGAGCATCAAACTGGGTTTAATGCTAGGGGGAATGAGAGTCTGTCTGGAAATGAGCTTAATAAGATTTTTTCTCCCTGCATCCATGTGTCTTATTTCTTCATGGTCTGAACTAAAGCAAATATTTAGAATGCTTCATTAACTCTGTTAAAACAAACTTGACTAGAAAAGGTAGTTTTAAAGAAGGTAGAGTTTGTTTGTTTCCATGTGCCTTATTTTTGAGATAGTATCTTCTAAAAGCAGTGGAAAGAATGTGGCTAAGCATATAGGAATGTTGTACTGTAAAGGGATTTACAAAGACACTTTGCTAACCCTTTTCAAAGATGACTGCCTAGAGGAAGGATGAATTAGAGTGATTAAGCATACAATATGTTATCCCAGAGCTTTTTTTCTGTTGTAGTCTGTGATAAATCCTGTCTGTCTTTTTGTCTTGAACAGCAGCAAACAGCAGCAATGCCTAACAAAAGATCATTTTTAGATTGTTAGAGCTCTAGAGCAGGAATTGTCTGGTTTGTGCCGCACCCATCATAATAAAGCCATAATCCCAATTAGGGCCTTTGGGCAAAACCATGATATAAAGATTTACTGCTGCCACTACTGACTTTAACTTGGGATCCCACTGAATCAGAAAGTTGGAAAATCACTGAGGAAAATACTCTGAATGCTAATGTTACTTCTGTAGTATAAGATCACCATTACCTGTGTTCTGATTGGTTCATTTGCCAGCACCAATTGTGGTGTGATGGGCCCTTGTGAAACTTATTGGCGGGGATAAGGGAGTTCCTTTTTAAAGCAGGGTTTAGTGAGCAAGGAGGCTGCAGACCTAGAAGAGAACAAGTCTGTCAGAGCAGTTTTCTTCGTGTTGTTTTACTTCATCATTTTGTGCAGGTTTTTGAAGACGTATATCATAAAACACAGTTAATGGTCTGTGCATGTCAGCAGAATCCCAAGATAAAAATACAGTCTCTAGGCATATGTATAGTGTGGGTGTATTTTATTTATTCATGAGTACTGAGAATAAAGCACACCTAGTGCACCCAACAGTTATTGTGCTGGGTCAATGTCTGCTAGAAAGAACATGTTATATTTGTAAGAGAATAAATCTACTAAGTTTAAATACAAAAACAGCTTCCCCCTTCCCCCCCCCCCCCAAAGAAGTCCAGATTCAGAGGGTCCTCTGGCAATAAAACCAGTGGTGTTCAGCAGAGTGTGTGGGGAGGGGCAACAGTGATCTGCACCCACTATTTGACATAGGCCATGATCTGGATAGCTTCCTTGTATGATAAGGGCAGGCAGGGATGAGATCAGAGGTATCTGCTACTGACTGGATCTTCCAGTCTCTGCATTCATACACACACATGTTTTGAATAGAGGAGAGAGGTCACAAAGACTTTTCCAGCTATTGGGCTGTCATGACCACATGGGCTGAAAATAAAAGTAAATTCAGCAAACACATCAGGGATTAAGGTCCTAAATATCCTAGGGGCTTCAGTGTTTTTTAGATGTCTAAAGTGATTACAAGGGGGGGAGGAGTTTCTTTATCCTACAGTTTCTTTAAATGAACCTCTGTTTTAATGGTGGAGAAACAAAGGAAGGAAAATGGTGCTTATGTAGAACCACAGGCACTTCACTGGAAACCAGACATAGCGGTTCTTGGCGAGGCAGCAGGCTGTATGTATGATGTTTACAATCTGTTGCTCTGCTCATCAAAGCGGGGATGGACAGACGGGGGGACACACCCTGCAGAAATTTCACTGTCAAAAAGAGAGAGAGAAATAGTGCATTTTGGAAATGGATGAAATATTTAAATATTGCCCGCCTCTCAATCCACATACATGGATTATAGACTGCCATAACCTTACGTGATCATATAATATGCCCAATCAGTCCAGGTTAAACGAAGAGCAATTGTATTTAGTGGTGCCTTTACCCGGGTAATTAACAAGAAGTTGTTTTGCCATATTTTCTGTCGGTCTTGTGTACACAAATCCATTCTGTATCTTTATCAATATTACTGGTTGTGGCATACATAGGTGTCGACTCCGTGGGTGCTCCGGGGCTGGAGCACCCACAGGGAAATTTGGTGGGTGCTCTGCACTCAATGGCAGCTCCCCGCCCCAGCTCGCCTCCGCCTCTGCCTCCTCCGCTGAGCGCGCCACATCCCCACTTCTCCTACTCACTCCCAGCGCTTGCCACCGCAAAACTGCTGTTTTGTGGCGGCAAGCGCTGGGAGGGAGGAGGAGAAGCAGGGACGCGGCGCGCTCAGGGAAGAGGCGGGGCAGAGGTTTGGGGAAGGAGTCCAATAGGGTCAGGGAGGGGGCGGAGTTGGGGTGGGGACTTTGGGGAAGGGGTTGGAATGGGGGCGGGACAGGGGTAGGGGTGGGGCGGGGCTGCGGGGGGTCGAGCACCCACCGGCGCCAGGAAGAGTTGGCGCCTGTGCTGGCATATCTTAAAAATTCTCTGGAATGGGATGTGAACTTTGGGTATATCTGCACTGCACACTCCTTATGGTGGCCTGTCGCATACATACCCTGCACGTCCCCCTAGCACAGGCATAAATAGTAAAGTAAATGGTCTTACCAGAGGTAAACATGCACCTGAATCTTTATGGACTCTTCACAGCTCTCTACACACCCAAGCAGGTCTTCTCCTATCTACACTGCTATTTTTAGCAATGTGGTGTCCCACTGGCTCCCCCACTAGAGCTTTTCACTGCCGCGTGTAGCTACACAATGTAGTGTGGATGCAGCCTGCTTTTCACTGTGGCTATACATACCCTACATCCCACTGTCAGTGCTGTGCAGTGTAGACGTACTCTGTCTATCCACAATCTCAATATAGTCTAATTATAGATAGTGTCAAGCTACTAATTACTGCATAAGAAACACACGGTCACTTGTGATGCTGTCATTTTACCTGAAATCAATGCTACTTCTATTGTCTCTGCTCGGATCTTTTTCTCTTGTAAAATGTGAGTTAATCAGGTACTCATGTAAATGACGGACATTTTAGCACTAGTCTGAAGCTGTTTGTGCATAGCTCTGGTGCACTGTCAGTCTTGACCTGCAGCACCAAGTATTGTTCTTGTGTAGGTTGGGCAATGGTCCCTGAGATCTCCCTGACACAGTTTAGGAAGGTAGCAAGCCAGTCCCTGGTATCAAAAAGGTTGAGAAAACACTATTCTAGGATACTTATTTGGTAGACACTAAAAACTGTGTCAGTTTGATCATTGTGAATGTTTCATGTTGTGCATGAGCAGGAATTAGAATCAATCCATCAAATTCGTTTCCTGGTGACTGAAGCTAGCATTTAATTCCAGATATGCAGCGGTGAAAGGTCAGTACACAAGATCATTGTGTGGCTTAGTTCCATTAACAATATCTCTTAATTTTGTGTGTCCTCCTTTCCTAGGTGGTGAGGCATGTATGGCTTTTAAAACACTGACTCTAAGCTCCTACTTAGATTGTAAGCTTTTTGGGGCAAGGACCAGCTTTTGTTCTATGCTTGTACAGCACAATAGGGGCCTGTGACTGGAGTTCTAGGTGCTATCATAATTAATAACATTTAACAAAGCAATGGGAGTCTGCAGTAAAGACAGTGCTAATGCTGTGGATATATACCACAGGAGTTATAACAACTGCAACAGGAAATGCTTTCTGCTCCCTCCCCTCTCTATTCTTTATTACCCTCTCTTGATTAGCTGTTGGGGTTGTGCATGAATGGGAACAGTGAACACTGACTAGTATGAAACTACTATTGAGAGTCCTGTTAATGAACCTGAATCTCTACCTTTTCCTTTGTTCTTCATGACCTCATTTATTGGCTTCCTGCAGCTCTACCATTGTGACCTCTGCTCAGGCTTTCCGCTCCCTTATACTCCTGTTCTTCAAAGCTTGTGCTTTCTTTCTACTCTGAGATTCCTATTCCCCACCCACCACTGCCTTGGCACCTTTTATGACCCAACTGGGGATAGGAGGGGGCCAAAGATACAGAGGCATGTGTGCACATGGCAATTGCAATTGGAATACTATTTGAAACCCTGCCTCATGTACCTATGGTTGTACAGCTCTCCCCATGTGAAGGGGTCACTCTTTCAGATGTATGCTGCCCATCTGGCCTGACATTCCATTGATTTGCTGCTGCGACTGGGGAGAAGGCAGAGACAGTGACAGTTAGACCAGCAGAAAGGGACCTTTAGTGTAACTGAGAATCAGGCTCATAGGTGCTCTCTGAATTGTTGTTCATAAATCAAAAGAAAACTGTTAAATAGTTTAACCCTAATGGGCCAAAACCTGAGAGGTGCTGAGCACCTGCAGCTCCCCTTGAAGCCTGTTTTGGACCAGGATGAATAGAAATGTTAGGAAACTTTTTTTTTTTTTTGGCTCTGTAACATTCCCCTCTGGTGTGAGAGATAATTTTACTGCTCGAAGCATAAGCAACACTCATTAGACCACACATCTGTGTATGGTCGATTTATATCTCAGTACATTAAAGCAATTATTAAGTAAATAGGTGGTACACAGGGATTATAGAAGGTAAACAGTAAAACAGCAGGATTGAAAGTTAAGTTACAAAGTGTTACATAACCAGAAAAAGTCTAATTTTGAAGTACCGAAAACTTTTGAGTGGGAGAAGAGAGGGGTTTTATAGGATTTTTTTAAGAAAAATATTGAGCAATAGTCTGACATTGTTTGTTTATAAAAACAGGAATCCCATTTTTGACACAAAGCTAATGAAGCACAAAGTTTACATACCCAACATATATAAGGAATAGTAGATGAGGGTGGGTTAGTTGGTAGTCATTTATTGCACACTATCAGCATGCTCAGTGCTGTATGGAAAGAGGAAGATAATGGCTTTGAGGCATTTATGTACAGTCTAATCCAGACAGAGGATATTTTTCAGACCCAGTGATATGCTGTGAGAAGATCCAGCCCTATAGCTGTGCAGTTATCTTTTGATTCACTTAATGGGTTATGATTAATTAACATGATTCTTTTTCTCTTCTTTAATCTTCAGGTACAAGCTGTAAATATGGCATAGGGCAATAGTGTAATTTCTTTCCTTTTTTAAGGCTAGAGTGAAACTCTCATTCCTAATTTTTTTATTTCTCTTTGTTTGGAGTTTCTCCTTCAACTTTCCTGAACCAATATTTTCCTTGTCCATTTGGCCCCAGTTGTTTTTCTGAATTAATATCTCATGCTTTACAATATAGCAGGTCTCAGAGAAGTGCCTACCCTGCTGTACAGTAATTTTAGTACTGTAGAATAAATTACTTTAAAATATACTGAAATCAAATGAATAACAAAATTCCATCCTTCATAAGATTGCCTAGCCTAAAATATCTAATAAATGAAAATGATAACATATGCTAAGTTAAAAGACTGAATTAAAAAAAAATTAAAAAACAATCAAACCCAAACCTTGTGAAATTTAAGTTCTAATGGCTCTTAAGGAAGATAGTTTCAAAGGCAGGAATTGTGAGTGACATCACAAGTAGCAGAAATCTCATTGCAGCTCTTTCACTCACGGCTTTGATGTGAGATGATGATATATTCTGTCACCCAAAAAGTATCAAAAAGCAGAACTGAGAAACATTTAAAATAGTTCTTTAAAATGTGTATATACATATATATTTCTGTGCTGAATTCTCCCCCAGGCCTGATGAGTAAGAACACTCAGCATAGAAATCTGCACTTTGATGAATTATCAGTTTTGATTTGTAGGTCACTTACAAAGATAATCGTCTCCAGCACTTCGAATTGTACTGGAATGGAATAGGTACCAAAGCACAATTGTCATGGCTTATAACTATTTATCCATCCTATTTCTCTTCAATGTGAGACGATATTGGTAGGTTGACATTGCTTCTGTGAAAAACTAGAAGCAGCGAGTGATCCAATGTGACAGGAGACTTTAAACCATGCTAGGAAAGGGTGATGCTACACACCCAAGTAAAGTTCCAGGCGCAGTCTCCTCTGAAATGACTCTGTCTTCTGGCATTGATTATGCCTTGTCTAGGTTAAACTTCAGAAAGTTTGCTCCCATCCAGATTTGAACTTCCACTAGGTTCGGTAACCCTGTAATCCAGGTTTGATGAAAATGAGGCACAGAGGTAAAATTCATCTGTATGATGGTGCCACTGGGTCCCATGCTGCCTCATAATCTCTCCCAGGTTCTCTGTATACACATTATCCAAGAGGGGAGAAAGATCAAATCCTCTGGCCCCTTGCATTAGGTTCCTTGGGAAGAAGAGAAGGTACTCTCAATACCCTTCTCTGAGATCTCTCTGCAGAAGTGTGGAACAACTGTAATACCTCGTACACCAGTAAGACACTGCAAGTATCAATCTCATCATCCACTATATTAAGTTCACTTCTAGTCACCCCATCTTCTATAGGGTATAGCACAAACAGAAAAGCTCTAGAGAACAGCAGTGGCAATGATCAGAGAGGCATGGAAAGACTTCCATATGAGCAAAGAATAAATATATTGGGACTGTCTTACCTTTCTGAAGGTGATGACTAATGGGTAGGGCTGGTCCAAAAAAGGTGTGGGGGACAAAGGGAGAATAAAGTGTGTGTGAATAAGTGAGAGAGTGAGTGAGCTGTGGGGGAAAATACTCATTTAGTTCAAACAAGGATTTTTTTGTTGGAAAAGTTTTGGCAGAAATATTTGACCAACTCCAGTGAATGACATTGATTAAGTCATCTTTCCATTTTCAGAAGGGTACAAAGACAGGTGGGCTCATTTTAGTTGTTGGGAACCTGAAAGTAAAATGGGTGGGGTTGTTGTTGTTTTTCTGTTTGTTTATTTGTTTTCCCCCCTGCCTCCTGTGAAATTATTGAAAATATGAAATGGTTTATCAAATAGGGCCTGTACAGAGACAGCCAGATGAATTTTTGATCAATGAATACAGGAAGCAATGAGATGTAAATAAACATAAAGAATGCAAACCAAGATGCTGCTTCCTATTCCAGTGATTCCTTTAGATTTTAAACTGATCTTATTTATAAGTAGAATAATTTAATTTGTGACCCAGTAAGAAATATCCCACACTCACTGTTTGTTTGAGTAGTTGCTTTCTGAGGTCTGCCAACGAAACTCCTGAGCTGTTATTCACATCTCTTAGGGGCTGTGCTAATACTTACTTTTCAAAAACTAATTAAAGGGAATTTAATTGGATAGGCAACACAATTTATGTAATAATGGTTACAGTTGTTGATTTATCTGAAGCCTGTAATTTAGATCAGTAGTAGTATTATCTTTCTGTCTGTGCATATGTAATTGCCAACAGTTCTCATTCTGCTCTGATTGTTTTAACTGCAAGTAATTTATTTGGTTTTTTACAATCACATCTAAGAGAAAGTACGACTTTATGGAGAATATTTTCTTTTTCAATAAAAGTACAGGTACATTATACGCAGATTAGGTTGGAGCTTTTAGGAATCATTAAATTGCCCTGATATCTACCTATATAATAGAATAAATTAGAATATTTTCAATTCTAGACCTCCCAAGTCACCTTCACAATGAAAGGGGAGTTGGTGCACTCATGCTGCCAGGACTTTGAAGGTTCTTCCTAAGATTTTAGGAGGAGATGAGAGCAAAACTGAGGTTCCTAACCTAGCTAACCATAATTTATCTGAAGAAGAGAGAATTCTCACAGAAAATGGCTTTCTAAATTGGGACGTGTCATTGCTGATAAATAATGATTCAAAGAGAGATTCAGGCTCTGTCTACACTACGAAATTAGGTTGAATTTATAGAAGTCGATTTTTTAGAAATTGATTTTATACAGTTGATTGTGTGTGTCCCCACTTAAGACCGTTAAGTCGGCAGAGTGCGTCCACAGTACCAAGGCTAGCGTCGACTTCCGGAGCATTGCACTGTGGGTAGCTATCCCACACTTCCCACAGTCTCCGCCACCCATTGGAATTCTGGATTGAGATCCCAATGCCTGATGAGGCAAAAAACATTGTCGCGGATGGTTCTGGGTACATGTCATCAGCCGCCCCCCCCCCGTGAAAGCAAGGGCAGACAATCGTTTCACTCCTTTTTTCCTGGGTTACCCCTGCAGATGCCATACCACGGCAAGCATGGAGCCCCCTCAGCTCACCATCACCGTATGTCTCCTGGGTGCTGGCAGATGCGGGACTGCATTGCTACATAGCAGCAGCTCATTGCCTTGTGGCAGCAGGTGGTGCATTAGGACTGGTAGCCATCTTCCAATTAGAAGAGTACAGGAGGGCGCGGTGCACATCAGAGAAGCCTGATGAGGCAAAAAACATTGTCGCGGATGGTTCTGGGTACATGTCATCAGCCGCCCACCCCCCCTCCCCCCCCGCCCCCATGAAAGCAAGGGCAGACAATCATTTCACTCCTTTTTTCCTGGGTTACCCCTGCAGATGCCATACCACGGCAAGCATGGAGCTTTATGGAGATGTTCCTGGAGGATTTCCGCTCCATCCCCAGACATGTTAACAGACTTTTCCAGTAGCTGTACTGGCCTCAAATTAATCATTAAACATGCTTGCTTTTAAACATGCTTGCTTTTGTATTATATTTACAAAGGTACACTCACCAGAGGTCCCTTCTCCACCTGGCGGGTCCGGGAGCCTGCCTTGGGTGGGTTCGGGGGGTACTGGCTGCAGATCCAGGCTGAGAAACAGTTCCTGGCTCTCAGGGAAAACGGTTTCTCCGCTTACTTGCTGTGCGCTATCTTCAACTTCCTCCTCATCATCTTCCTCATCCCCAAAATGCACAGTCCATTGATGGAGTCAAAGCACACGGGTGGGGTAGTGGTGGCTGCACCCCTTAGAATGGCATGCAGCTCATCATAGAAGTGGCAACGTCTGGGGCTCTGACCCCGAGCGGCCATTTGCCTCTCTGGTTTTTTGGTAGGCTTGCCTGAGCTCCTTAAGTTTCACGCAGCACTGCTGTGGGTCCCTGTTATAGCCTCTGTCCTTCATGCCCTTGGACATTTTTTTCAAACGTTTGGGCATTTCATCTTTTGGAATGGAGTTCTGATAGCACATATGCATCTCCCCATACAGCGATCAGATCCCGTACCTCCTGTTTGGTCCATGCTGGAGCTCTTTTGCAATTCTGGGACTCCATCATGGTCACCTCTGCTGATGAGATCTGCGCTCACCTGCATCTTGCCACGCTGGCCAAACAGGAAATGAGATTCAAAAGTTTGCGGGCCTTTTCCTGTCTACTTGGCCAGTGCATCTGAGTTGAGAGCATGGCCAGAGCGGGCACAATGGAGCACTCTGGGCTAGCTCCCAGAGGCCAATACTTCAAATTGCAACCACACTACCCCAAATTCGACCCGGCAAGGTCAATTTCAGTGCTACTCCCCTCATCGGGGGAGGAGTACAGAAATCGATTTTAAGAGCCCTTTAAGTCGAAGTAAATGGCTTCATTGTGTGGACGGGTGCAGGGTTAAATCGATCTAATGCTGCTAATTCGACCTAAACTCATAGTGTAGGCCAGGGCTAAGATAAAATTCTGTCATCTTGACTATTTAGATTGGCCAAGTCAATGAGTATTTTGTTGGAAGGTTTAGGTAAGGAGAGGCGGTTATTCATCAAAATACAAAGATTTCCTGTAGATAGCTTTCTTGTATATTCCAGTTATGTAGCGTTAAGCTGTCATGTTGTAATAGCGATAATTGAAATGACTAGTTTTACATCAAAATTGAACTTAACCACACTGTCTTAAACTAAGTGTCTGCCCTCTAAACTCTGTGCTAGGGATTGAAAATCACTGAAAAACATCTTCGGGAACCAGGACTTTCTAGTTCAGTCCTGGACTATGGTGTCAAAAAAGCAGTGCTTCGACTGGGAGACTGGAGGCCTCTTTACCATTCAGTGCCTGATGAACCACAAGGGCTAGAAGTAGATGGGTTTTTTACCACAAGAAATCTGGTTCTTGGCTTTCCAATGAAATGGTATGTGTTCTCCAATGTTCTAAGATGCCAACCTACAGAATAGGCTGCCCTGGATCTTTGCACAGAACACCCATTGACTTCAACAGGAAGCCTACTATAGTCAAAGTGTTGTTTATGCCCCTGGTTTTCTAACTCCAGGCCTCAGATCCAAATTTATACTATAGTTTGTCCCCCAATGCAGAGTGAGTCTGATATTCCTACTTTAGATTAACATCAAACCTAATCCCTATCCCCAAAATGAAAATGAAAAATGGTTGTGAAAGAAATTGCTTTCCAGCTTATGAAAGGGTATTTACAAACTATAGAACAAAAACATGTTAAAACTGTGCAAGTGCTTAAAGCTGGCCTTTTTAGTAAAATAATCATAAAAACAGTGGGTTGTATTTGGCAAACTTATTGTCCTGACTTCAATTTAAGTCTCAAATCCTCCAAATCTGCAATAGATGGAATGTAAAAAATTAGCATTGAAGTATGAGTTCAACTTTTATGGTTTTAGTTCAGTGAAACTGAAAGAGGAGAGTGAAGACTTGTTTTGGAATATATCAGCTTCACTTGCAGCTTGTCAGAATGTGACTTATGAACTGTGTGGGTTTTTTATTTTGTTTTTGTTTTTAACTCAGGGTGCCTTTCAGGTGTATATTTTAGAGGTGGGGAAAGGAGAGCTGGTTTTCAGTTCATAGACGCAACGATACTAGGTAGAAACTGTCTGCCTCTCTTTTTATGACATTCTGAATTTTAGATTGTAAAATAACATCATTTTCCATGTGTCATAACTGCTAATCTCTGTTGAAACAGCAGTTCTTCTTTCAGATTAGCAGCCGTGTTAGTGTGTATTCGCAAAAAGAAAAGGAGTACTTGTGGCACCTTAGAGACTAACCAATTTATTTGAGCATAAGATTCCGTGAGCTACAGCTCACTTCATCGGATGCATTCAGTGGAAAATATGGTGGGGAGATTTATATACATAGAGAACATGAAACAATGGGTGTTACCATACACACTGTAACCAGAGTCGTCACTTAAGGTGAGCTATTACCAGCATGAGAGCCGGGGGAGGAGGACCTTTTGTAGTGATAATCAAGGTGGGCCATTTTCAGCAGTTGACAAGAACGTCTGAGGAACAGTGGGGGGTGGGATAAACATGGGGAAATAGTTTTACTTTGTGTAATGACCCATCCACTCCCAGTCTTTATTCAAGCCTAAGTTAATTGTATCCAGTTTGCAAATTAATTCCAATTCAGCAGTCTCTCCTTGGAGTCTGTTTTTGAAGTTTTTTTGTTGAAGTATTGCCACTTTTAGCAGTTCTTCTGTGGGTTTCAGTAACTTGAAAGAAAATAGAGCTGTTCAGAGAGCTGAATGCTGTTCTTGTGTAAAGCTCTTGTTACATCACACTGGCTGCAGCCTACAGTAAGAGGATTACAGCAATTATCAAGTTTACTGAAATTTTTGAAATAATTTTGAGCATAGGACAAAGTGTATAATTATTTTAAAAAAATCAACAACAACTTCAACTCTTGTGTTCTGTCTCTGTTTTATTCATTTCTCCCCCAGCTCCCTGGATGACTCTTAACTTGCTGATGGTGGCCAGTTTTCCATGTTATACAAATGTTCTCGTGGCATCCTTTCTACACTGTGAAATTAAGCCCTTGGGGGCAGTGGTTTTAGGAATAGGTTCCCCTTGACCTGAAAATGGCTTCTGCTAGTATAGACTGAATGAAACCATTTTCAGCATAGTTAGCCTGTGTCTACAAAAGGAAGGTTTTGAGAAAAATGCTGCTATTGTACTACCCCAGTAGCAATAGTACAATGGTGGGAATGGTAGAATAGACTGGCAGCTAGTTCTCTGCCTTCTGCATCGGCTGACCACGCTCAGTGTAGGTCTAGCTGACAATGGGCAAAGCACCAGTAGCTGTTGGTGGCCTGTCTTTGCTAGCTGTCTCACCTCTGCTACCGTTTATTGGTGGAGAAATTTTATAAAAATTCTAGTGTAGACCAGACCTTGCAGAAAGTATCTGAGACCATCAGAAGCCTCATTTCAAAGCCCCTTTGAAAGATCTGTACAGGAAAAAACATTATTAATATTCTTTTCCTTTCCCGTGCTGGGTGGGATGGCCATTGTGCCACCTGTGACCTCAGCCGTGAGGGATGGGGAGGATCATTATATGTTTATCTATCTACATAAATTACAAATGACTAACATACAGTGCCTGGTTCTGGTCCCATTGAAGTCAGTAGGAGTTTTGTCATTGACTTCAGCTGGAGCAGTAGTGGGCCTTTCCAGCCTGGGGATGTATTCTCTTTACTGTGGAGGCTGTTTGCTTTGGGATTCCCCCAAAGTATTCATGGGTGCAGGAATCCTTGGTAAAATGGCTCCAGTGCAGCCACGTTGAGTGGATGGTGTCAGTGAAGGCCAGCATCAGTCTGGAGGTACTGGGTCGCTAAGCAGATGACTAGATCCACCAGGTTTGTGGGTGGCCCCCACACCTTGTTTTGACAGAAAGCGGGAAGGAGAAAGGAACATGCTGTCCTCATCCCCTCGTACAGATCCTCATGGAAGACTGCCTCCCACACAGCTGCTTCCTGAGAGTTTCCCCGCAGGAGGTGATGATGTGGGCCCTGGCTTTTGTGTTCTGGCTACAGTGTAGGTAGTTGTAGCAGCATGATGCCTCTGACTCTTCCATTCTGGGCCCCTATTTTCAGGTGCCTATAACTTTCTGACTAAAATTTGGCTTTGGCTGAAATGTCACCTGCTCATTCTCAGCCTAAAGGTGAACTCTCTTTGTAAGAAGTTGGCCAAATGGAATGTGGCCAGTTTGAGTTCTGCACACTGATGTGAGCAAGAGGCAACTATTAATTACACTGTTTGGCTTGCAAATATTCAGTGTCTTAAAATACAGTCCTGCTATAAACTCCATCCAAGCTTACTTGACAAATATGAAGAAATATGGATTAGAAATAACCAAGTGATCACATGCTGTGCATGTACACTTGTGACTGTACCCCCTAAGTAACAAACAGCAAGCTGAGGTGTACTTCTGCATAGATCTGAACTGCCACACTGTTAAAACAATTAACCCAGCTGGTCCATCCTAGGCCTGTCTGCTTTGGATTCTCCTAGTATCCTGACTGGCCATTCTCACCATTAGCTACTCCTACTATGTTAAACTGACTATGTGATACAGATTTCCCTTCCCCTCCTCCCCCCCCCCACCCCGCCGCTTGTGTGGGTATATGTGATGCATGTGACACATGCACTGCACAATTACAGTAGAAATTACAAATTTTAGTCATGAATAAAACAGTTAAACTGGTGTTTTTACCACATCCTGGTTGCAAGGGAAGTTTATTCTTTGAACAGATAAGTTCAACCCTCCAGACTGCATAATAATAAAAGGAAACTGCCTATTTGATGGGCGGTAAACTATGCTACAACAAGGACTGGGTGGGAATCCAAATCAGATTTACAGTTCCAGGTAGCAATGGATAAAATTTAATTGGAAAAATAAGTCTTGCAACTAGTTTGCTATATAAACTGATTTCCAGATAACTGTCTTTTTTTTTAATTTTCATTAACTGAGAAATATCCATTTTCCAGACTATTTTAAATAGTTTGAATATCTTGCTATAAAATAAATAAAAATATTGAAAGCAGCTCTTTTAGTGTAGTACTTTTATATAATAGTTGAAACATGAACATTGCTAAGACATGAGTTGGTGGTACCTAAGGAAAAGGATCGGATAACAAAGGAGTGAAATTTATTGATTTTTTTTTAGCTTATTTGAATGAATTGGAAATGAGAGGCTTTGTCATATTGTTATAAGAGAGTGCAGAATGTTTTGCAAAATGTTTTCTATTTTTTATTATTTAAAATATTTTTAATTAACACTAATATAGTGCATATTCAAAGTACACAGTCCAATCACTTTTACAGAAACTGATTTTCACAAGGTATATTCTATTTGCTAGTCACGTTTTTAAAATATATCAGCGACAGCTCTTAACAGTCCAGATAGTTATATCATACAGTGCAAACCTTTAGCTCTTGTAATATTAAGTGGTGGCTCTCTCTAAGTATAATTTGACAGTAAGTAAAGAGAGAGATTTTGTTGTTGTTTTTGTTATTCTAGAGACACCGTACACCCTTGAAAGGATCCTGCCTGGCTTGCTTCCATTTTATGGGGTGGTGGACAATAGCGTACAATTCAACAAAATACAAAGAGCAGTGGAAAACCTTTTCAGATTCTACGTATCTTGTGATGTTATGCTGTTCAACAGAAAAAAAAATTATACCAGTCTGTCAACAACAAATGATAGTAACATATGTTTTGTTTTGTTACAGGAATGTTTACCCTTGCAGAAGTTGCATCACTTAATGACATTCAGCCAACTTATCGCATCCTGAAACCATGGTGGGATGTATTTATGGATTATCTTGCTGTTGTTATGCTAATGGTTGCCATCTTTGCTGGAACCATGCAGCTGACCAAAGATCAGGTGGTCTGCTTGCCAGTATTGCAGTCTGCTGTAAATTCAGAAGCACAACCCAGCATATCAGGGAATGCTGATGTTACACCAGGATTTGAAACAACCACTGATCAAGATAAAGGAATGGCAATGAGAACAGTTTCCTTTGAAAGTGCACCTACCATAACACCAGACATACCACTAAGCAGAACGACCTATTCTCAGTTGCAATCTACTGTATCAAATCAGGAGCCGAAGAATGAGAAACAGGATTCTTCAGGCCGAAAAACCAATTTGGATTATCAGCAATATATATTTATTAACCAGATGTGCTATCATTTGGCTCTTCCTTGGTATTCAAAGTATTTTCCCTATCTTGCTCTCATACATACTATTATTTTAATGGTCAGTAGCAATTTTTGGTTTAAATATCCCAAAACATGCTCAAAAATTGAACATTTTGTGTCTATATTAGGAAAGTGTTTTGAATCCCCTTGGACTACAAAAGCATTATCTGAAACAGCATGTGAGGACTCTGAGGAGAACAAACAGAGACTAACGGGTGCCCAATCCCTGCCAAAGCACGTTTCCACTAGCAGTGATGAAGGAAGCCCAAGTGCTAGTACGCCCATGATAACCAAGACTGGCTTCAAGTTTTCAGCTGAAAAGCCAGTTATTGAGGTTCCCAGCATGACTATTTTAGATAAAAAAGATGGAGAACAAGCCAAAGCCCTGTTTGAAAAAGTTCGAAAATTCCGGGCCCATGTGGAGGACAGTGACTTGATTTATAAACTCTATGTTGTCCAGACGGTCATCAAGACAGTCAAGTTCATATTTATTCTTTGCTACACAGCTAACTTTGTAAACGAGATTAGTTTTGAGCACAACTGCAAGCCAAAAGTGGAGCATTTGACTGGCTATAAGGAATTTGAGTGCACTCACAATATGGCTTACATGTTGAAAAAGCTGCTTATCAGCTACATTTCTCTCATTTGTGTGTATGGTTTTGTCTGTCTGTACACACTCTTCTGGTTGTTTAGAATACCCTTAAAAGAATATTCCTTTGAGAAGGTCAGAGAAGAGAGCAGCTTCAGTGATATTCCTGATGTCAAAAATGATTTTGCATTTCTTTTGCACATGGTAGATCAGTACGACCAGTTGTACTCCAAGAGATTTGGTGTCTTCTTGTCAGAGGTAAGTGAAAACAAGCTGCGTGAAATTAGTTTAAACCACGAGTGGACATTTGAAAAACTTCGGCAGCATGTCTCCCGCAATGCACAGGATAAGCAAGAGCTGCATCTCTTCATGCTATCAGGGGTCCCTGATGCAGTGTTTGATCTGACAGACCTGGATGTGCTGAAACTTGAGCTGATTCCTGAAGCAAAAATCCCAGCTAAAATCTCCCAGATGACCAACCTTCAAGAGCTTCATCTCTGTCACTGCCCTGCAAAGGTTGAGCAGACTGCTTTCAGCTTCCTCCGTGACAACTTGAGATGCCTTCACGTGAAATTCACAGATGTTGCAGAAATTCCTGCTTGGGTGTATTTGCTCAAAAATCTCCGTGAGTTATACTTGATAGGCAACTTGAATTCTGAAAACAATAAGATGATAGGGCTTGAATCTCTCAGAGAGTTAAGACACCTTAAAATTCTCCATGTGAAAAGCAATTTGACCAAAGTCCCCACCAATATCACAGATGTGGCACCGCATCTAACAAAACTAGTAATTCACAATGATGGCACCAAGCTTGTGGTACTGAATAGCCTTAAGAAAATGATGAATGTAGCTGAGTTAGAACTACAGAACTGTGAACTGGAGAGAATTCCACATGCCATTTTCAGTCTGTCTAATTTACAGGACCTGGATTTAAAATCAAATAGCATACGCACAATTGAAGAAGTCATCAGCTTCCAGCACTTAAAAAGACTTACTTGCTTAAAGTTGTGGCACAATAAAATAGTCAACATTCCTTCCTCCATTACCCATGTAAAGAACTTGGAGTCACTTTATCTCTCCAATAACAAACTCGAATCCTTGCCAGTTGCAGTGTTCAGTTTACAGAAACTCAGATGCTTAGATGTAAGCTACAACTCAATTGCAGCAATTCCAGTGGAAATTGGATTGCTTCAAAATCTGCAGCATTTGCATATCACAGGAAACAAAGTGGATATTTTGCCAAAACAGTTGTTTAAATGTGTGAAATTAAGGACTTTGAGTCTGGGGCAAAACTGTATTACCTCGATCCCAGATAAAATTGGTCAGCTTGTGCAGCTAACTCACCTGGAACTGAAGGGAAACTGCTTAGATCGGCTACCAGCTATGCTAGGACAATGTCGGCTTCTTAGGAAAAGCGGGCTTGTTGTGGAAGATCACCTCTTTGACACTTTGCCTTCAGAAGTTAAAGAAGTATTGAATCAAGACACAAGCATCACCTTTGCTAATGGAATTTAAAAACAGGTGTAATCCTCAAGCAACTGACTTCCAAGCAGCAAATGCTAATGTACAAGTTATTACAAGATCATGAATTTTAGAAATACTGGAATCTTTATAAGAAAGAACTATTAGCAGGATGATAGGTGATGTAACTGAGTGTTCAGTGTTTGTAGCATTTTAAATGATCATTTCCAATTTTTTTGAAAGAAAAAACCCTTAATCTCAATTCGTTTTCTTTTAAATTGTTTGTAACTTGGATGCTGCCGCTTTTGAATGTTTACAAATTGCTTGCCTGCTTAAAGTAAATGATGGATTAAATTGATGACCTTTTTCTTACTATATAAGTTATTCTTTAATGTCTGGACTTTATTCCCCCCTCCCCCCCAATAATGCACAACAATAAGTGGTTTCTACTACAGTATTAGCCTAAAAGCCCTTGCAATGCACATTGGTGTGTAATGTAGTGTTAATTCTCATACATTTTTAAGGAAACTAATCTTTGTAGCTGCTGCCTCACTAACTGAGGACGTATGTCTGCATTTGATGTTGTGAACTGCTGCAAAACTTCCAATTGTTTTACAAAGGGGTATGTGATTTGCTTGTGGGACCAAAGCTCTCCACATCCCTCACCAACAAGGCCTGATTTTTTGGATGGGATTCCCATCATAATCCACCAGTACTAGAGCCCTAGTCCTTTGTACACAGTGCAATTTCTGCTAAGCAGTGAAGGCCTTTCCCCATTTCAGAACTGATTTGTGTTGCCCCACTGTGCTCCCAGATACTGCTAACTGGAGTGGTGATAGATGGTCAAATGTAGATCTCTACAACTAAACTGTTGGATTGGCCCTAGGACTGAACGTCATCATTTTGAATTGTTTTGCAAGGTGATGGTGGAAGGTCTTTAGATAAAGATACAGTGGTTTTACTACTGCTGCTTTACTCCTCTACAGAGCCTTCCATCCAGAAATCTCACCATGCTCTATAAGTACTAATGAATGTTTGGTCTTACAACACCTGCGCAAAGGAGGTGGGAATCAGCCCTATTTCTCGATTGTGGAACGTGAGGCACAAAGACGCTATGACTTGCCCAGGTTCACACAGGAGGCCTGACAGTCTGTGCTTTTAACCACAAGATAATCCTTCCTCCAGACAAATCCAATTTTTGGGTCATTTAAGCATTGAAAATGCTAGCACAGGAATCTATAAACACTTGCCAGATGAGGCATGAAATAAATTGAGAAAAAGCAGCCAGCAGAGTGTATTGTTTTTCAATTGACTTAGCATTGCCTGAATCACTACAGAAGTGTACACTGTTAATCTGCAAAATCACCTGCTGCAAAGCTTGTCCACTTAAGTGCCATCTACATGGAAATAATTACTGTGCTGGGAGATCTGATTACAAGTTAGACTCCTGTAATGGCTAAAACAGTTCTCTACTGGAAAGTGGTTGGGTACTGAACTGTGCTACAGCCCTACTAAAATCCAAGGGCCTGATTCTCCTCATGCACCAGTGCTACTGTGGTGGAACTCCACTGACTTCTGTAGAGCTACTCCCGATTCATGTCACTGTAAATAAGGGTATGTCTGCATTTGAAACTTGCTTCCGGTTTTGTTTGTCTGTGTTAAGTGATCTGCAACAAGTGTTGCATGAGCGGTTCAGACGCATGACATTATTACCTCGTGATTAAGGTAGGTTTTGCCTTATATCGGTTCTACCACAGAGCACAGCAATGTTTTGAGACAAGCATTCAGCATTCTGGTCAGGCATCCCATGGTGCATTACTCTGCTTCTGTGCTCAGTGCTTTCTGGGAGTGTTTGCATTATGGGACTGTGACATTTTGAGGATCACTCAGGCCAGTAAGGTGCTCTGTCAATGCCCATCTTGGAACTTTGGGGGCCATAATGCTGTGCTGCTATGGCTCAGAACCCTGACACCAGTAGCCCGCCCCCAAGCATAAAGGTCTCAACCTGGCTTGTACCAGCCTCGTTGTCACTTGCAGGGTGACCCTGATGGCCCTTCCAAACCTAAGAGTTCCCAAATCCGTCTACCCTGAGTTCTTGTCTACCAGACACTCAGACTTCCCCCCTCTGGTTCATCACTCCAAAGGTATAAAACCTGACCCCCAACACCAGCTTATTTGGGCACACACACTCCACACAGTTTGTACACCAGAGACTGCCTTGGGGTAAAAATAAACAAGAAGTTTATTTAATAGAAAAATCATTGATTCAAAGATGAAATAATAAGCAAAGCAAACACCAGTTACAGAGAAAATAAACATAAAGACACAACTTCAAGCTTTGCACTTCTATATTATATAAATTTCCTTTTCTAACACAAGTTACCTAGTGCCATTGAACAATTTCCCAGCATGACCACCTCCATACAGGGGATCCAGCATTGACAGGCAGCCACTCTCTCCTCCCAACCTTCAAGACTGTTCCTCCAGTTCTGGATCAAGAGCTCAGTTTCAAGCCTCCTTTTCAAAAAGACTTTTTTCCTTTTTTTCCTCCTGGCATGGTGACCATGGTTATGTGAGTGGGGAAATTCTAGCCGGGGTGTCTGTGTTCTCCCATTAACTTTGCAGCCCATCATTTGTCTTTTTCTGGGTTGAACAATGCTAAGTGTTTGGGGCTAGTCTCATTGGGTCAGGAAGCAGCCCTTTCTTGCTTGGCTGACCACTGCCCTGCTGTGAGATGGAGGTAAAGCTTTAAGAACCCAGTTCTCTATATACATAAATTCATAACCACTATGTCTATACATATCTTGTGATGACCATCAAGCTCAGAACATTACAAGCTTCCATAAAAGACCTTACTCAACATATTTTTATACATAATAACATTATATACAACCAGTTGATTCAATTATTTATTCTTTGGGGTCACATCCCTGGGGGTATCTGGACCCTGATCGTCATGGGGATACTAACGGAAAGGCACTAGAATTCTGAGGCTTGGTTCAAACTATGTATTTGCCATGATTCCTCTCCTTTCACCCCATCATACATTGGGCTTTGCAAGCCAGTGCTTTTTTTAAAGCTCTGTCAGGCAGCATGAAGCACTGGTGATGCAATCATGGTGATGACATTGCAACTCTGCAATCATGGTGATGACTATAAACAGGCCACTCCAGGCCTGTGTACAGTTGTGCAATGACCTCACAACCAGGCAGTAAGGCACCGAGGGATGAGGCTCACACTGAGCAGACACTTCTCCTAGACCTTTACATGGAATGCTTCGTTCAGTGGACTGCTGCTTTTTCTGGGCTTGGCCAACAGGCATGGACCGATGGGACAGGATAGTGCTACAGGCTTGGGATGACCAGTAGTGGCAGCAGAACTTAAGGAGGAAAATGCCACTTTCCTAAAAACCTGAGCAGAGCTCACCCTGGAGCAGCAGACCTCCTACATGAGAGCTTCCCTCAGCATAGCAAAGCACGTGGCCATCAATCACCTTCTGGAAGTTCACCACTGCCAGTTGCAAGCAGTCCACATTCCCACTGCTCCAGCTTACAGTTAAAAACCCCCATAACTTGGTTCTATAGAACTAGACCATTGCCTTGACCTTGAGGGCTAATTCTTTCAGCCAACTGAGCCTTGTCACTCAGCTTCCTCTGAAACACTCAAATTTTTTCTTTAGTGAGGAGGTGATTTCAATCCTGACCTTTACTTAGCATAGCAGCAGTTCTTAATTTAAGGAGAACCTTTTCAGAAGGGGAGGAAAAGGTAGTCTTCCTCATCATACATGAAGTGTTTAGTTTTATTTTATTTTATTTTTATTTTTATTTTTATTTTAGTTTATTATTTTCCCGTTTCTAATCTGACTATGTCCTGTTTAAAGCCTTGAAGTTCATCCCTCTTCCAAAATAAGACTTCAAAAGGCACATACTTTTTTTTTTTTTTTTTTTTAGGAGAAAATATTACAAACCCTCTCCCTGTCTGTTCTATTACGCAGTCAAATCCCCAGTTTCAGAAATTCCAACCCTAGAGAATGTTTTGGTGTTTCTAAAAATAAACAGGTGTGGAGAGTTCTTTACTGGAGTAGGGTAGACTTGAACATGGCGTCTTGCTGTACAATAGTAAATGAGACTGTGTAGTCCTCTAAGGATTAGGTGGGGGGAAAACTAGTGTATACAGGAATACTTTTTGATGATAACTTTCCCATTGCCATATACAAATTTTTGTGACTGGGAGCCCCTTTCATTTGGCTAGAGGAATTATTTTCTTCCACAAATCCTGTGCATTCCAGAGGGAGATTCTTTAGGATATGTTTGCCTTTTATGGAGTTTGGCAGTCAATTCACCAGGTCTTCTAAAATGAGCATCTTAATGCTATAAAATTAAGACAGTGCTCATCACCTAAAGGATTTACAAAATTCTGTAAAGATCTGTAAATGTAACTTGTCTGGAATTTTTACTCCGTTTCCAACTTCTTTGCTGGACATGCAAACATCCCACTGCAAATGTAACAGGTTGCCTAGAGAGAGGCCAGTTCAAGCAGAGGTCATGCTCTTTACAAACTAGTTGACTGTCTCCCTTGCAGTAAAGCCAGAGGTTCAGGATGTATACGTCAAAACCACTACTCCACCTAAGTTTCCCCCTGCCCAAATTGCTCTGCCACTCCCTTGGAGGGGTGGACTCTTCAGGGGGAAAAGGGACAATATCCAGAGCTAGTGTAGGTCTGTCATCACCATACAGCGTAGGGTAGCTTAGAATTCCTCCTTACCTGTAAGGGGTTAAGAAGCTCAAATAACCTGGTTGGCACCTGACCAAAAGGACCAATGGGGAAAGAAGATACTTTCCAATCTTGGGGGTGGGGAAGGCTTTGTTTTGTGTGTTCTCTTGTGAAGCAGAGAAGCATCAGGTCAGAAAACTCCTTCTCCTATAAACCATCCTAAAAGTCTCTCATATTACAAACATTGTACGTAAAAGCCAGGCAAGGCATGTTCGATTATCTTTTGTTCTGCTTGTGAATTTTTCCTTCGCTGGAGGGAGGTTTATTCCTGTTTTTTGTAACTTTGAAACTAAGCCTAGAGGAAGTTCTGTTGTGTTTCTGAATCTTTTGTTACCCTGTAAAGTTATTTTCCATCCTGATTTTACAAAGGTGATTTTTACCTTTTTTAAAAATAAAATCCTTTTAAGAACCTGACTGATTTCTCTATTGTCCTGAGACCCAGGGGTTTGGGTCTGTGATCACTTTGTAAACAATTGGTTAGGATATTATTCTCAAGCCTCCTCAGGAAAGGGGGTGTAAGGGCTTGGGGTGATATTTTGGGGGAATAGGAACTCCAAGTGGTCCTTTCCCTGATTCTTTGTTAAATCACTTGGTGGTGGCAGCGTACCGTCCAAGGGCAAATAATTTGTGCCTTGGGGGAGTTTTAACCTAAGCTGGTAGAAATAAGCTTAGGAGGTCTTTCATGGGGGTCCCCACATCTGTACCCTAGAGTTCAGAGCGGAGAGGGAACCCTGACAAGGTCTTTGCAAGGGGACTCAGGAGAAGGCCAGATAGACATTTGCTGTTGGGGAAGGAAGGAAATAAGAGGAAGTGGGGAACTGTAATGTACCCCTGCCAGCAGCCAGCACCATAAAAATCAGGAAACATCTTGATGATCAAGTTATCATCACAGGGTAATCAGCACAAAGCAGGTCATATTCTACGTAAGGTGGCACCACTTATTTCACTAATGTTTCAACCTGCCTTTGGCTATGGTGCCCCCTGGTGATCCAGTACTCCCCATGTCTGCAGGTTCTGGCCCTGGTCTAGAAAGGATATCCAGTATTTTGTTAAATGTATATGACTTTGTGTCAGACAAGGAAATCAGATCATATTCCACTTCTTGAATTATCTTCATCATCAGTCATGTGTATCTTTGTTTGAAGAGGGAAATATTACCCATTGTGTTCACTAAGTCACTATAATATGTTCATGTTAAAACAATTTTATTTTCCAAGTGGAATACCCTGCCAGAAATACATCACAAGATTTAATCTAATTAACCTTTTCCTCTTTTCATTTATTAATGTCAAAAATTGAGCATTTCAAAATTTAAAATCGTAGTAATCATGAAAATGGTGTTTGGCTGCTGTATTAATTACAACCAGCTGGTTTTCCAGTCTCATGTGATCTGCTCCTGTGTTGAGAGGGGAGGCTCTGATCCATGCAACAATGTCGAGTGGTTTTTTTGTTCAGTTGGTCACAAAAATCTCAGGGAACCTTAAGAGCCCTAGCCTGGGCTACACCTAGCAATGGTCAGTCACTGTCTGGATAGGTTTCGGTAGGGCCTCCATCACTGGTAGCTGAGCACCTGCCAAAATTATATAGCATACGTATACAGAGAGCAACTGGGCTTTGTTTGCTTGGTGTTGGGGTTTTGGGGGGTTTTATGTGTGTTTTTGCTAGTTTTCTCATTTTCGGGGTTTTATTTTTAATGTGGTATTACTGCCAGAATAGTGGGTCAAAGCAATGGCATTTGTATTTACTTCTGAAAATTCTGGGGTTAGTAGTCATCCAAATCTCTTGTAGGAGTGAGTTCCAGATTTCAATCCTCAATCACCAGGAAAATAGCACTCATGTGCCAGAGTTTAATATTTGAGGATAGCTATTCCATGGGTCTGGTGGAATGTAGCTGTTGTGGGAAGTCAGGATTGTGCAGAACGCAACAGTCCCTCAGGTTACTTGGGACAATCCCATGGAGGGTTTTGAAGAGGAGGACTGAAATCTTGAATTTGACCTGGTAATCCAGTGCAAAATGTAGAGCATTGGGGTGATGTGGCATCCCATAGCACCCCTATGTTGCTGAACTTATGGGTTGCTGTTCTGAACCAACTATATCAGGTTGCCTAAGTACAAAGAAATACAATAATTAACCTGGGGGTGGGGGGCATTCATATGTGGATCATTATGGGGAAGTCTAGAACCAGGTAAGAAGGATGGCTTAGTGGATAAAGCATTGGATTTAGCACTTAGGAGATCTGGGTTCATTTCCTAGTTTAGGCACAGACTTTGTCTGACCTTGAGAAAATCATGTATGTTTTCCTCTGCCTGAGTTCCCCATCTATAAAATGGAGATAGTACTTCCCTAACACACCAGTCTGCCGTAAAGGTAAAATCTATTAATGAATGTGACATGTTCAGAGACTATGGCAGTGAGGCCATATAAGTACCTGTATAAATAGAAATGCAAGAGTTTTCTTGCTAGCTGCAGATAGACAACAGAGTCCATTGACATAGTTGTATTTGCAGTGTAGGCGACGCCAAGTCCTATTCTTGTGCGCAAGTGAAGAAACTATTTGATTTAGATAATAAAGTAGCATAGTCATAGCTCATAATAGATTGCTGTCTTCCTAACATTTGGCTTGGGCCATCTCATTCCAAGCAATTAGAATCTTGGTGCAATAGAAGGACAGAAGATTTCCCAGTTGATACTGCATGAAAGCAGTTACACAGTTCTGTTTTGAATACTTCAAGGGAGTGGCATGTTTACAGATCTTGCTCAAACTGGGTGCACAGATTAATACAGCCTACAGGCAGGTTTAAACTGCAGAACTGGCACTTGCCCAACAAAAAGTCAGTCTAGGTCCTTTTATTTAAATAGACGTTGTCTAATTAAAAATGTTGTGCAAACTTTTGTTACGAGTAATCCTTAAGATTACCAGAATTGAAAGATTAGGGGGGGCACGAACTCAAATTTTTCCTAGTTTGTTTTTTTTAGTCCACAATGGTAGCCAATGTAAATGGCACATTTAACATTCAGCTTAGGAAATTCTTTGCTACCCATTAGGTATTTTAATGCTACAGAAGAGTGACCAGTTGATACTGGATAAATGTAGTTATACAAATCTCTCTTGAGTTCTTAAACTAAGGGAACAAAACATTTCTGAATTCTGCTGAAACTGAGTTTGTACATTAATGTGACATATGAGCAGGCTGGAATTGCAAACTGGCATTTGCACAGCTAGTCAGCCTCCCTTTAACCATGTTGAGTGATCCCTATGGTTTAACGACATTCCCTGTAATGGCTGTATTTGTAGCATAGGTGGGGCTTTAGAACTAAACTCACAAATAGATTTGCAAAAAGACAATTTACAGCCATGTATATATTCCAGGGAAAAGGGTGGATATACAACACATCTAAAGGAATACCCCCTTGCTTTCTTGCTAATGGAATGCAACCAACTCTGGGATGTAATTCTGGCAATTGACCATGTGCAGTACACCATCACTACACAATTCTTTAGGACAGGAGTTGAAGAGCCAATATCTGTTTAAAACCACAGGTGGAATCTTAGGCAGTAAGAATATAATTAAGCAAACTGGAATTCAGCCAAGCTGCATCCATTCCCCTTAGGGCTGAAGATCTTTAATAACTACAAGGGGTCAGGACCCCAGTTTTCTGTTTTATGTAAAGTGGATGTCTCCAACATCACATTGCCCCTTGATACCTTGGGTGATGCTGGGTGATTGGTTTAGTAATGACTGATTGGGAAGAATGCCACCTGCTAAATCACCTCCACAATGTTCTGCAGCAGGTCTCATTCAAGCACAGATCAAGTCTGGTTCTGCTTAACTTGAAATCGATGCAACAAGTTGTACACACAAACAAAAAAGCTTTAGTTGAGATTTTTTTCTACCTGAATTTGTATTACAAATAAATGTGCACAGGTGAGTCATCTGTCAACAACCAGTTCTGTGTGTTTGTGTGTTATCTGCTCGTGCTAAACTATCTGTTCCATCTTATATTTAGCTGTGACATTCTAAGTTTCCCAGACTTGAAGAAGAGCTCTGTGTAAGCTCGAAAGCTTGTCTCTCTCACCAACAGAAGTTGGTTCAATAAAAGATATTACCTAACCTATCTTGTCTCTGCTCTTAAGGTCTTAAAAATTGTAGACGTTTCTACAAGCATCTCTCCCCGCCACTTTAATGCAATGTCTGTTCAGTGAACATCTGTGTGGTGCAACTTGAAATGATAAGAACACCCAGGATCGCCCTTAGGGTAGATTCCCCAGCAGATCTTAGAATGGGGAAGAGTTTTACTGTGTTTTAGCTCTTATTTCAATCACTACTAGATCGCCCCTCGTAGTGGTTGACATATTTGTCTAATGCCCTGAGTGTACTGTATCTGAGAGCTGTCCTGAGAAGCTGCACCCATACATATAATGTAAAGATAATTTCATTTATACTTGTTGCCACTCTAGTATATTTGCAAAGAAGAAATCACCATAAGGCACAGAAAATATACAATAGGAAAGGGATTATACAGTTGCCACTTTACTGTTTCCTACCTAAAGGATGTTCGTGCTGTTGGCAAGTTTTGAAGTTTCATGAAGAACATAAAGTTGCATGTAAATTATAAAACCCCATTTCTAGAGGCCTGAGCCTGACCTCGGTCCCAGGCATATTGGATTCTATGGAAACAACTTTCTACTTCAGTCTTAGCTTTCTTTCTCTCAGTTGGAGATCTGAAAGTGTCTGTCTACCTAGGCATTTATATGGCTCCCTACCAGAATCCCATCTGAGCACCATATTCAGTAAAGATATCTGTGCTTTTAAATAGTCACCCCAATAGGTCCAGTTAAACTGATTGACACCATGAGATCGTACAAATAAGTGCATGTATCGTTACCACCCCTGCCACGTGCTTAGGCCACTTAAGTCAAGGGGAAATTTCCCACATTGGAGCCAAAAAGTCCAAGCTTGGGAAGCTCTGTTTCACAATGGTTGTCACCCTTTGATTGGCAGGCTACACACAAGGTGATGCACAACATTTTAATACCAGGATAAGTACATCCCTCTTAAAACCCACCTTCCTGTGTCAAAGCCATTGTGAAAGATGGCTGAAAGTCCTTGGGACTTGAGCCATGTGCCCCTGCAGAAGCCCATATCTTTGTCGACCTCATCCCCCAGTTAGCAGAATCCAAAATTTCTTTTATGATTATAGAGTGACTGAAAAGGGAATGACAAAAGGATGTTACGTGCTATTGGGGCTTTATTTTAAGTAGGATGTTTGCTCAGAAAAAAAGTGACTCTGCTACTAATGTATCTTTTGCCTTCCTGACTCACTCCTTGCCAACTCTCCTCTCCAGCTGCCTGGAGCCTTCCCCCTCCTGATCTGTGAATCTCCAGGGCAGGAGAGAGGCGAGAGCAGCAGATTTATCACACTGCTCTGCTGGCCAATTAATGTTCAGCTGATTCATCACAAACATATTCTTGACTTGTGCTGCAGCTCCACACAAGCCCAAAGGCTGAACTGTCAAGTGCTCCCCCTGTTTCTGCTCAGCCATCACTCTGGCAAACTTGCTTTAAGGTTGATTGGAGTTTTCCAGGGTAAGGCATGAGTAAAAGCCGGGGGGGTCTGACTCCCCACTGCCTTTCACTTTGTGTAGTGACTTACACCTCTAAATGTTGACCTGGTGACCACATAGCAAGTGTGAAAAATCGGGACGCTTTTTTTTCAGGGAGGGTGGGGTATAGTTGTGTATATAAGACAAAACCCCTAATATTGAGACATCTGGTCACCCTATGTAAGGGGGTGCTACTGGGTTTAAAATACAAGCACAAGTGTGAAGGGGACTTCTGGTGCTTATGTCCACTTTGGACTAGTTTCAGAGTGGTAGCCATGTTAGTCTCTATCAGCAAAAACAACGAGGAGTGCTTGTGGTACCTTAGAGACTAACAAATTTATTTGGGCATAAGCTTTCGTGGGCTAAAACCCACTTCATCAGATGCATGGAGTGGAAAATACAGTAGGGAGGTATAAATACACAGCATATGAAAAGGTGGGAGATGCCTTACTAAGTGGGGAGGTCAGTACTAATGGACTAGTGTAGATAGACTACCCCAGGTGCAAGTCAGAAAGGAGCCAGGCTGAAGATGAGGATCACAGGATTTGGAAGCATGGCTTCAGTAATGTCCAGGCAGGGGCAAACTGTGTTGTAAATGAGTCCTTGAAACCCGAGACATTTATGATGTACATGAGACCTATGAAAATATCCATGTTAATCGACTACATGAAAACATTGGTATTTCCTTAAGCTTTGTCTACACTAGAAAAGTGCACCAGTTTAACTATATTTAAAAAATTAAACTGGTGCAAATCATTAATGTAGTTACACTCAAACCAGTTCAATACCAGCTTATGTCAGTTTAGCTTAAATGCGGGTATGTCTATACTTTAAATGCTACAGTAGCACAGCTGCAGCGCCCCAATGTAGACACCATCTATGTCAACGAGAGGGTTTCTCTTGTTGATGTAGGTAATACGCCTCCCTGAGAACTGGTAGTTAGGTTGACGGAAGAATTCTTCTATTGATCTAGCACTGTCTACACCAGGGATTAGGTGGGTATAGCTACATCTCTTAGGAGTGTGGATTTTTCATACCGGAGAGACATAGCTATACCAAAGTAAATTCCTAGTGTAGACCAGGCCGGAGTAATTTACACCTTGCCTATGTGACACAGTTTTATCAAACCAAACCGGTTTAGTTAAATTGGTGCCATCTTTTTGTGTGGATACTCTTGATTCAGTTTCAAGGCTTGTCTACACTTAAAATGTTACAGCAACAGTTGCACCATTGCAGTTGCGCGGCTGCAGCTCTTCAGTGTAGATCCTACCTATGCTGATGAGAGGGTTTTTTCTGTAATTCACCTCCCTGAGAGGCATAACCAGGTTAATGGAAGAATTCTTCAGTTGACCTAGCGCTGTCTAGGGCTTGTCTACGCCATGCAGCTTTTAGCGACAAGGCTGTGTTGACACAGCCTTGTCGCTAAAAGTCAGTGTGTGTAAACGCTTTTTTTTTCTGTACTTTGTCGGCACTTTTGCCAACAAAATACTTCCAGCCCTGCGAGCGGCATTAGCTTTGTCAGCAGGAGAGTGCTCCTGTCGACAAAGCTACGTTCACACTGCCACTTGCGTCAGCAAAACTTTTGTCTTTCGGGGCGGGGGGGCTTTTTGCCTGTGCCTGTGAAAGACAAAAGTTTTGTCAACAACTTTGCAGTGTAGACTAGCCCTATGTGGAGACTGAGCCCTGGTCTGCACTACGGGGTTAGGTCGAGTTTAGCCGTGTTGGGTCGATTTTAAAATGAATGCATCTACACAACCAACCCCGTTCCGTCTACCTAAAGGGCTCTTAAAATCGACTTCTGTACTCCTCCCCAGCGAGGGGAGTAGCGCTTAAATTGACCTTGCTGGGTCGAATTTGGGGTAGTGCAGACACAATTCAACAGTATTGGCTTCCAGGAGCTGTCCCAGAGTGCTCCAGTGTGAGCGCTCTGGACAGCACTTTCAACTCCAATGCACTAGCCAGGTACACAGTAAAAGCCCTGGGAAATTTTGAATTTCATTTCCTCTTTGGTCAGCGTGGTGAACTCAGCAGCACAGGTGACCATGCAGTCCCCCCAGAATCGCAAACGAGCTCCAGCGTGGACCGAAAGGGAGACACTGGATCTGATTGCTGTAGGGGAAAAGAATCTGTGCGGGCCGAACTCTGATCAAAATGAAGAAATGCTAATATGTATGCCAAAATCACACAGGGCATGGTGGAGAGAGTCACACAGGGACACACAGCAGTGCCACATGAAAGGTAAGGAGCTCAGGCAAGCCTACCAAAAGACAAAGGAGGCAAACAGTTGCTCTGGGTCAGAGCCCTATACATGCTGCTTCTGTGATCATCTGCATGCCATTCTAGGGGAGGACCCTACCACTACCCCACCACTGTCCGCGGACACCTGCAAGGGGGGAATCTCATGCAACAGGGAGGAGGATTTTGTGGATGAGGAAGAGGAGGAGGAGAATGCACAGCAGGCCAGGGGTGAATCCATTCTCCCCAGCAGCCAGGACCTTTTCATCGCCCTGGAGCCAATACCCTCCCAAGGCGGGATCCCTGACCCTGAAGTTGGAGAAGGCAGCTCTGGTGAGTGCACATTTGTAACTACAGTACAGGGTTTAAAAGCAATAGTGCTTAATGTTTGATTTGCCCTGAAGACTTGGGATGCATTCGCGGCCAGTACAGCTACTGGAAAAGTCTGTTAACGTGTCTGGGGATGGAGCGGGAATCCTCCAGGGACATCTCCATGAAGCTCTCCTGGAGGTACTCTGAAAGCCTTTGCAGAAGGTTTCTGGGGAGGGCTGCCTTATTTCGTCCTCCACGGTAGGACACTTTACCACACCAAGCCAGTAGCAAGTAGTCTGGAATCACTGCAGCACAAAGCATAGCAGCGAATGGTCCTGGGTTTTGTTTGCATTCAAGCAACATTGAAATAGGGGAATTTTTGTACAGGAATAGTAAAAGGACCCCGTTCATGCTGGGTTGTTTGTGCTTGACTAAAAGGGATCATCAAAGAGAATAGCCACGCAGCGGGGGGATAGTGAAGGTAGGATCCCAGAGAATAGCCATGCGGTGGGGTGGGGGGAGGTGTGTGCTGCACATCCACCCAAAAAACACAGCCCCTCCTTTTAAATGTGAAACCCAACTGGCATTGCGTGCTGTGGGAAAGGATGGTGCCGCAGTTTGAAACCATTCCCACATGTTATGAAAGAGGAAGAAGCCACCCCCACATACCAAAAGGTTACCATGCCTGCCTGGAAACCGAATTCTGTTGCCCAGCCGTGTGTGACATGTCACCATACTGACAGGCGCTCAATATAAAAGGCAAAATGTGACCTTGTACCTAAAGCACATGTGCTGTCTGCTGTGAATTGCTTGATTCACTTGATTGAAAGAGTCTCCCTTTTGTTCTCAGAAATGTATCATCTTAAATTTTACTCTCCCTTTTTATCTCCCCCCAGGTGCAAATGTTTCTTTGCTCCCCCATCACCTCCATCCCTAAGGTTATCGCAGATTAGAAGGCAAAAAAACCGCATTCACGATGACATATTTTCTGACCTCATGCAGTCCTCCCACACTGATAGCTTAATGCAAGGAGGCATTCAGTGGCAGAGTCCAGGAAAGCATTAAGTGAGCACGAAGAGCAGAGGAAGGAGGCGATGCTGAGGCTAATGGGGGAGCAAACGGACATGATGAAGCATCTGTTGGAGCTGCAGGAAAGCCAACAAGACCACAGACCCCCCGCTGAATCCATCGTATAACCGCCTGCAGTCCTCCCCAAGTTCCATATCCTCCTCACTCAGACGCCCAAGAACGCGGGGTGGGAGGCTCCGGGCATCTAGCCACTCCACTCCAGAGGATGGCCCAAGCAACAGAAGGCTGTCATTCAAACAGTTTTAATTTGTAGTGTGGCTACAATAAGCAATGTGGCCTTATCCTTCCCTCCTCTCGCACCCCACCCCACCCGGGCTACCTTGTCAGTTATCTCACTTTTTTTTTAATTAATAAAGAAAGAATGCATGATTTCAAAACAATAGTTACATTATTTCCTTTGCCAGCTGTGATCGAAGGGGGGAGGGTGGTTGGATTACAGGGAATTAAAATCAACAAAGGGGGCAGGTTTGCATCAAGGAGAAACACACACAGCTGTCACACCATAGCCTGGCCAGTCATGAAACTGGTTTTCAAAGCCCCTCTGATGCGCAGCATGCTTACCTGTGCTCTTCTAATTGCCCTGGTGTCTGGCTGCTCAAAATCGGCCTCCAGGGGATTTGCCTCAACCTCCCACCCTGCCATAAATGTCTTCCCCCTTACTCTCACAGATATTATGGAGCACACAGCAAGCAGTAATAACAATGGGAATGTTGGTTGCGCTGAGGCCTAACCTAGTCAGCAGACAGCGCCAGTGAGCTTTTAAACGTCCAAAGGCACATTCTGCCACCATTCTGCACTTGCTCAGCCTATAGTTGAACTGTTCCTTACTACTGTCCAGGCTGCCTGTGTATGGCTTCATGAGTCATGGGAACAAGGGGTAGGCTGGGTCCCCAAGGATAACTATTGGCATTTCAACATCCCAGACCAGAAAATTACCGTCGGGGAAGTAAGTCCCTTCTTGCAACTGCTCAAACAGCCCTGAGTTCCTAAAGATGCGAGCGTCATGCACCTTTCCCGACCATCCCACGTTGATGTCGGTGAATGTCCCTTGTGATCCACCAGTACTTGCAGCACCATTGAGAAGTATCCCTTGCGGATTATATACTGGTTGGCAAGGTGGTCCGGTGCCAAGATAGGGATATGTGTTCTGTCTATTGCTCCACTACAGTTAGGGAACCCCATTGCAGCAAAGCCATCCAGTATGACCTGCACATTTCCCGGAGTCACTACCCTTGATACCAGAACATCAGTGATTGCACTGGCTACTTGGATCACAGCAGTCCTCACAGTAGACTTGCCCACTCCAAATTGATTCCCGACTGACTGGTAGCAGTCAGGCGTTGCAAGTTTCCACAGGGCTATTGCCACTTGCTTCTCAACTGCCAGGGCAGCTCTCATCTTGGTATTCCTGCACTTCAGGGCAGGGGAAAGCAACAAAGTCCAAGGAAAGTGGCCTTACGCATGTGAAAGTTTCGCAGCCACTGTGTATCATCCCATACTTGCAGCACTATTTGGTCCCACCGGTCTGTGCTTGTTTGCCGGGCCCAGAATCGGCATTCCACTGTATCAACCAGTCCTGCTGCCACCATGATGTCCCAATTGCCACAGCCCGTGCTTTCAGGAATGTCTGTGTCCATGTCCTCATCACAATCGTCCTCGTGCTGGCGTCTCTTAGCCAGGTTCTGCACATACTGCAGTATAATGCGCAAGGTGTTTACAATGCTCGCAACAGCAGCGGTGGGCTGAGTGGGCTCCATGCTTGCTGTGCTATGGCATCTGCATGGGTAACCGAGGAAAAAAGGTGCAAAATGATTGCCTGCAGTTGCTTTCATGGAGGGAGGGAAGGGAGACTGACGACATGTACCCAAAACCACCTGCGACAATGTTTTTGCCCCATCAGGCATTGGGAGCTTAACCCAGAATTCCAATGGGCAGAAGAGACTGTGGGAACTGTGGGATAGTTACTCACAGTGCACCGCTCCATAAGTCGATGCTAGCCACAGTATTGAGGACACACTCTGCTGACTTAATGTGCTTAGTGGGGACATATGCAATCAACTGTATAAAATCGATTTCTAAAAATTGACTTCTATAAAATCGACATAATTTCGTAGTGTAGACATATCCTTAGGTTGGCTTAATAATGCTGCTCAGGGGTATGGATTTTTCAGACCCCTGAGTGACACAATTAAATCGACGCAATTTTCTAGTGTGGACCAGACATAAGTGCCCATGAAAGGGAATTGCACTGATATAATTAGATCAGTTTCTGAGGTCTGGCCTACACAAGGAATTTACACCAGTATAGCTAGTCTGTCAGAGGTGTAAAATATCCACACCCCTCAAAGGTGTGGCTATACTGACCTAACCCCCGGTGTAGACAGCGCTAAGTCAAAGGAAGATTCTTCCATCAACCTAGCTCAGGGAGGTGGATTTACTACAGCGATGGGAGAAGCCCTCCTGTCGGCATAGGTCGTGTCTATACTGAAGCGCTATAGCGGCGCTGCTGCAGTGTTTAAAGTGTAGACATACCCTAAACCAATTTAGTTAAATTGGTACCATTTTCTCATGTAGCCAGGACTATATCAATGCAATGCACCCTTCTAATAAGGGCGTGGCTACACTTCCATTTTATAGCGCTCTAACTTGCTGGCTCAGGGGCGTGAAAAATCACCCCCCTGAGCGCAGCAAGTCAGAGCGCTATAAAGCGTTAGTGTAAACAGGTTCTGAGCGCTGGGAGCTGTGCGCTCGCGTGCGACCACATTCACACTTCAAAGCGCTGCCGTGGGAGCACTCCCGGGAGAGTGCTTTGAAGTTTCCAGTGTAGCCATGCCACAAGCAAGGCCTCAGTGTTGTGGTGGCTTTGTTTATCTTCCTATTCATGTTGGCTTGCTTTAGCTGTTTGTTTACCTACGAATAATTTGTTTAATTGAATGTTTTTAACGTTCACTGTCATTCTAAAGGGCTACTAATTACTGATTCATTCAGGGGGATACAATAGCAGGAGGTGTAAAGCACGGAACAATTGTGAATGTATTGGACAGTCCATGCTGGAGAATCAATATAACTGAAAGCTAGTGTAAGGATAAAACAACCTGCTATTTTATTTTTTGCAAAATTCAGCATTAAGAGAATTAAGAGATTCAGAAATTGTTGTAGTTTTCTCAGCTTGTAGAGTAGTCATTCTAAGACCCTAAATTGCTGCTATCATGTTGACAGTGTGATTAGCACTGTATGAGACTCAAGTCCCTGTTGCAACTTAAAGTCTGCATATATAGAGAAGGATCAGGCTCAGATGCATTGGAGAACCTGGAGCAGGTCTAGATGGCCCTGCAGGTGGCGCTAACTTGTGGCCCAATTCTCCAACCTTTACTCGCATTGAGTAGCACTTACTCATGTGAGCAGTTAATGGAATTCCTTGTGAGAGTAATGGTGCTCAGTGCAAGAGCTGGAGAATTAGACCCATATGATGCCTACACTGTCATTGCTGTGGAAATTTCCTACCGTAGCATGATGCTGGAAGCACGAGTGCAGTCGGCTTAGACTTTTTTTGCCATCACGCTATCTAGAGCTGCTCTGAGCAGGTGTATGGGACATGATGGTAAAAATGCCTTGAACCCTGAGTACAACGGTGCTCTCTGCATCACTGCCACCCAGGAAGGGAAGCTGGCTTGATTACTGAGGAGGGCAGTGAAGTACATGCACCCTATTGTCTGGGAAGCTATTCTTGTGTTACCCGACTACACAAAGTGTACCCACAAAATATGGTGGATAAATACTCATTATAAGAAGTTACTGTTTCTAATAAAAAAAATAATTTTCTCTTTTTAAGGCTTTTTACATGGATGCCAACCTTTCAATGAACTTGAAACCAGCCCTAACATATCATGAAAAGCAAAGGAATGTAAATGTCCTGCAATACATGGGCATTCAAAGTGCTAACTGTTCTCTCTGACACAGTGTGTTGCAACTCTAGCCTATGAGGCATATAGTTAAATGAGCACCATTGTCTGAGTCTTTTAAGAAACCTGGGCTGTTTCTTAGAACTTGATCAATAGCTGAGATACAGTGGTGAAGTATTTCAGCCCTTCCCCTTTTAATCTTTTTTTTTCTTTTCTTTTTTCCCCCTGTTTCCAAGACTAGCTCCTGTGGCTTTACAGTCCCTAAGAAATGGTTCCAGTCTTTTTCCAGATGCCTCTTTAGAAATTTGCACACTTGAACCATTGTGCAGAGCAGTTCCTATTTTAACCTGCTAAAAGTTTGACAGCACTTGAAATACTCTCTCTGAAGTCTCTTTATTTTTCCCCACTGTGATTTTGTTTTTTCTTGCAAAGATTTCTTTGTCACATCAGGTTAACTCCAGCCTCTGAGACCTTTTGTTAGACAAAAGAAGAGAAAGCATTTAGAGTGGCCCTTTATATACTTCTGAATTCCAATTATCTCCCCCATGAGAAACAACATGCTATCTTGGGGTTGCTCAAATAAATCACTTGGGAAAACACTTTTCCTCCTTTGCTGCTGGTTTGGAGCTGTACAAGGAGGAAATATTTGGTCTGATCCTGCTCCTACTACAGTCTAAGTCTAAATTTCCATTGACTTCAGTGAGATCATTCCAATTCTCTCTGTGAATATTGATTCTAGGAAAAATGTCAGTCTTCTTCCTAAATTAGTTTGCCACACATCTAAGATGACTGCATCAGAAGCTTCAGGAATCTCATAGTTCTAGAATTTGAGGTAAAGTGGCAAAATTCCCATGATTTAATTATCGTCTACTTTTCTGGGGAATAGGAAGCAATCAAATTGGCTTCAATGGAATTATTTGCCAGAGTAGGTGTTCACCATTGTGAGTAAGAGTTGTACAATCTACCACATAGCTTCTGTAAAAACAAATTTTACAAAGCCTAAAATCAATAGAAATGTCTCCATTGTCTTTTTATTTCACTGGAGACTGTTGTTTGTGAAACAAATAAACATTTGCCTACAGTCTTTCCTGGTCAAGCACAGCATCTTTCTAAATGAAACTGACTTCACTGAGTCTTATTGTCCAAGAAACTCAAAGAGCAAATAAAAAAGCCCAGTGTTGATTGTAATCTGGGTTTTAAATTATTCTGTTCTAAAAAGCCAAAGGTGCAATTAGTAACATAGGCTAAGAAATGTGTTTACAACATAGGAATTTAACATTGTCCCTTTTATTCACAAATCAAGTGCGGCATGGGTGGGAGCCTATTTATGCTGTGCCATCATTGGGCCTCACCTCTGAACTGCAGAGAGACCATACCTAGAACAGTTCATTCCCTCTACCCATGGACTCCTCTTTGCTGCAGCTGCCAAGAAGGGTGCCAGCTAGTGCCATCCGTGACGAAGGTTTTGTGATGTGACCCCAGCCTGTTGGGAACTGCTCTGAGACCATCGATTTATTTCACATCCAGCAGTCCATTGAACAGCTTCTAGATGGTAAGAGTATGTGATAGCTGGTGATCTGCATTACTGACTTAGATGTGAAAGGGCTTGATCCCTGATCTAGCCATTTTTTACTACCCTTAAGCCACAGAGTCTAGAAAACTGCCTTAAATGGGTAGTTAGTGATTCCCCTTATGTAGGGAAATCTCAAGTTGATGTAGAGATGTTTATTCTTTGTTTGTACAGCACCTGGTACAATGGAGTTCTGGTCCATGATTGTGACTCCTAGGTGCTACAGTACTAAATAGTACTAATTAATAATAATAAATATGCTGGCTCTATGCCACTCCCGTTCAGCCCTCTGACGTATGAGTGTGCCAAGGATGATCATGGGCTTGTGGAATGGTCCCTGAGGCAGTGTTACAGCAAGTTTAGGATAGAACAGCCTTGAAGTTTCTTTAATTAATGCTGGAAGCCAAACCAGTCCCCAGCTTCCCCAGGATCAGAGGTTCTCAAAGATGGCTTTAAGTCACTTTTTCCCTGCCCCCCGAAATTCTGTATCAAATATAGTTTGACCAAACCTGAAGATCTGGTCCAAAAACTCCAAGTCCTACTACTAACCAATCCTCTGAGCCAGCCAAGACCACATTTCATAGCATTTAGTTTTCTATTGTTTATAATGAGTGGCTATATAGACGCATTGGGATTTCTGCTCTTGACAATTGGATACCCCAGACTTTTGCAAAGATGAATTTTGCAAATCTTCTGTGTAACTTGGATGACCATCTTATTTTGCTCTTCCATGGGTATGTTTTTCTTTGGCTATCTTGGAGAGTTTTAACAGACTTTTGCAAAGGGTGGAGGAGGGAAGGCGTTGCACAGAAAAGAGAAGGGAATAAAGCACAAAGAGGTGGGAATCTCCAAAACTAACAACTGAGACCAATTTCCCTGAAGATCCAGCTCCAGGTATCTAAATTACAGCAGCGTCTAGTTACATCCTCAAATGGCAATACAATCATATCGAGCACATCACTGGAAAATCCTAATCTTCACTGTAGCCGCAATGTGGCTATCTCCAGAGAGTTTTCTACAAGCTTGCATTCCAAAAGGAAGGCAATATTAGAGAGGTGTTCCAGGGGACAGGCTATGGAATGCCATCTTAGGAACTACAGATTTTTTATAAAAGTATTGAGCAACCTTTGGTTCAGAAGTCTGAATTTTGATTTTAGGAGTACTGCACAAGAAAAGTTCCTTCTTCTGTTTTATAGATATGTCAATTAGAGTTTTCTGTTTATTTTAGTATGTAATAATTCATCTGTGTAATAACTACCCAAGGATCTCTGTGATAGTTAGTTACAAAGGAATAGTGTATGCATGGGGCATGACTTTATACAATCAAAGGTCTCTGTTCTAATCTTAGATGATATACATCACAACATACCCCTTTCAGATAAACCACTGTTGTGCTGTTTGCACACATGCAGTAGAAGACTGTCCAAATTGCATAGTGGTCCCATATACCTGAAATGTAGAATCTGGTCCCTAATATTTGTGCCTAACACTTTACCAGATGTTGGTTATTTGCCATAGGAGTGACGCGCATACCAATACCAGTGATGTGCATACCAGTACTGCGTGAGTGCTTTGACTGCAGACACTATACTGGACAAAGTATGGGTCAACCCACTCTATTGCTTACTCACATTTGTGTTATTTATGAAGGCACCCCTAGATGCCCAGAGCTTGGAAGAGAAGGGCTGGAGCAGGCATGCTGATATATCCCAATTCCAAGGGCTGTAATTATGTATGTACATTTTTACTTTGTTAATATGTTTTTCATTAATAACAGTGGGCTCAATCTAATTCCCATTGAAATCAATGGAAAGACCCCCCCATAGGATTTCAATCAAATGGGCTCAATATGTATATTTTCAAAAATTGTTTCATTTCAGCTTGGTCAGGATAATGATCATCTGACCAGGAAAGTAGCCAAGAGCAACACTCATTCCTATATAAGGAATAGTTTTATTTGCAGGGCTGGCTCTAGGCACCAGCAAACCAAGCACGTGGTTGGGGCGGCACATTTCAAGGGGCGGCATTCTGGCCTCCCCCCCCCCTTTTGTTGTTGTTGTTTGTTGTTGCTTGGGCAGCTGTGCTCTCGGAGCTTGGGGCGGCAAATTTTTTGCTTGGGGCAGCAAAAAACCTAGAGCCAGCCCTGTTTGTTTGAGACAGAAGGGTTTGCAAAGGAATAAGAACAGCATATGGCAACGAAGAAGTGTGTTTATGCTAATATAATAACATATCATACAAAATATTCTCTACTAAACTTCTTGAGGGAAATGGGAGAAAAGAACAGCAGTTAAGTCTGGGCTGGTAAAATGCCTCTTGCCGTGCACTTGCTCTGTCTCTGGGACAGCGGCACCAAGGTATGGTAGGTCCTATTCCCTCCCTCATCTTCACTGTCTAATTATGCATGCTTCTAAGCAGGTCGGGTGGTCAAATCAGAAGGATAGAATTCAATTTTTTTACAGCTAGTTCACATGTGGACCTTGTCCATGCATTGCAGAGGAACTAGGTGAGCTATGCAAGCTTTTAAAAATGGCTGTTGCTAGTAGGTCTCTAGCACAGCTTTCCCACAGCAGTGTGGGCAGGGATCTTCTTTTCGTATGGGAACCATACTGTTGTGAAGCTAATCTAACGGCTTACTATGTGGTCTAGTCGATAGTGTGGTGTAGCTAGCATCTTGGACACAAATACCCTCTCCGGGAAACTGTGCTCGAACTATACCAGCTGCAACTGGATAGCTGTACCTGGCGTGGCTGTGCTGTGGACAAAGAGGGCGCTAAGGGAAACTGGTGATTGTGGTGTTCATTTCAAGGTAGTTCTCCATTCACTTATTGTGCTTAGTTTTCTTCTTACTTATGGGATTTGGTTTAAATTTTAATTTGCCATTTGTCTTTTTGGCTTTTTTGAGAAGGCCAGATGTATTTGGTTTGTTGGCTTGTCTTTTTTCTTTTGGGGGGGGAAAGGAAATATTATTGTCTGGAATGATTTGTCCCCACCACCACCATCATGCTGTTTTCTTCTGGGCTTTTGAGTTGGGGTTTTTGGGGGGTGCTCTTTTAAATCTTTGTTATGTTGGTGTCTATGCATACTGAGGTTGCTTTTTAGCACAAATTTCCACAAGAGTGTTGCACCACACAGTGGCTGTTTTTATAATTCTGAGATTTCCCTATCATCCCCAGAGCCCTTGGTACAACACACGGAAGTTCACATCACCTCCCTACTCCCACTTTTTTGCACGCATGCATGCTAGTCTCTGCCTTAAGAGAGGTGACAGTCTGGGAAAGTGGGAGTGAGGCACTAAAGGACAGACCTGCTGTGGCAGGACTGTGTGGTTAAGCTTGCAGAGTCCATGCTTGAACTAGTCTGATTCATGCAAATACACTTCTCTCTTTCTTACATTCAACAGCATTAAATTTAAACAACAGACCCCAACTGGAAAAAACAACTCTCAAACGGGTATTGTATATGCAGGTTTTACTCCTCTTGAATAGTAAATTGTCTGCTGCAATTTGTGTCTTCCTCAGAGCAAAAGAAAAATTGTGTGTGTGTGTGGTGTGGAAAAAATGTAGCCATTTTCTTATATGGTAAATTACAAAGAATTCTGCCTACATTTGTAGAAATGCGTCTGTAAAATGTAGATGATTTTCCAATAAATTGCAACCTAAAATCTTAAACATGTGCACTGTGTGACTACAGTACATAACAAACCTGGTAAAGTCAGCTGGCAGTTTCTCCCAGGTCTTTTGAAAAGTCCCTCCTGCAGCAGTATCTGGCAGGGCTGTAATATGATGATGTTCCTCTGAATGTTCCAGTTGGAAGTAGAAAATGATGATAGTCAGGGATTTCTTAGATGCAATTTTGTTTAGTTACAAAGAATGTACAAAATCTTGTGTCTCTGAACACAGAAGGAATCAATTTCTTTTGCTCATAACACCCAGAGCACTCTTTTCAGCCTACAGTCCTGACACAAAACCTCTTTTTTTTTTTTTTTTTTTTTGAGGGTCAGCCACTGTACTTCCAGCTGCTCCTTTTGGCTCTTTCTCTCTCTCCCAGACTTCTTTCTTGTCCCTTCTGAGTTTCTTTGTGTTATGCCTTCCTGCACACCGCCCCCACCCATAACAGTACTCAGCAAAAGCTCTTGTATGGGTTCACAAACATCTTTGTACTCAGGTGGGGCATATGCTTACAGTTATGATAGTCAAAGAGTGAGTTCACACCTATCCACCTCAATCCTTAACAAGGTTTCACCCATCTCGTAACACTAAATTAAATGAAGGAGACACTGTGCATTCTCTTGGCTGGAGGCAAGGTATCAGTCTGAAATTGCTTCAGCGAAGGGAGAATTGGAAATAAAAAGCAAAAATATTGAAGATATTAGCACTTTCACATGTTGCCAACTCTTATAATTTTATCATGAGTCTTGCAGTAGTTAGTGCTTTTCTTAAAGCCCTAGCTGCTAGAATCAAGAAGCTCAGGCTTTGTCTACACTACCAAGTTTTGTCGACTGCACTTAGATTGACAGCCAAAAGTTGACTTAATAAAAATTGGAAAAGCTTATTCACACTAGCCCCCTCTGGTGACAGATCATGTCCACACTGGGGGCACCGTCATTGACAGTGTGAGCAATGCACTGTAGGTATGTATCTCACAGTGCAGGGCAACACCTTCTGTCCCTAGGAGTTGTGGGAAGGCGGAGCCGATTGCGGTGCATCTTGGGACTGTGCTAAATGTCCCATCATGCATTTCTTTGTGTCCCAGCCCTCCACTGGCTTCTGGCTTTCTTTTGCACCATTTTTTCAATGGCCATTCTTTGCTGTGCACCCCGGCATCTATAGTGAGAAGGGATGGATCCTGCACTTCTGTCCTATACTTTAAGTGTCATGAGGACATCGTGCATGACAGTGCAGGTAATCGTGAAATTACTGACAGAGGAAGACTCGCAGGTGCCCGACATTCTGCATGATATGGGTAGCAGCAATTTTAAATTGCTTTTGGCATTCACAGAGCAGCTGCATAGGGTAAACCGTCACTTTTGGGCTAGGGAAACCAGCACTGAATGGTGGGATCTCATTGTCATGCAGGTGTGGGATGAAGAGCAGTGGCTACAGAACTTTCGGATGCGTAAAGCCACCTTCCTGGAGCTGTATGCTGAGCTGGCCCCAGACTTGTGGCACAAGGACACCAGAATGAGAGCTGCCATCTCAGCAGAGAAACATGTGGCCTTGCAACCATCTCAATAGAGCATGAGCTGGCCCAGACTATGGACCTTCAGGAAGCAGTTCAAATCTTTGCATGGAAGAGGGCATGGAAGGCACCACTTTGATTATTCAAACAGATAAAAATGCCAGTGTTTACTATGCAGACAAGAAAAGTTACATTTGCTGTTCAGATGTTTGAAAGTTAAGTGTTACTTAAAATTTTTGAACAAGGCATTTTAAGTTGTTAGTTCTCCTTTATTGGGGTAGGTAGCAGAGCAGTACCATGAGAGGAGGAGAACAGGAAGAAGGCAGAATTGAGACCTTTCAAAGTTTTGGCCCAAGCGAGGGAGCATGGGGGCGTCATTTGAGCTCCCCGCCTGAGGTGTCAAAATGTTGTGGGCCGGCCCTGAAGAACATTTCTTCTTTGCTGCATCTTGGCCTCTTTCTTATCTGGCAGAGATGGTCGCCAGGGGTACATGGGGTGTTCCTGATGGCCACATCTGGTGAAGCACAGGGGACAGTGCACAGATGTGGGATTGTTAAATTCAAGCACATCACTGAAACATTTCACTTACAGGCACCTTTTGTGACATACCAATCACTTTCTCACAGACCCTTGCTGTTTTGGGCAGAGGTGGGTGGGGTGGGGTGCTGCACCTGGACTGAAGAACATACAGTCTTTGCAGGGGTTGCGATGCAGCTTAACAGGTAAATAATTCTAAAATTATCCCACACTATTCCACAGGCAGATATCATTCTACCAGACTTCTCACTGCTGAGGGTAAGCAGGGAAACCAGGGTACATCTACTGCATGCTCATGGCTTCCGCCCTGCTCTATATGCAGCTTACCTGTGTGCTGCTTTGGTTCCTGCCCAAGTGATTGCTGAATGGTGCGGGACAGTGTCCTACAATGGGGGAAGGAACAAAGCTGCACTACCACAGAACCATGCGGCAGAGAATTACTGAGTTCCTCCAGGAAACTTTCCTGGAGATCTCTCTGGAGGATTCCCATGAGATCTCGGCATGCATCAACACCCTGTTCTGCCGTACTACACGGGGACATGTCCAGCCCACAGAAACACAGCCAGCCTCCCACATTTCTATGCCCTGAACCCACCTCTGCCCTACAAACGCCACAGCCACTTACCAGCAGGGGCAGCAGGTTTGTGTAATTTTTGGTGGTGCCCAGAACAGGTCGAAGTCCTGTCCCCGCCCCCACACATGCCTAAGGCTCTGGAAGGGAGTTTGGCTGCGGGAGGGGTGAAGACTCTGGGAGGGAGTTTGGGTGCTGGGTGCAGGCTCTGGGCTGGGGCAGGGAGTTGGGGTGCAGGAGGGGGTGTGGGCTCTGGGAGGGAGTTTGGATGCGGGAGGGGGTTTGGAGTGCAGGCTCTGGGAGGGAGTTTGAGTGCATGAGAGGTGCAAGTTCTGGGAGGGAGTTTGGGTGTGGGAGGAGTGCGGGCTCTGGGATGGAGTTTGGGTATGGGGTGCAGGCTCTGGGCTGGGGCAGGCGATTGGGGTGCGGGAGGGGGTGAGAGGTGTGGCGCTTACCTCAGGCGGCTCCTGAAAGCAGCCTGCACACCTCTCTGGCAGTGGCCCCTAGGCTGGGCGACAAAACTTGGTAGTGTAGACAAAGCCTGAATGAGAATTTCAGCTGAAAAAAGTTTATAGCCCTGATGGCTGCAGAGAAAAGCTTGAAAATTTCACTCAAATGATCCTAACGGCTTAGAAATTAGAATGCAAATAAAAATAACATTTTTTAAAATCTCATGGTTTTTAAGCCAATTTCATAATTGTCAGGACCCTGACTCATAACTCTTGAATGCTTTATGTTGGCAGTACTGCATCCCAATTACTTTTGAACCAAGGTCAATATGGAGAAAAGTCTGAAATGGAGAAGTGATTAACAGAGAGCAGAGTTAGGAAGAATGCCTCTGTCCCTCCCTCCCCTCCAAAACACAGATTGGAGAGCAACAGGGACACTGTGATGCACTGTTGAATAGGTGGAGAACCAAGGCAGAACAAAAAGAAAAGGAGTACTTGTGGCACCTTAGAGACTAACCAATTTATTTGAGCATAAGCTTTTGTGAGCTACAGCTCGCTTCATCGGATGCATGCCGTCATGCATCCGATGAAGCGAGCTGTAGCTCATGAAAGCTTACGCGCAAATAAATTTTTTAGTCTCTAAGGTGCCACAAGTACTCCTTTTGTTTTTGCAGATACAGACTAACACGGCTGCTACTCTGAAAAAAGGCAGAACAGTAGATCGAGCAAAGCTGCCTGTGATAGTTTGCTTCTGCTCCACCCACACCAGCTGGTATGGAAAGAGACTTTATTTTTTTGAGTAGCATGTCCCCTGAGAGACAGCCACCTTTCTAAATGAAGGCTGCATGCTTCCCTTTCTGTCCTCCTGTAACAAACCCAAGGTATTTTATATACACAGACACCATGTTCAGCAGCAGGGTGGGAACCCAGGATCTTCAGCACCAAAAGCAGAAGCCTCTATTACTTCAGCTAAACAAATAACTTTGTTAGTAAGGCTATGATATAATCACAGGTATTTTTAGCAAAAGTCATGGACAGGTCACAGGCAAGAAACAAAAAATCATGGCCCAAGAACTGTCCATGACTTATACCATAAATAGCCCTGATTGAATCTTGGAGGGGGGGGGGGGAAGGAAGCCCCGGGGGGCCCGCTGCCGCTCTGGCCACCATTGGGCGGGGGGATCTGCTCCAGCCACCCTGGGACTGCTGCCAGGAGCCACTGAGCTGCAGCTGCTCCTGCCGCCCCTAGGACCACTGCTTAGGTGGTCTCTGGGGCCAGCCGCACTGGCCGCTGCTTGGGAGGTCCCTGGGGCCAGCTGCCCAGGGCCACCAAAGCAGCAGCTGGTGTGGCTAGCCCCGGGCCACTCCAGCTGTGGCTGGCTGGGAGGCCGCCTGAGTGGCTGGCTGCAGAATGCCTCCAGTACCAGCTGGTGTGGCTGTCCCCAGGGCCTCCTGAGCTTAGGTGGCTCTGGGGTCAGCCACACCGGCTACTGCAGAAGTCATGGAGGTCGCAGGAAGTCACGGAATCCATGACTTCCGTGACCTCTGTGACAAACACAGAGTCCTAGTTATGAGTATGTAGGAGACTTGTATCCTTGGTGCTAGCCACTAAAGGGAAACATGTTCCCTCAGATCTTACTCTGGCCTGTGTATTGGTCTCTACTGTCACCACTCCCAGTTGTATCCCAGCAGTACCACTGTTTTAAAGAATTTTTTTAAAAGGGAAAAGTATATAAACAAACCACAAAAATCCCATGTAATATATCTATAAATGGATTTTATTTATTGGTTCTCCACTTGCATTTTTCTTAGGAAGGAAGGGAGGCTCCCACTGCATATGACTAAGCATAAAATTAAAATGTAACATCAAGCTGGAAGAAGAAATGATACAAGGCACTGGTGGGTGGGTGGCTGGTAGGAAAAGAATAAGGAGCAAGGGCAGGATTCCAGATCCTATATTTGCTTAGGACAGCAATGCAGCTGTGATCCGTTTTTCTCTCCCTTGCCCACCATGGAGGGAAGAGGGTAGCCAAGGCATACAGTCCAGCCAGAATCCTGTACATCTGAAATGGCACTTTGATGTACAGATCAGATAACTGCCGTTGACATCCAAATTGTGAAAAAATGAAGGCCAGTTGTAAATCTAAAAAGCAGTAAGCATAATTGTTAACGAGTAGGGCTCCATGTCTGTCGCGAATATTGTGGAAGTCATGGATTCTGTTACTTTCCGTGACTTCCATGACTTATGTAAGGGGCCAGGGTGGCTGACCCCAGAGCCACCTGAGCAGCTGGCTCTGGGGCCAGCTGCTCAGGTGGCCCCCGGGACAGCCACACCAGCAGCTGCTTTGGTAGCCCCCGGCAGTAGTCCTGGGGCAGCCAGAGCCGCAGCAGTCCATGGCCCCAGGCAGCAGTCATTGGGTGGCATCCGCAGTCCGTGGCCCAGACCAGTCCGCAGTGGTCCCTGGGCAACTGGCTGGAGTAGCTGTGGTCCGCAGCCCCCAGCAGCTGGTGCCACTGGCCCCAGGCATCCCCCCTCAGTCTCTCCCTAGCAGCAGCCCCCAGGATGCTGCCCCCCAGCACCCCCTCCCAAGATTTAATCACAGGTATTTTTAGTATAAATCATGGACAGATCACGATCTGTGAATTTTTGTTTATTGCCCATGACCTGTCCATGACTTTTACTAAAAATACCTGTGACTAAATTGTAGCTTTTTTAATGAGGTATTTGGATGTAAGAAAGGTAGAGTACTTCATTGGTAATTTGCTGGTTACTAATATGCTGCTGTGCAGAGATCTTCATGCTCTAGGGAGGTGAGATTATTAAATCTTCATTCTCTCTATATATATTCCCAGCCACATACTGCAAAACATATCAAAACTGAACTGGAGAATAAAATGAGTTTGACTGCCACCCTAGTATATTTCACTATTGTCAAATGAAGTGTTCTTTCAAATTATTCTTCTGATTTCTGAATGCTATTTATTTATTTCTGAGGAGCTATGTTCTCAGGGAAGGAGCAGGGCAAAAGTTTCAGGACCTGTGGGGCTGTGTACAATAGTTCCCAGAGGATCCCTGGGTTCTGTGGGTCTTACACTCCCAACCCTCTTCCTCAACAGGGGATCAGTGAAGGAACAGCTCATGGAATTTACTGAGCTCTCTGTCTACCTCCTGTGGGTTTGACTGTGGGAATGTACCATGTGGCCATTCCATCACAGAATGAGTTTGACCCTTCCCTCCCACTCTAGTGTCTGATGTAGTTTTTTAAATGTAGCGCAAAGGCAGTAATATGGCAGTATAGGAAATGCCAGACTATGGTTCTGATCAGTCTTGAAATTAGATCCACGTGTGCATCTGGGCCCACTGAAGTCAGTGGGCTCTGGATGGTTGTGTTGGTCTGCCTGCTTGAAGAATCAGGGTCTGCTTATATCTAATTGAAATGGAGGAATTAGATTTCAAATTCTAGAAATAAGAATGATTCCAGGTTTCCCCCCACTCCCGCATGGACTATTGTATTGAAATGTGAGAGAAGAAATCCAAGTGGTTAGTCTCCTAAAATGTCAAATGAAAGAGCCCTGTGTTAATAATGTCGCTCAAATCCACTGGTGTTAGCAGCACTGGTCCCTTGGAATACAGATAGGCTTCTGGAAATCTTTTTGTCAATTAAACCTGCTCTAAATAGGGTTAGAAGACACAGGGCCTTGAACCAAAGTCCATGAAAATCAGTGGAAAGACTTTCATTGTCTTCACTGGGCTTTGGATCAAGCCCACAATGTTTAAAAACACTGATGACTTGTCCATAGGAGGGCTCCCAACATTTCTAATACCAGTGGAGCTGACCCATTGTTAGCAACAGTGGAAACTTTTTGCAAATTTTCTTCAGTTTTTAGACAATATTCTGAATGTACAGAAAGTAACAGAAAACATGGCATTCAAAACAGAGAGAGAATCTGGGTAGTGATACTATCAAACTACAAAAGAGAGAGATTTTTATAATACTCTCTCTGCTGTTGATGCTTGACTAGATGACCAATTGTTTTCTTATTCATGGACTACTCAAAATAACTTACAAAAACACCAATACAATAAAGGAGGCAATAGAACATGAATTCAAGAGCAGGACGAGCATTCTGAGGGGGATTCTGTGCTTAGCCAAAACATTCACATTTTGGATCATAAAGCACAGTACTATTCTATTCTCGCTCCCTCTTTGTCTCTCCATTTGTTTTTCTTTGCTTTGTTTTTCACTTCTGGGAATCCTGCAGGGAGTTAAAAAAGGAGCCTTTGTTTTAAAAAAGGGTCAAACCAACAGCAGCCAATTGATCATAATTAAGGCTAAAATAATACACTTTTATTGGCCTGTTTATCTTGAATCGAAAGACCTATGTGTTATGCCTGCTGCACCTTCAATCTGCTTGCAGGTCCAGTTTCTTATCACTCTCTATCATTTTCTAAGTCCCAAGCTTATTGGGGGTGATGCTTAGTGCCCAAAGCACCTCCGTTGTTACTGTTCTGTGTTCACTTTTTTTGTCATGTATCAGGGGGTAGCCATGTTAGTCTGTATCCACAAAAACAACAAGGAGTCTGGTGGCACCTTAAAGACTAACAGATTTATTTGGGCATAAGCTTTTGTAGGTAAAAAAACACTTTCAGCCTGCATCTGTAATTTTCACTCCATGCATCTGAAGAAGTGGTTTTTTACCCACAAAAGCTTATGCCCAAATAAATCTGTTAGTCTTTAAGGTGCCACTGGATTCCTTGTTGTTTTTTTTGTCATACATCCCTTTTATACCAGTGTTACTATGAGACATATCACTGTCCCCAAGACAGTCTTCGTCTGTCAGTAATTGCTTTATAATGTAAAGTGACCCCAATGTATATAGCAGTAATTCTAGTCAGAACTTTGTGTTTTATATTTAAATTATGCTGGACTTTTAATCTTTCTTTGAATGGGCCTCATTCAAAGCTCACCAAAGTCAATGGCAATCCTTTTACTGATTTCAGTGGCCTTTGGATCAGGCTCTATAGACATATTTTGTATGATGTTGATTGTTTCTGTGGGTTACTTCTATCCTTTTGGAATTTAATTTTCATATGCTGGATAGGGATCTCATGAATCTCAATAGCAAACAGCAGAGAACTATGTGCTCTTGTCAATGGAGACTAGACAGTTGAATGAAGAGGTGACAGAATAGAACTAGGTGGATATTACAAATTTATTTCTATAAATGTTTTGTAGAATTTGCTTTTACTGTTTGTGTCCATTTTGTGCTAATTTTCCAGTGTATTCTAGCGCATAAGTTTTTCAGTAGAATGTTCAGAGACAGTGTCTTTTAAGATAACAATGGAGAATATCTGCAGAAAAGCTATTCTGTCTTGTACCAAGGCCACTTTATCTCAGGATTTGATGAACCACAAAGGTGCCTTAGTCCCATTTCTGTTCCTTCCAGACTTGTGCAGAACACAGCTCAGCCAGTCCAGAGGCCAGTGTCTGGTGTTAAATGGAATATTTCAACCTATAGGATTAAGTGGTAAAGGAATGATTGTAACAGGCTGTTGTGTAGTCTGCTTCCACTTCATCAGGTGTCTGTGGAGTCCATTTTATGCCCTTCCATGTGGAAACTACAAACTTTATTTTAGTTGAATTAGTCCTCAAATACTTTATTCATAGGGAAATGATCTCTGCATCTTTTGATTGACAGGAGATATACAACCTTTCTGGATTATGCAACCATAAAGCTACCGAAACCGAGCAGTTACTTCCTCCTCATAACTTTTTACTTGATGTCTTTTTTGATATTACATAGGCACCTCCGATTGCCCAGTCAGGCTCATTGGAAAAGGGGTGGCGATTCATTGTGTGTGCTCAGTGAATTCTTTAGCATCCTGAAGTGTATGCTGAGTTTCAGGTAGTGATGTTTTAGGGACAAATTTTCAACGGGGTCTTCACATGTGTGTATGATTCTACACATGAAATATCACTGTGCGCACAAAAAAATATAATGGGTGTGCACAATGTATTTATGCTTAAGATATCAAAAAAGTTTAATCCTACATATTATTTCTGTCCTTTACATACATAAAAAGAAAAGGAGTACTTGTGGCACCTTAGAGACTAACCAATTTATTTGAGCATAAGCTTTCGTGAGCTAAGCTTATGCTCAAATAAATTGGTTAGTCTCTAAGGTGCCACAAGTACTCCTTTTCTTTTTGCGAATACAGACTAACACGGCTGTTACTCTGAAACCTTACATACATAAGTAATAGTACACAAACATTTTGCTTACATAGGGCTGCATGTGCAGAGGGGTGTGTGCACAGACTACATGCTGAATACTTGGCTCTTGAAATCGTTGCTGTAACCGAGCCTAATGGATCTTTGGCTGAGAACTCTGTGATTAGAGCCAAGGCGAAGGCTCCATTTGGAAGAAAATTTTCATCCCCTCTGGCCACACCTCTGCAGGGGTGAAATAGGAGGTTAGATTTTTAGAACAGGATTGCTCTACAACAAAAGCTAGAGTGTGTGACCCCCTCAATCTACCATTTCCAAAGATCAAGATCAGGAGTATTCTCAATTGCCTCCTTGCAGAGATGGAGGGTAGAAAACTACTTACAGCTGCTCTAAAACTTAGGTTTTGGTTTAGGACAAAAAAACGGGGCCTGGTCCTGGGTTAGTCTCATATTCCTCTCTCCTGTAATAGGCTATAGTAACTTGCCTTGGGTTCATAGACAAGTGGGTGTTGAAAAACATTGGGTTCAGTATATGATATGGAGATATTAGATAAATAAGCACTCCGCTGTGCAAACAGTTCTGCAGTTCTTCAACAGGGGACTGACTTTCTCCCTGTTTGAGGGAGTGAGCAAGAGAATCAGCATATATTGATTTAAGTCAGTAAGTAGGAATTTTATTTAAATCAGTTTTAATCTTGTTTTACATTTGTACTGGTTAGTCATTTTCTTTAAAATGGTTGATTGCTGGTTAGCAACTAAATCTAGCCTGTACACTAAATGTGGTACTTCTTTTGGCTAACAAAGAGGATACACTGTATGTGTATTTATTTAAGGAATTATATAACTTAACAAATGTAAACATTAAGGATCTGAGTAAATGTAAGTGACCTTAGAAAATGGTGACTGATGCACTTCTTGTTTATTAAGTGATTATTTACTTGTGATTAATGTCAAGCTTTATGTGGATGGAAGTTAAAAGGCACAATTGTATTATTTTTTTTTATTAAATAGAGCTACCTTCCATGGGCTGGATACCTTAAAAAACAAAAAGTTAACCACGCCATTGTTTTGCATTTAAAAGTGATTTAATAAACAAAGGCCTGCTCTTAGGCTATGTGCCAGACTCCAACATGGCCGCCACCAGACGCCAAAACGGCCGCCGACTAGTCAGCCAGTGACCTACATGGCCCTAAAGAACGATGCCCGAAGCAGACATGGCGGCGCCCACTGCTCTTCCCCTCCGCGTTGCCTTTCATTTCTATGCCCTCTCGATGGTCTTCACGCCCACGGATCGTCACGTGACGTCCCTAACGTGACCAATCGAGGACCGACGTCTCTGTGGGGTCGCTCCAGTGCCCCGCCCAGCCTCGTTGTGGTTGAAGGCGCCATTGAGAGAAGCTGGGGTCGCCGCTGTCGTGGTCCCAAGGAGGCCTCCACTGATCCCGACACAAGGCACCGCCGCCGTTGCCATGGATTACGGGGAAGGTGAGGGCGCCCCCCGGAGCGAGGGGAGAGTCCGGCCGCCGCCTCCTCCTCAGGACCCGCCTCTGTCTCAAAATGGCAGCGTCCGCTTTGTGTCGTGCAGCGGGGACGGGCGCCCCGGCTCCGCCTCTGTGCCCGGGAAGCCGGGAGCGGGCGCTGAGGACCTGCAGCCTCTGTGCAGGGGGCGGCACGCGGCCGGAGGGGAGTGAGGGGCCCTGGGGGCGAGCTTGTGACAGGAGCAGTAGCTGCCTCGTGGCAGCCCAGCCTCAGGATATTCCCACTGGCCCGGCCGCCCGCCCCAGCTCCCAGCTGCGGCTCGCCAGGCATTCCCTTGCAGTTATGGTGTGAACTGACACAGCGGGCCAGTTTCAGGTGTGAGCAGCAAAGCCAGTCCAAAGCGATCTGGCTGAGAAGTCACTGGTGATAATAACAAGGTTATTCGCTTTAATGAGTATAATGCGGGCTAGCTGTACACATGATCGGGATCCAGATTAATTGTAATCAGCCAGGAAAAGGTGTTGAGTGTCTGCGTGGACATATCAATGCAAACCTCTGCTCGTTCAAAAAAAAAGGGGGGGGTGGGGATAAAATGTTGAGATATTCAAAGAATAGGATGGGAATTAATGAAAGAAAAAAATAGAATGACATTACTTGGCATACTGTGCTCAATTCTTGTTACTCTGCATCACAAAGGATATAGTAGAAATAGAGCAGGGTTTGTTGTCATCCCATTTTTACGGGCATGGAAAAAACTTCCGTATGAGTAAAGATTGGGATTGTTTAGTTTAGAGATGACTTGAGTAAGAGGGGACTTGAAAGGGATCTGAAATAATAAATGGTTCAGAGAAGGCACCTTGTTCTTGTATTATGAAAAAGGGTTTTAAAAGTGGGGCCACAGATTTAAGTGATGAAAGTAATAAGTGTTAACAGGATGCACAATTAAGGCTACGTTTTAGTCACGAGTATTTTTAGTACAAGTCATGGACAGGTCATGGGCAGTAAACAAAAATTCACAGCCTGTGACCCGTTCATGACCTGTTCATGACTTGTACTATAAACACCCCTGACTAACTTAAGTGCTTCTAGTGCGCTCCAGGGCGCCGTGCCTGCTCCAGGAATGGTGGGGGTGGCCTGGGGGCTGCCGTGCCTGCTCTGGAGAAAGGGGGGGGTGCGCTTGCTCCGGTGGAAAGGGGGCGGCGGCCTGGGGGGGCGCTGTGCCTGCTCTGGGGAAAGGTGGGGCAGCCTTAGGCCTCATGACTGCTAGGGGGCGGGGCGGCCTGGGGACACTGTTGTTGCTCTGGGCCGCTGCTGCTCTGGCATCCCCTGGGGAAAGGTGCTTGGGGCTGCAGGAGCAGCAGCCCATGTGTTTGGTCCCTGGGCTGCCCCAGCTGCTCGAGCAGCTCTGGGATCAGCTGCATGGCAGTTGCAGAAGTCATGGAGGTCCCAGGAAGTCATGGAATCCCTGACCTCTGTGACAGACTCACAGCTTTATGCATAATTAATGTGTGGAATTCATTTCTACAAGAAATACAAGGACAAGAGATAAGGATTCAAAAAAGGATTAGACATCAATAATCTCATTAACTATATCCACCCTTACATTAGAATGGCTTTTTAAAAAAAAAAAAAAAAAAAAAAGGTTTTCTAAATCCTTATGCTTCAGTACATAAACAATCCACTAAAAGATTGGGATTCAGTGTGGCAGTTCCTATGGTATGGTCTTTCAGCCTTTGGCTGTACGTACGTATGTATTCCCAATAAATCCAAAGTTTGATTATCTTTTATAGAAGCCAGAATAACTAGTTTAAAATCTTTCATCTTGATATTAACTTAAAATGCCCATCTTTAGTAATTTTCATTTTTTTAGTAGAAAGTGCATTGTCAGTGGAAGAAAAATACAATTTTTAAATGGGCATTTAAAATATTTATTAAAACATTCAGTAAAATCATTAACCAAATGGGATGGCTCTAAAACCTGTCTGATGAAAAGTGCTATAAAAGATCTGGATGGTATTTATTTATTTTTTAGTTATTTTTATAGTGAATCCAAAATCAGTTTTCTCTCTGAATGAGGGATAGTGGCAAGTTGTATATATCATATCATTAGAATTAATTTTAACATGCTTCTAAAATGGTTTCGCTTTGTACTAGTTAAAATAAAACAGAACACTTTAAAAAAGTACTAGAAGAAATCAGTTGTGATGCTACAGACTTGTGTATAGGATCAGATCTTAATCCTTGCCAGGTATGCTGTAGAAGGGGATGGGTGACCCATGGTTGCATCCAGATTGGGTCAATTCTACCCTACAGAGCAGTGTGGATTGAAAGTTAAATTGTAAATGTCCAGTAGATGGCAATAGAGGACACAAACGGCATATAGTACAGTACATGGACTTTTTCCTTTTCCTCAACAATTAAGTCTGGTTTGAGCTTTTGGCAAGTTTCTTTCTGATGGAATTTTATTAGCCAGTTCTAAGCACTTTTTAAAGGGTGACTGATGACTGCTGTAACTCTTCAAGCCTGGTCTGAAATTATGAAGAGACAGTAAAAAAAAAAAACTTGGAGCGGTTTGTGGAATAAATTAAAACTATAGTAAATTAATGTAAATACATAGACTGCTGTAATCAATTTCATTTTAGTCTGGAAAGAAAATGGAACTAGATGCATACATGTTCTAGAACATACCTGAATGTTACCTGTTACACATATTAAATATGCTCATGTCTGCATTCAGTTCCTGAATGTTTTATGTGCACATGAAGCCTGATTCCACAAATTCATCCATATGGATGGATGAGGCATTGACTTGAGTGGGGCTCTGTATTCACAGAGGTGTGACTTTCTGGATTTAATTGAGGGACAGTGGTCTTAAAAGGGACAAAGTCAACTTTAACACACAATTTTTGTCAGAAAACATTGGACTGACTGTTGCACAACCAAGACTTAAGATTACTATAGGCAATTCTGGTTGTAAAATGGCAAGATATCAAATTTTGCCATCTGAAATGGACAGAAGTTGGTCCAGTAAAAGATATTACCTCACCCACCTTGCCTCTCTCAAATTCTGGGACCAGTACAGCTACAACAACACTGCATACAGGAATTGTCAGTCACGTGGAGTCCCTTAGCTCAGATTTTTAAACTTAAAAAAAAAAAAAAAAGATAGTTTCTTTAAGGATGGCATTGAAATTGTTCACAAAAAGATTCTTCTTTTCCATTATCTGTTTCAAATCAGTGTTAGCAAGAACTTTCTTTTTCTGTCCCTGCTTCTTTTGACTTTATTCTTCACAGTTATCTGTGCATGAAAATGATGCTGGTCCTTTTGGTTCTAAATATATTTTACTCCCTAATTTTATGTTGAATGCCTTGAAAGGGCAGGCCTCCATTAGGGATGACGTCAGTTAGGCATTCGCAAACTCTTGAGCTTTTTATTAGCTCAGCAGATTTGTGGGTGTTTTTGTATATGTGCTTAAAAAAACAAACAAACCAGAAAATAATGCAATAGCAATTTCAAGCTAAAACTTATTTTTAGGTATTTTTTTTCAGGTGTTATGTCTAAAAGACTAATTTTTCTAAGGAGCTTTAAAATAAATTAATAATCTGAATGAGCTGATGTTGTTCTATTTTCAGTGGTATTCTGGAATATTGCTTTATTGCAGGGTTTTCATTTACTTTTTAAAAAAGTTTACATATAACTTGTGCTGTCGTAGGAGCAGCTGAGGTGATAATTGATTTTTGCCTCAGCTTGACCCTCCCTCCTTTGTCCCCTAACACACACATGCATCAGTGTTCCCTCTAATTATTCCCACGCATTTGCAGAATGGATTTTGTTACGTGCACCAATGTGGAGGTGATGTGTGACACATCACCTCCATATTGGTGCACATAACAAAATTCATGTGGTGGGATGGGGTTGAGGGGTTCAGAGTGTGAGAGGGGGCTCAGGGCTGGGGCAGAGGGTGGGGGGGTGAGGGCTCTGGGGTGGGGACAGGGATGAGGGGCTCAGGCCTGGGGCAGAGGGTTGAGGTGCAGGGTTGGGTGAGGACTCCAGCTGGGGATGAGGGGTTTGGGGTGCAGTGGGGTTCTCCAGGGGGACAGTGTGGAGAGAGGACCCCCCTCCAGTTCTCTCTTCCCACAGCAGCACCTGGGCTGGCGGGGAGAGGCACCTCTCCCCCAGCCGCGGCAGGTCCGTGATGGGCCGGGGGAGGGGTGGCTGGGTTGGGGCCGGGGGAGGGGCGCCTGCCCCCTGGCCACAGGAGGTTTGGGGCTGGGTCGGGGCCCGGGGAGAGGTGCTGCGGCAGGTTTGGGGATGGGCATCAGCCCTGAGCGCCTGCACGGTGCTTAGAGGGAACTTAGCTATGCATTTGCCCCTGTTGTGGTAGGGCTGGGAACAGCCAAAGTGGTACTTACCTGGTCTTGACTCTCCCGAAATCCCCCTCCCACCCAAACTAGGAATGAAAAAGTGTAAACATGAAAAGGTTCAATAACATTTCATTTTAATAGCTAAATTACTTCTTGATTTTAAATAAAGTAGGCAAAATGATTTGTGTGTAAATAAAGAACAACAAAGGTAGCAAGAATTAATTTTGGTTTGCAAACAATATGATATGGAGGTCACTGTAACAATCAACATAGAACTTGCTGTCATTTAAAAATCACTTGTATGACAACAGGTTCTTAGTCCCAGAGCTGGATAAATTTGTGGTCCACAGAGTTAACATCTTTTTGATTTTTGTAAAATGTTTTCCTTTGAAAAATTCCTTTGAAAAATAAGTGGAGGGCGGACCAACCTTTAATGGGGTTGTCATTGCCATATTCCAGATATCTTCTACAGCCAGCAATAATTCCATTTTACCCAGAGTGAACCTAGCTGACTGTCATGCAAGCACTATCCTTTGACAGGCAAGGACACTACACAATACAGTCTTGATCAAAAAGCTGAAGAGCTGCATGTCATCTGCATGCTCTACCAAATCTTCTATGGATATCATCGCACAGATTTACTTTACCTGTTTCTCAAAATAAACGAGAACTTCTATTAAGTGTTTTTCTTGTTCTTTTAAGAAATGGACCGTGACTATGGACATGGAGCTTATGGTGGCCCAAGATCCATGGACTCTTATCTAAATCAATCTTACGGGATGGAGAGTCATGGAGGAGGAGGTGGTGGAGGAGGAGGTGGTAACAGGTAAAATAATAATTCAGTTGTCTCAAGAACTTAAAAAATCCAGTTAAAATTTTAAAGTATATCTTTTTCCAACTTAAGTGTTCCTTAGGCATGTTGTGTGATATATATATATATAGAGAGAGCGTTCCATTCTCTATAAGCCTTCATGTTCAATAAGGACTGGAAAAGTTATGCTATGACATCTTGACAGTCCAAAACAATACTTCTGTGGATAATTCTTGCAATCATAATGACATACTTATTTTTTTTAACTAAAACTTACAATGTTCTTTTGGTATTTAGTGACTTTCAGCAGTCTGTACCTGATTAGTAAATTTAGACTGGTTTAATGTCTCTTAATTTAGCAATCTGTAGCTAAAATGTTTTAATTGGTTCAGTGCTTTAGATTGAGTCTAAGAATGGAATCAGCATTCCATTTCCAAGGAACATTTAGGATCTATGTTTACCCCTTCAATTCTAATGTAAACTGTGAGAATGTTCACTGGTATTATGACTTAAAGTCATGTCCAGATTATTTTATTGGCAGGTACTGATTACACCAAAATTGCGTATACTGGGTTATTCTGTAAAATGGATTGGTCTAAAAGTAAAATTTCTGGTGCAGTGTTGCATATTTAATACTCAAGTGTTCCTGATATTCTTTCAGGCTAAATTTACACATACAGTATATACCAACTGGTTTATTTCAGGTTTTAAAATCCTGGGCAGAGTAGTTTGCTTCTAAGAGCAGTGTTTCAACTGGAACAAAATAAAACTATAACAAAATGTAAATAACTTGTTGGTGTCCTCATTTGCACAGTTGAATCCTCGACTGGAGGTAGCAGGACTACTGTATGGTAACTGTATGTAGGCATGGCAGTGCCGTTGGGAAAGGACAGGTGGGAGGATAGAGAAAATGCCATTAGGCAAGTAGGGAGAATAGAGAAAATATACTTTGCAGTTTTGTTAGACTACTAGTTGATGAATATTAGGATTTGCAAATGATAAATCTTATCAATTAAAATCTGTGCACAGATCCAGGAATAAGATGTACCTACCATTTAGTAATCTGTATATGATTGAGGTTGACTGGAGACTTGAACACATTAAAATGTCTATTGCCATAAAACCTTGCAATTGTGCATGGACTGTTTCTGTAAATAGTGTCATTTTTGTGTGTAGTTTTGGGTCTTCTGAGACTAATGTATTTAAAATGAAGGCATTCTTCTTACCATAGACATGGGAAGCAATTGAGTTCGTTTTATCAGTTTGTATTTCTGTTAGTAAAGGGCTTCCCTTTCCCAATTTCTGTGGAATTGCCCTATTTTAATTCTCTGGGGAGACTAATGAGCTCCCCATCCCAACGTGTTTAGAGATGATAATGATTCCTTGCCCCGCCTCCTCCCTACCCCAAAAAACTAAAAACAAAACAAACCCCAGTGAATAACTAAAGAGTTCTGCTACTTATCACTCTACGTTGAGATTCCCATGGACCATCTCCATGTGTAATGTGTACATATTTGTACAGATTTTCCAAATGCTGAAGTTGCTAGACTTAATGGTCTACAAGTAAAAGATGGAGGGGTATTGGTGATCATGATCTCTGTGACTGGAAAATTTTAAATTTTACAAAAAGAATGTCCAAAAATACAAATGAACTATAGATCACTAATTTTCTATTTTTTAAAGTAAAACTATGGGGGTGTAAAAATCACCTCTGTTGTATTATAAATACTAAATATATTTTAGCTTAATTTTCAGTTGGGAAAATAGGCCATTTTAAATGCTGTTTAATTGTTAAAATGTTAGGCATGGCTTTGAAAAAGAAACAGTTTGACTACCCTGTAAGCTTCTGCAGGTGATTATTTTCCTGAGACTAGGGCTGGGCTCAAATAAAGTTTAGTAAATGCTGCTGAGAAATTAAATTTAACAAAGTTCAGACATACTGAACTTTAGAATTGTTTGTACAGAAAATGGCTCAGATAGTGTTCTATCTGGTCACAGCTTGAATTGCCCAGCCCTAATCAAGATAAAAACAGAAACACAACCGTACAAACCAGTATAGTATAAATTGATTTTAGTTGATAAATGTCAACTGATAACTTGTCTTTTGAAATGTATAACACTAGTAAGCTTACTTTTTTTTTTTTTTCCCTCACTGTCCAACTTTTCCAGGTTTGGACCTTATGAGTCTTATGACTCCGGGTCTTCTCTGGGTGGGCGAGATCTGTACAGATCTGGCTATGGTTATAATGAACCCGAACAAAGCCGCTTCGGAGGTAGTTATGGTGGTCGATTTGACAGCTCCTACCGGAATAGCCTTGACTCTTTCGGAGGTAGAAACCAGGGCGGGTCTAGCTGGGAAGCACCTTACTCACGTTCAAAATTGAGGCCTGGGTTTATGGAGGACAGAGGAAGAGAGAGTTACTCTTCCTACAGCAGTTTTTCTTCACCCCATATGAAGCCTGCACCTGTAGGCTCTCGGGGGAGAGGAACGCCTGCTTATCCTGAAAGTGGATTTGGAAGCAGAAGCTATGATGCTTTTGGAGGACCATCAACAGGCAGAGGCCGAGGCCGAGGAGTAAGTACAGAATCTTTTCAGATTCTTTTCACTAGTCACTCTTTTAAACCCTTTCAAGACCACAGCTTTAAAACTAATACACTGTTCATCACAGTGTACTTCTGACCAAGCAAACTGTCATAGTTGATCAGCCTGGTAATCCCTTTGAAGTTGATTTATGAAGAAGTACGGAGACCCTCTGTTTTGGAAGTAAAGAGCAATATAAGATTAGTTGATAAGGTTTTGTTAAATCTCTCCTTTTGTTTGAAAGGTGAAGATAAAAGTACTAGGTTTGGTCTAAAAGGGGTTAAAAGGAGTTGCCTTTTTCCTTGTAAACACTAGCATATTTGCTGGTGGGAAAGTTCTTGGATAATTATAAAAGGTTAACTTGAACCTTTTTGAAGTTTTGAGTAGGTTAAAGGTGCAATGTATATGTAAAAATAAAATGTTAGGCTGTGTATGCCATAAAACTGTTTTTTTTTTTTTTTTTTCCTTCTTCATATGGGCAGGTGAAATTTTAGCTAATTCTTTATTAAACACATGCTTGACCAAACAGGAGGTCTCATTTTTAACTTAGTTCTTACTCTAACTTGTATCTGGGGAAAGGGGCGGAAATGTCAAAGGTAGGTGGCAAGCAGTTATAGTGGTTTTCCTTAAATTTAAAGTATTGTTTAAAAGGATGTCATCAACTTGAAATCTAGTCATCTTAAAAGAAATTAAAATGAGTTTCATATACGACATCTGCTTATCCACTACCTCTGCCAGTTTTGTTGTACTTACACATTTCCCATGTTATGTAAAAGAGCCAGGCAAATAGGAAATAGGGAAACTGACTGCACAAAGTACAAAAGCTGAAAGATTGGAGAAACATCTCTACATTTTTCAGTTTGTTAAATCTGAGATGTTATAACAGTAGGGAAAAATATTCAGACAGAATTGATATTTAAGTTGATGGTGTCTCTTTAACTTAATTTTATAATTCCATCTTTGATTTTTTTTGTGCAAATAGTTCACTTACTGAACATTTTTTGCCTATACCTTAGAGGTATCTTACTATCTTATAAAATTTGTAAACATACCATGTTTCTTTATGAAGCAGTTTTGTTATAGTAAACTATATAGCTTGTTTGTAGCTTAAAATGTAGATGAGAATAATTTGTATTGGGTCTTCTAAATGCCTGTGTGTTTTTTGTTTTTTGTTTTTGTTAAAAAGGATTACTTACCCAATATTCGTAAGTAATATAGCTGCCACAATCAATTTAGCACAGAAAACTTACACATAGCTGCTAGCTAACAGGTAGCTTAATTGAAAGAGAGTCTAATTTTTTTATCCCTCTGTTTGTCAAACTGAAAGTGGTGGGGTTTTAAATTCAGATGCCCTCCTTTTGGAACTGTTTCCGAGCTAAAAGTTCTGTCTAAAAATATAGTAGAGTACTTTTATCTAAACTTTTTCTTAAAAATTAATGTTATCAGTTTTACCCTTCATAAAGGAATTATTTGAGGACAATATAAAAGCTAAACAACTTCCATATGTAAAATGCATTGCACCTTTAATAGACGATGGAAATATTTGCTTTTAAAAATGTGGATCACCTGGAAAGACTGTTTATTCAAGTGTGTACTTCACATCAAATTTAAATACATGCAGTATGAACACATGTGCTAGATACCTTTGTAGTAGTACCTTGATAATTAAATAGATAAATTGGAATTACTTGAGAATTTGTGCATGGACTTTTATTTTTTTAAAACTGTAAATATACCTATTTAAAATACGTACTATACTCCAGCCGTGTGTGTTTAAAATATATTCACTGTTTATGAGTATATTTTTTTTTCATATAGTACGTTATACTAAATGATTGTAAGGTACTCTTAATTTGAGTAGTAAAACATTAGTTTTGTTTTCGTGACATTACAGGTATTTCTGCTTATCTGATTCATCCGTCCAGTCAGGTGGGCTTTCCTGTCTACCCTCTGTTAATCAAATAAATGAGCCAATAGGAGATCAGTTTTGTGCTGTTACACCTTGGTTCCTCCTCTTTAGATTACTCCATTGCCTCCAAAGAATTGACTGTCACAGATACAACTCCTCAGATGTCTGTACATTATACAGTCTCTTTCAAAGACAAGACAGAAAGGAATTAATGGACTTGTCATCTAGCCCAGTTCCTTGTCCCCGTTGCTGATTTGTATGGATGTTTTTGCCCCTAAAAGCAATTTTTTAAAGAAGTCCTAAATTCACTGGGTTCACTGTCTTAAATCCTCTTGACAGGATAAAGTTACTAGAGTATGTTGGGTGTTCTCCAGTAGTCAGTGGTCCACACCGGACAACTTCTATGCTTTAAGGTTGCCATCAAAATAGAAAAATCTTGATGGTCATCTCTATTTTCTTGTCCCAAACCCACAAAGAAAACTTATTTTCTGGCTGTCAGCTGAGTTCTAAAGGACTTGGATGGCTTTCTCGCCAGAAAAGAGAACAGACATATCAACTAGAGAATCTAAAGAGAAGGAGCTGAAGTGTACTGAGCTATGAATTCTGATAGGCATACTCATAGCCTGGACTAATGGTTCTGAATAAGCAGAAACCCAGTTCATAGGTGCACATTTAATCTATTAGTGAAGCATCAACAAAGTCATTAAGCACCCAATTTTGATGTGTTTTATTTTAGCAGTGTTTTGTTCCAGAATGCAGATTTTTATCTGCTTAAATGTATTTATAAATATTTACATGTAGTAATTGTGTTGTTTCTGTTGATTTCATATACTAATACTTTTTCTTGATTTCACAAATTTCCAGCATATGGGAGACTTTGGAGGGATGCATAGACCTGGAATTGTTGTTGACTATCATAACAAACCCAGTTCTGCAGCAGTTGCTGCAAGAGGAATAAAGAGAAAAATTATACAGCAGCCATATAACAAACCTGGTGGGACATTTATCAAGAAACCCAAACTGACAAAACCTATTATGATGAACCAGAATAAACTACCTAGTAAGTAATTAAATGAAAAATAATACAAATGGCATTGTTTAATTTCCTTTTTTTAGACACAGGCATTTGCGATGTTTTGCAATTCTTCATTCTTCAGCACTGAAGTACTCTACTAGGGCTTGGTGTTGGCACAAGTCAAAACTTTATTAACTAGGGGCTTGAAAAACTATAGATCAGATAGTCACCTTGGTGTGTAGATATTATGGGCATGTTAGAAATGCATAAGTGTAGAAGGTAAGTCCCTTCAGGTGTATCTTTTTTTTTCTCCAACAAATTGTTTATTTAAATAAACTTTCTTGCTCTTTTATTGTGAAGATAGCTTATCAAATGAGAACAAGTGTCATGATGGTGTGTTAAATAAGTATTGCAGAAGACTGTCTCTAAGCAAACAGTATCACAGCAAATTTGTGACTTTAAATAATTCCCCTTCATTATTTAAAGTAATTTCAGATCTTAGGGTGCAAATGCAAATATTAAACCTGGAAGTCTGACATTCAGCTTGAACGTGGGCACTCTTTTTAAGTATTGAACCTTACTTCAGGTTTCTTTTCCATGCTTGGCTCTGAGGCTGTAAGAATGGGATTGTGCATACCTTTATCCTGGTTGTGTTAAAATGTATTCCCAGTATACCAATCCTCTGTGGAAAAACTGCAGTGTGACGCATCAGTGCCTGTGCAGATGCTGAGTTCAGTAAAGATGCATGATAAATGCTTGCTGTTCCATAGTATTTTGTATTGTAGCTGTTGAGACATGCCAAGTCCTAAAAAGTGCACTGTTGTATAAGCCAGAGGAATGGAAACTTGACTCCTGTCATGAATTTTTCTACTGTGTTTTAGTTCTTGTCAGTTGCGATAACTGGGTGTCCTCTTTTTTTGTTTAATGTACTTGACAAGGATGAAAGCAGTTTCCTTCTGCTTCTCTGTAAACCAAGTCCCACTGGTTCTTTACTACAGTGCTCCATCAGAGTGGTTCTCAAACTTTTGTACTGAGGACTCCTTTCATACAGCAAGCCTCTGAGTGCAACTCTCCTTTTAAATTAAAAACACTTCTAAATATATTTAACACCATTATAAATGCTGGAGACAAAGCAGGGTTTGGGATGGAGGCTGACAGCTCATGACCCCCCACGTAATAACCTTGCAACCCCCTGATGGGTCACGACCCCTAGTTTGAGAACCCCTGCTCTATCCCTACCTCAGTAGCAACTCCTGAGTATCCCTTTTGTTCACACCACAAGAAACTTATCTACAGTACAACTGAAAGAGTGGCAGAGGTGATGGGTGGGGAGGAAGAGGGAAGGGGAAACCAAAGGAGTGAGGAAGTAATGAAAGTCATTAAAAGGTAAATGGGAAGGGAAGATGTTTGTGGCTTATAAAAGAAGAAATTCATTAATGAAGGAAAAGGAGACGAGTGAAGGAAAAAAGAGTGGCAAAAAGCAGAAACTGAAAAGAAGAAAGGAGAGACCAAAGCAAGAAAAGACAACCTGTATAGCAGCTGGCTTAGTGAAACTTATTTTTATACTTGTTCATTTTTAGCAGTTCATTTCTCCAGAAATTCTGAAGTTACTGGAACGAGGTAATGACAGAAAGTTATTAATGGAACTTGACTTAATTGCTTGCTTTTGCAGTACGTGAATTTAAGGATCAAAAATCTTAAGCTGTATGTCCAGCAGTCACTTTTCTTACACCAGAACTTTAAGTCCTAATTGCATACCTGTTGTTGTATCCTTGCTAATTTGGTGTTGTTGATGGATCTGCAATGTTTTCTGTAAATCCTGTTTTCAAATCTACACCTACAAAATAAGTTTAAAAATCGTCTTATAAACTTGTGAAGTAAAGTTAATATGCAGATTTTGGAGAAACTTTCACATGCAAGCCATTGTCTAATATATTGACCTTGTAATAATACTGTGAATTGCACAGCTCTGGATGGACAACTGGGAATTACAGATATTTGTCCCCTTGCCTTTCGCTTCAGGAGTGCTGTAAAACTTTTCATGGACTAATTGCAGTGGGTGCTGAGGAAATATTCCTGTACACATTACGTAGGAAACAGTGTTGCTTGACTTGTCCAGAGTTGGTGTGACAGAACAGGTCTGTAAAATACACATCCAGGTACTTCCAAGCTGTGCTGTACATCTTAAAGATCTCCTAATTTGTCTTTGGAACTGCGTAGCCCAGTTGTGCTAAGCTGGCATTTGTGGAGGTGACTCGATTCTAGAAATTTATATTCATCTCATTCCTGGGTAAGTGGCACTGTAAGAATGATAAAGCATTCTTTTTTTTAAAACATACAAAAATAAATAAGTCTAGTGTTTTGAGAGATATTATATTGACTGAACTAGAAAAGTGAAGTGCACTATTTCAAGAACAGATACAACAGCAGCATTGAAAGCTTACACGTGCATGCACAAACACTGGCCCTGCCATGGTATTTTGACCTTGAAGGACTTTTATCTCGAGGTTGGATAGTCATTCGTTCTCTCTGATCATTCAATTTGTGATCTCCTTTTGGGATCACTAAAAAGTAACAATTGTAATGTGAAGACTTAATCATCTGGAACTAGAGATCCCCAAACTTACTTTACATAGGCCACATCCATCAAGTAACTGGATAGGTTAGTAGTGACAGTCAGGCCATTGACCCTAAGTTATGACCTGTTCATTAACAATATTCTAAGATATCCATTTCCCTTAATTACTGTTCTTTTATGCCATATTCAGATACTCAGATATACGTGCCATATTCAAAATGTTGCTATTCCTTTTGTAGGGAAAAGTGTTTTTTTGTCACAAATCCCTATGGGTCTTTCTCCAGCTGAACTGTTTCCAGGGCACATTTTAAGAGAAATCTTTACTTTCCCTGTATTAGTCATATCCTCAAAATTCAATCTTTCATATTTAATTTAAGTGTCTTTGGTGTAATTAATCCAGTTGGGGGTGCGGGTAGGGGAACCTTTCTCATGACTACAATGGAAAAGTCTTAGTTGCTGCAAATTGAAACTTATTGCATCAAGCACCAGCTACTGTATTTGGTTAATCTCATTTATAAATGTCAGAATGTATTTTAAATTTTAAAATTTCCCCCATTGTAGCTTGCTACCTCTTTACTTCCAGGTGTTCAAATAGGTTACTGAGCCCACATTTCCTTGTGTCTGCTTGTATTTTTTTCCATTTATTCAGGTTAAAGATGTGATCCCTGTGATCATATCTGCATAATAAATCTTCTGTCAGTGGTGCTGGCAACAGGATTGCAAAGATAAAGTTGAGCGGCCCTAACCATTTTTACTCTGCTGCAGGCATCATTACAGAAGTTCAAGAGAGCAGAGATTCTACTAATTTGAAAGAGATTGAAATGAGAGGCAGTCAGGAGATGGAGTTAAGAAACAACACTGTCATACAAAAATAGGTCTGGAGTATATCTGCCTCAGTCTTTTCCTCCACAGCCCTGCACAGTTCCCTTCTTCCCACACCCCTTATAAAGAGGCAGATTTTTTTTATTAAAGCTAATGTTAAAATTATCTGATACACAAGTTAAGGAAAGAGTTTCTATACATCTGGGTATAATGCTTAAATTATCCGAAAGTACAAAGTTTGGTTTAAAAGCCATTAAATACATATAATACATAATCTGCAGTATCCCAAATTAAGGTTAATATATTTAATGGTACAGTTAAAATACTGGCATCCAAATATTCGGGTACATCACTCATAAAAAGTTATACTAAGAGTAGCTTGTGGGAAGCAAATGTAGCAATGAGTGTAGATTGTCCCTCAATAATTTAGGATTTAGGATAGGTTGTCCCTCAGTAAGTACAGTCCATCAGAGAAGTATTTCAGTTATCTTTCCTGACTTCACTTCTCAGTGGCACTCCAGCTCATCTCTCCTGATGTTGCCTATATCTGGTGAGATGTTCTAAATAGATGTCCCTTGACCACCCTATGGTGTCCGACACCATAAGTTGCCACATCATCCGAGCATAGCGCTGATCGATTCCATGTTCTCGCAACACTTGCTCGTTACTGGGGTCCCATGCGTCCAGACTTCCAGTGATCAGTGTGTGTGTTTGAACTTCGTACCCCTAGCTCTCAAGGCATCAGCCAGAGGGGCATATTTTTCCACTTTTGAGCTCGGGCGTCGCAGAAGGCCGGAGTCCTGTTCTTAAAGGGAACTATGATGTCCACTATGACAGTCGTCTTATGTTCCTCTTTAGTGTTGACGATGATGATGATGTTCGGTCGCAGTTGACTGTTCATTCCAGGGATAGTGGAGTTCACGCCAACCTTCCCCATGGGTGGCAGGATGACTTTGACTAGGCAATCTTGGATGACATTGTGGCACAGCTGATAGGCTCTGGAATGGGGCTAGCAGCTACAGAAGTCGTGGGATAGTCTCTCATTGGCATAGCTGCACTTTTTCCATTGCTTGTTTTGATTCCTGTGGCGGACAGCTCTGTTCAGCAGGACACAGTCGAGCCGGGCTCTGTGAATGAATCTCCAGTCAGCAAGTGGGGTGAAACTGCCCCTAGGGAGGAAGTGGTTGCTGGTGTCCCACTTGCATGTCACCTCAAAGGCCTTCCGTCTCAGGTTTTTCCACATACTGCCAGTGGTTGGCATCCTTCAGGGTCGTCTCCAGCATAGTTCTAGTTCTCCCAGCTCCTGATGTTCCTCACACCATGTTCAGTGGTAGCTGACTCTCTTCTCCAGCTGTTGCATAACATTGTGGGCACAAGTCCAAAGTGAAGCAAAGTCTCCCCCATCTCATCCAAATTTGCCTTCCAGGGAGCCGTGTGGCAACATATTGGTTGGAGGGGGTCCTGGCGATTTGTTTCCTGATGGCATCATGCATAGCACTCTCCACAATGTTCCTCGTGTGTCTGTGCATGTTAGAAGGTGGAATGCATGAGTGATCATTGCAACATGACACAGATCACCCATTCAAGGGATGTTGGCGCCGCCCTGCTTGTGCAGGATGTACATCAGTTCATTACTGGCCGTCTCAGGAAGAAACATCCACTTCTTCACTCACTGCCTTATGGTGGTGTTCACCTTGTTGAGAGGTACCTTCGCCTTGGCAGATCCCCTCAGGACAAAGCCATGTCCAGAACATGTCTTATTTTCCCCCGATCTTTGTAGACTAATAGCATATTGAAATGGCTTAATGCACTTCCTAAAGTACTGGAGGACAGTGCTTCTCAGAATGGAGTTTGAGGGCTTGTCTACATTGTGTGGCAATGTGTGCTCTGGGAGTCTGAATTCTGAAGCACGCCAATGTGCTGCACACTAACTGCCCAACGTGGAGCCTATTGGTGCTCATTGGTGCTTTGTGCACAGACTTTCAATATGCACCAGCAGGGTCTATATGGGCCAGTTAGTGCGTATCGTGTTGGTGTGCTTTAGAATTCACACTCCCATAGCACACACTGCTGCATGCTGTAGACAGGCCCTTAGTCTGCCTGCCCTAAGGTTATGGGGAGGGTGGGAAATACCACTTAATTTTCTGTGTGGCAAAATACAAATCATTGGGACATAATCTGGAGGGTGCTTTAAGCAGGAATTGTGAAGTTTTGAAATTAAAAGGTGTGTAACAACGTAATTGAAAATAAATTACACAGTATGGAGGTTTACTTCAAAATGGTACTTTGCAATTTTCATGACTTTCTTTCCAGTATTGTGGAAACTGTCTGTTTGGGGTAAAGAGAGAAAAATATTGATGCCTATAAAATGCTGTGTAATGGACTTTCCATTAAACTATAACACTTTTTGTTTGTGTGGTTACTCTGCTTACAAGGCCAACTGAAATCTGCAGAACAGTTTCTGAGACTTTCACTCAGTAATTACAAAATACTGCAAATCATTAACTTGAAATAGTAAATTGTGAAGAATGGACTGCTAGTTAACCTATTTTGCAGGTGTGCTTTTCTAATGAGGTCTGTATGAAACATTGCAAATCTATGGATCCATCAATAATGCCACTTTAGCAAATGCATGTGAAAATTTATGCAGCTTTTAAAATGAATGCAATGTCATGCAGGAAAGTGGGAGACACAAGTCCATATCTGGACTCAGGCTTCCATTCCCCTGGTCTGGTAGAGGCTGGGCATTTTCAAGGTATCTACTGATCTTGAGGGTAAGCTGTTCAGGCCATTTCACTCCACAAAACTCCATACCAGATGATTTATGCAGCAGTTAAACAAGGAATCCTTTGCCCATTTTCTGGGTTGAAGGTAAGGTGCCGCATTGAAAATTTTAACTCTGGAAGGCTTTATTGGGAAATGTAAAAAAAAAAAATGATATGGGGGGAGGATACTCTTTCCTGCAGGAGCTGAGTAGTATTCAGGCCCTACATGAAGGGTGAAGAGCCTATTCCACAAAATAAAATACAAAAAGTCTTTGGAGGCCAATAGGGAAGCACAGCTTTTCTAAAGTAATTATGAATGTTTTGAACACTTCTGGGCCCAGCAAGCTTTTTGAAATTCTCTTCACTGGGATGAGTTTGTCATGGGAGTGTGTACACATTTTCTGCTATTGTTTGGCTGGACACACATTTCAGGGGAAATGACCTTTCTTTAAAGTTGACCTGCAAAAAGAAAAAACAAATTATACCACCTTACTTCTTGTGAACGGTGGCCTGAATGATTTTTTTTTTTACACATTCATAGAATTCTAGAGCAGAAATATAGAACTATTGTGATTGATAAAAGACTGAAAACTGAGCAGTTAAGAAAGGAAGGGATTTTTAGTCAGACATTTTAAAACTTAGTTTCTTGTCAACATATTCTTACTCAAATGCCTGAGAAACACTTGACAGAATTTCTTTGTTTAAGCTTCTACTATCCCTGCTAAGAAAATTGATCCTCCACTACTCTAGCCCTCTAGCAAAAACCAGGAAGATCTATTATTTATCTTTAAGCTATAAGCCAAAAGTGTGTGTGGGAGGATTTCAGATTTGACATTCAGTGCCTATACATCACAAATAATCAAAAAGAAGCATTAACAATTGTCTTTTTTCCTTGTAGATCATCTTTGTATTCATTTCCATTGTATAAGCTATCTTCACAACAAAAAGGTTGGCTAGAGACTGATTTCTTTTAATAAATTATGTTTTATGCAACAGCAAATATTGCAATGAAACACTAAAATTGTGGGGTGTTTGAATAATTGCGATTTTTCCAGTGTCCCTCCTGGTCACTTACTTGGAAATGCCTTTAGTATCTAGGCAAAATGCGGTTGGGTTGGCTTTAACTCTGAATTTCCTCACTTCTGAGATTTTTAGTCAGGCCCTTAACCACTAAACTTGCATTGAAATATTAATGTTTACTGATTTTTTTTAAATTAAAAATACCCAAAACTTATAGATGCCATTGAAACACTATGACTTGAATTTATTTTACATTTTGGGACTAGAAAAGATGGTTGTGAAAGAGGTAGGGGAAGTCAAGCATTACACTTTCTACACTCTGGATTTTGGAGATATAAAGTGTTTAACCCAATTCACTATGTGTTAAGGTACCAAACCAGAGGTCAAAAGTGAAGAGGAGGAAAAACGTCGAATTGAGGCAAGAAGAGAGAAACAGAGGCGTAGAAGGGAGAAAAACAGTGAAAAATATGGTGATGGATACAGGTTTGTGCTGTTGTTGTTTTCTATTTAACATCTGTCATCATTCCCTAGCACCTTTTGCTGGTCCCAGTACTCTCTATAGAGGAATACATCAAAGGGTGCTAGGTATACAACAGTGTTTTTAAAAAAAAAAAAAAAAAAAAAATTTGTCTTGGAGGAGAGGAGATTGCTCAACTAGAGAACCTGAAACATTTTGAGATATAGTAGCATTAATATTTCTGAAAATATATTCGTGCACTCCACTACGCTCATGAGATGTTCAAATAATCATCTTTTATAGTGGTACCATCTTCCAGTACTACGCCATATGTTTATAGTACAATTAGATGAATCTACATGCTGAAAGGGTATCCTGCTATCCTTCCTAAGCTCCTCAGGATAGGAATTGATCTTATTTTATGTTTCATGTGTCTCCATTTTAAGCATTACAAAAGTGCCAAATTATGTGGGAGACCTGATTTTCACACAAAAAGGCAATACTTTTGTAAATAAGAGGAGTATTCAGTTTCAAGTATATTCCACTAAACTGTGCCCCAGGAAAATGGATTCATTAAGATTATACCGTGATCTCAAACTCTCCAGAGTGCAAGGGGAATTTTGATGTAAGACTTCAACTTTGTAGTAAAAAATAAATTGACATCTCCCTGATGTGATCTCGTCCTGAAGTGGGGTTTTTTTTGGTAGTCTTGTGATTGTATAGGATTACGTATTATGTGAATGGAGGGAAAGAAGCGCTCTTGAGCTACATCTGTTCCTCAAACAGTCTCCATTTTTTTTGGTCCTCTTTCCTTTTCCTGCTGTTTGTACCTTTCCCCACCAATATGAGATTGACACACTTGACAGTTCCACTATTGCTAAACACTGACAGCGTTTTTGAATATCAGCAATAAAATTAACCAAGCTGTTTCATTCTACAGTTTACAAAATGTTGAGTAACAGTTCAGAACATGCCTATTTGAAAATTCAAATAGACATCAGTAGCTGGGTTTGTATTCGGCTCACTTTTGGCCCTTACCTTCAGAACCATAGCACTGCAAATTTAGCTTTCTTTTATGTAAATATCATTAATAAAAATTATAGAAAAAGTTGACTTAATGCCCTACACTTCCTAGGGAAAGCTTTCCTACTTGCCACAGGTGACTGGATTTAACATGTCCCCACATAAGCCATGTAGGTAACTCTTGAAAAACACTGACTTAAAAAAAAAAACAGAAACTTATTGAACAGTAACACCTTTAACATTCCTGTTTCTCCTGCTAGAATGGCATTCACGTGCTCGTTTTGTAAATTTCGAACCTTTGAAGAGAAAGACATTGAAGCTCATTTGGAAAGTGCTGCTCACCAGGAAACATTGGATCATATTCAGAAGCAAACCAAATTTGACAAAGTAGTGATGGAATTTCTGCACGTAAGTTATTATGTTCATAGAAATGTAGGGCTGGAAGGAACCCCAAGAGATCGTCTAGTACAGCCTCATGTGCTGAGGCATGACCAGGTAAACCCAGACCATCACTGACAGATGTTAGTCCAAACTGTTCTTGAAAGCCTCCAGTGAGCCTTCTACAACCTAAGGCTATTCCAGAATTTAACTACCCTTACAGTTAGAACATTTTTGTTAACATCTGACCTAAATTTCTCTGCTTGCTCTAGAGTAAGCCCATTTTTTCTTGTCCTCTCTTCAGTGGACATGGAGAACAATTAATTATGGTCCTCTTTATAGGTGCACTGACGGTGGTGTGTAGAGTTCAGTCATGGCATGCAAAGCTAGCACCAGTATAAATACAGTGTATACAGTGAGTCATGGCTTAAGTAGAATAGATTAAGTGCCCTGCACCCTGAACCCCTAGGGTATATACCCTACATGGCTCTCTACATGCTGAAGCTGTGCCTCCAATGTCTACGCTGCAATTTTTAGTAGTGTAGTGCCCAGCTGTCGCCCCACTGCCAAAGCCTTTTCCCATGGTGGAGGAGAGGAGGCAGTGGGGAAAGGCTCTGGCCGGGGAAGGAGCAGAGAAAGGCTCTGATGGTGTGGGGGAAGGGAGCAGGGGAGGCAGTGGGGAAAGACTCTGGTGGTGGGAGGGGGAGGGAGCAGGAGAGAGAGTGGGGAAAAGGCTCTGGCGGCTGGAGGGGAGGGAGGGAAAGGCTGGTGGTGGGAGGGGAAGGGAGCGGGGTGGTAGTGGGGAAAGGCTCTGGCGGTGGCAGGTGTCGGGAAAAAGGGAGGTAGTGAGGAAAGGAGGAGGCAGTGGGGAAAGGCTTTGGTGGTGGGTCGGGGAGGGCTGCTGGAGCCTTTCATTGCTGTGTATATCTGTAAACCTGCCTTTCACTGCGGCATGTAGCTGCATGTGTAGTGCCTGTACTTTACATGTTGTAAGTGTTGACATAAGCTATAACAGCCCTTAACGTATTTGAAGTCTGTTTTCAGATCCCCCATATTTTTCTTTTTTCAAGACTAAATATGCCCAGTTTTTTAAACCTTTCTCCATAGGTCAGGCTTTCTAAACCTTTTATTGCATTTCCCTAATTTGCTTATGAGACTGTCAAGTGGGACTGTTTCAGAAGCCTTACTAAAATCAGATATATCTCATCTAGTGCTCCCCTCTACCCCCTAGGACAGTAACCCTGACAAAGAAGGAAATTATGTTGGCTTGGCTGGATTTGTCCTTGACAAATCCATATTGGTTATTCTATATAACCCTATTGTTCTCTAGGTTTTACATATTAATTGTTCAATAACTTGTTCCAGTATCTTTCCAGGTATCAAAGTTAGGCTGACTGGTCTATAATTCGTTGGGTCCTCTGTTCCCCATTTTGAAGATAGGTACTATATTTGTCCTTCTCCAGTGCTGTGGGACCTCACCTGTCTTCCATGATTTCTTGCAGATAATTGTTAATGGTTCTGAGATTGCTTCAGCTAGTTCCTTAAAGACCTGTGGATGAATTTTGTCAGGCCTTGCCAACTTGAATACATCTAAATTGTCTTGATTTGTAGGTCACTTGCATATTGGAGTTTAAATTGTACCATTTATCGTCTTCAAAACATGTACTTAATTTTTCATTAGATCATTTCACTTAGGAAAAGGGTTGTTCACAGTAAACACTACTGAACAGAAAGGCAAGTTCAGAATTTTTGAAAAGTAGCATTGCTTCATAGCTAGGTAACAAAATACGCCGTTATTGAAGTTAATAGCTTTGAATGTCTTTGTTAGTCATTATGCCAGAAAATTCCCTTGGAACTAATAATAGTTGATACAAACAAATCTAATAATCAAGAATAGAAAGAGCTGGGTAACTTTCAAAATTTAGTATGTTTCTGATTTGGAGTGTTGTGTAGGTGGAGAAATACGTCAGTCATTTAAAATTGATGTTCTGTTTCCTGCATTCAAGGAGTGTATGGTGAATAAATTCAAGAAGACAGCTATGCGCAAGCAGCAGACCAACAACCAAACTGAAAATGTCCAGGTTGTTGAAAAAGATGTAATGGAAGGCAAGTAACAGACTCCATGTGAAAGTACATGTTTTGGGAATATCCATGTCTTTTTTTTTCTCTTTTCTTTTCATTTCATTTGAACATGCTGATCTGATGTTCGGATTAAAATCAGTTCCAGTGCACTTTATAAAATCTGTTGGACTCTTAAGACTCTCTTTAAAAGCTATTTACTCCAAAGGCAAGTCTCCTCCTTTTAGTTCTACAGTTCTGGTCTCCAGTACATCTGTAGTGTTAGAGGTCTCAAAACTTTCCAAAAATAGGTATTACTACTAAGATTTTGAGTCAGATTACATATCACTTTTTCCACACCCTTCCTATTTTGGGATGAGATTCTGTTCTGGGCCTTTAAGAAGTGCAGCACTAAACTCGCAACTTGGGGAGGTAGTGGTGGCTTAAAAGTCATTTTAGCCCTGTTGTTGTAGCCATTCTGGGGCTGTCCTGGGGCTGGAGAAGCCCTTGGTGTAACTTAGCCCTAGAGACTTTTCTGAGTGACAGTGTCCTCCCTGCCTTATGAGCTGCAGTACTGTGTAAGCAGCCCTACCCCAACACCCCTCTCTGTCCAGGTGGAGCTTCTATGCTGGGTCTTACAAGGGGTTTTCAGGAGGCAGCATTGTGGCTGTTTTCCAGATTATGTGCACTAAGAAGAATCCTCCCTCCTGCTTCTCTGACTCTTTTATAGAGCATATAGTGGCCAGGATCTTATCCTTGATCTTTGTCTTGTGTTAATTAGCATAGCACTTATTAGATAAGACATCCACTGGATCAAAGATCCACACGCTTCATGTGTAAGTAAGCCCTTAGACCTCTGGTCCAGTGGATGTCATATCTGCTAAATGCGGTGTAAAATACAGTGTACTATAAAACATGTTAAATAGTTTAAATTAAACTATTTACAGCAGTTCTAAAAAGTCATCCCCTTAAATTCTTGTGTGTGTAGGAAGATCTTTTCATGTTAGCTTGTTAACAGAAAACCTTGAATGCAAATATTGTAAGTTTTTTTAAGTAGAATTTGAGTCCTGCAACTTATCCTGTTTGGGGGGAAAAAAATTCATATGTCCTTAAGTAGGGCAGAGTGGCAATTCATACAGCTACTACAATAGGATCAGTCCTATAGAAAATACTTGGGGTTTTTTTGGGGGTTTTTTTTTTTTTTACTTTAAAAATATCTAAGTATCCTAAATAAAATTAGGTTCTTCTGTGAGTGCTGGTCCGTATGTGTATTGCACACATGGGTACCAATGCATGCCGTGTGCCCGAGTCTGGAAATTCTTAGTAAGCAGTGTCTGGTGGCCTTCACGTGTGCACTTGCTGTCCTTGTGCTGCAGACCGAGGGCATAAGAGGCAGTGCAGGCTGACACCTCTCCCATTCCTTCTTACTACTACATGGCCTGACTCAGAATCCTCTGGGTCCACAGTTTTCCCCAGCTTCTTTCTCATCAGCCTGTAAATATATATTGTAAATAGTTTTAATATTTAGCATAGTTAAAGTTTTGCGATAATATAGTTAGTTCGGCTTAGTTTTTCCCATTGTAGGGAGTCCCTCCCTGTGGATTGGGACTAGGTCTGGTGTCCTAGGGTTCAAGAATTGCATATCTTGGCCTCTCTCTTTCTCCATGAGCAGTTAGCATCTGTGCTGCCACTGCTATCTGGGTAAGATGCATATCTCAGCAAAGTGCAGTATTTACAGTTTGTTTCCCCCATGAATATGTGAAGTTCATGATGTTCAGCTTGGGAAGCACCTTATGGAGAAAGCCATGAGATCTCACTTGGATTCAGGCAAGGGAGACTCCACTGTATATTGACCTTAACTGACGAGCAGTGACTACTCTCAAGCTCATCCTTAGAGGGAGCCTAGAGCTGCGAAGCCCAAGGAATTGTCACCATGGGCTTTGCATGGGAGGGGCGCACTCATTGATACAAGGACAGATCCCCATCCAGGTCTACTCCTAAAAGAAGAGACCCCTCCCTGACTCTGTGAAGGTCAGGTGAGCCTTCGCTCGCAATTCTGAAGGGCTCAGGACCACGTAAGACCCCCGGGCAGGTGGTTAAAATGCATAAGAAAAAGGATCTGTCAGGACTGTCTTCGGTTCCGATTTCTAAACATAAAGACTGTCATCCACCAGCTCCATTTAAGAGTTCTAGACCTGAGTCTTTGGTGTTTTTTGTTTTTTTTAAATGAATCATATCTTTGATATTAAAGTGGGTTTGATTTATTTTCCCAGGAGCATCTTTGACTTCTTTCAGTTAAGCAACTGTGTCTGTCTTTGACAAATTTAATTAGCGTGAACTGAGCTTTGTAAATGTTTGCTTGTGTATGATTGATATAGACCAGTGGTCTCCAAACTTTTTTGATCGCGCACCCCATCAGTAAAAAATTTTTGAGCACGCACCCCCAATATATGTATAAATTATATACATGTACTACTGTACTAATATATTATGTAAATTATAAAACACACAAAAAATAGAAATTAAAAAACAATGAGATAAAGATGAAATAAACAATATTTTATTTATTTTTTTATTTTATTTATTAACGGTACAAAAAACCTTTTTGCTCTCACTAAAAAAATTATTAATATTTTTAGTGAGAGCAATGTGATTGAATATGCTTTATTATTTTTGAAAATCTTGGTTTAACACTTTGTGATACAGCGGGCGTTCAGGGTGGGGTGCGGGGTCTGGGAGGGAGTTAGGGTGTGGGAGGGCGCTCAGGGTGGGACTGCGGGAGGAGGCTCAGGGCTGGGGCAGGCAGGAGGTGCAGAGCACTTACCTGGGACAGATCCTGTTTGGTGCAGGGAGTGTGCAGGTGGCTCTGTGCAGTGCAGCACCACCCCCATGGCCACAATTCTGGGAGCTGCCCCCCCCCCAGCAGGCAGGGCCACCCGGAACGCGGGGGCTTCAGGGCCCTGGGCTAAGGGGGCCCTGGCCTGCAGCTCTAAAGCCCCTTTCGGAATGCGGCCCTGCGAGCACGGGCCGGAGGACTCAGGAGGAGCAGGGGCAGCTGCGCAGCCAGCGGCTGGAGAGAAGTGGTGCTTTCCCGTTCAAAGCACCGCTTCTCTCCGGCTGGCTTTGAAGGGGAAAGTGCCGCTTGTTTCCGGCCGCTGGCTGCATGGCTGTCCCTGCTTCTCCACGGGCCGGAGGACTCAGGGCTGCCCCTGCCCCCCCTTTTTTTCCCTCCAGCGGCGCTCCTCCTGTTGCGCCCCCCAATTGATAGTCTTGCGCACCCCACTTTGGAGACCACTGATATAGACAATAGAGCCTCATAATTGTGGTAATGTCTTGTTTTCTTTGCTAGGCGTTACTGCTGATGACCACATGATGAAAGTTGAGACTGTTCACTGCAGTGCTTGTAGTGTGTATGTTCCTGCACTGCACAGTTCTGTTCAACAGCACTTAAAATCTCCTGATCACACAAAGGGAAAGCAAGTAAGATTCAGTATTTTATAAATGTTCGTAATTACTTGTTCTGTGAACTGCTGAAGGTACAGTCTAATCTGAACAGAAAATAGAATGCAGGTTTCCTTTTTAACTTTAGAATTTTCTGTTTTGATACTGGGCATCTAATGAGGAGCAATAAATTCAGCCCTCTTATCAAATAGACAGCTTACATTGTGATCTGTTGCTATGGGGTTTTATAGTTTTCTTGTGATTCAGTGTAAGATTTAGGTTTATGTTACTAAATGGAACAATCATTTTAAGTTGCGATTTGATGAGAGATTTATATTCTGACTAATGAGTATACACTCTGATATGCTAGTTTTCTAGTGAAAGTAATGGTTTATGAAGGTTCAACTTTCCAGTAACAGTGTATACATTAATAATGTGTTTTATGGCTGCCAATAAGGATCAAAAGAAAATCAGTGGTGACATACTTCTCTGTTAAATTCCTCGCTCTATTAGAAATTGAAACTAGTAAGAAAACTTACTGCATTAAATATTAAGTAGTACTAAATACTGTTCTTGGTTGAATGCATGAGATAAATGAAAGGAATTGTTAGAACAATAGTTATTTAAGTCTATAAATAGGAGTTTAGAGCATTGATTTAGGTAATTATTTATAGTGATATTGCAATAGTTCATTGTCCTTTCCTGTCTGTATCAGACTTTAATGTATACCTAGTGCAAGGCCTAAATTCATATATTTTGGGTGGTGCTGCTGCCATCATTTCCTCTGCTGGTTTCATGTAGACATATGCATGCCACCTCACTGTTTAAAGCCAAGGTGTGTGTTCTGATTGTTAAGCACTTTTTTAATCAGAAGGAAAAGTCTTATATAGAAAGAATTAGAACAGTTGAGAAGTAGCAGTGATACACAGAAACAAAATTTCCATTGCAATTTAAAATGCTGCATTTTTAATTTAGCTAATCTACTAAAGTGATTGGTTGAAAGAGGAACATGACTGGAAAAACGGTGGTAGCTGGTGAGTGTGGCTTGGAGAATAATATAAATCTGCAGTAGTTTGGACATTCCTTGTCCATTATACAGTTACTGAGATTTTGTATATTTTCAATAATTATAATAAATTATAGAAAATGATATGCAGGGCAATCTGCTCTGATACGAAGATGGTAAGTCAGAGAACTTTTTTGCATTAGTGGTCAGTGTAAGTTTAAATGTGCATTAAATGCATTCAGAGAAGCCAGTTACATGATTGCAGTTTGTAATGTAGATGAGGGCTTAACTGTGTCCCTAGACAAGGCTAAAGCCAGGGACCAGTCCACTCGCCCACATACAGATACAACTGTGTTGTACCCAGTTCCTCTTATTTCATTTATTGTGCAGGTTGGACCTTTTATGCCAAGAGTTAGTGTTTCCTGCTTTGACAAGTAAATGTGTAACAGCTCTAATGTAGCAGCCTTAACCAATAGAGCATGAATTAAATTTGTATCACACAACTATTTAAATAGATCAGGTTTGTAATAGTTACAATTAAATCCATTTCATAGGCCTACAGAGAACAAATAAAAAGGGAGAGTGTACTGACTGCTACCAGCATCCTGAATAACCCAATAGTGAAGGCACGATATGAGCTGTATGTCAAGGTAAGATATGAAAGGAAAAAATGATACTGTCATCTCTGATCTTGTTTATGGTGTCACCCTGTTCCTTCCATCAATTCCCCATTGATGCTAATCTCAGTGCATGTTTGTCTCCTCTGCCTTCTTACAGACCACCCCAATCCATGGAATACCCTCCCATCTTGATTCACTGAGCCACCTCTCTACCCTCTTTTAAGTACCTTACAAAAATTTTGTGATGCTAATAAGTCAGCTATTAACATGTTTTATTTTTTTTTTAAATCCTTTTGTATTCCCATTTTGGGGTGTCCTAGTTTGTCCAGTCTTGTGTGTCCTTTTTACTTTTTAAGCAAAGACTCATGTTGAGTTTGTAAATTAGGTGCATTGTTGATGCTTTATTAGTAAATAACAGTATGTATGACACAGACTCTTGCAGAGGTTGCAAATCCTGTGACTTTGTATTAAAGCTGCGGTAATCCTTTTGCTGAAATATCCTCCTTCATCAGTAACATAAATGCAAAGATTCCATTGCACATCTCATAACTGTCATACTAAATTGCTAGTATGTCCGCAGACCACTTGATTATTCCACTTCTGTTTGCTGCAGAAGAAAATGACTAGTCTGATATAGTTTATTTCAGTGTCCAAATAAATCAGCATTTCCAATAGCAGTCTATGCTACCATAAACTTAGAATTAAAGAACCTTTCCAACCCTTGAGCAGGACATCTTTTGGGATGCCTGTGAATGCAGTTTCATGTATAATGCACAATTTTCTGGATCAACTAAATATACCATGCTTTGATATTTAAACTGTGGTGAGAGTAACTATAAGTAGGTGTCAAAATAGCCATAATTTTGTCCATACATAGGGTGTCAAAATAATACAGATTTTTCAATCTATACTGACAAGAGTAAAGTCTTCAGGAAAAATTACAAGATTGCAATCAATGTGCCAAATAACCAGGATTTAAAATCTCAAATTGTTCTCATCCTGTGAGATTTAGCATAGATGCATCAGTTGAAGCCATGAGCTCTAGCCTCTTGAGTCTTTAATTAAATTCTACAAATATACAGAATTTGGACTTATAGTTCAATATCCTTAGCAAAACATTTCTAGCTTGCAAGCTAAGGTAGTTGGGGGTGAGGAGGAGAGAAGAGTATAGAGGTAAATTTGTTTGACTTTAAAAGTGCATTTCTATACTTGGAATTTCCTAGTTTTCTTGCATTTAGTTCTTAAAGCTGATAGTTTAAAATGTCTTTTCCTGAAGTTGCAGATGTAAGATTGAACATATACAACAATTTAAAGAAGGTTTGGAATTTTGAGTTATATACGCTTCACACTTATTGATTTGTTAAATATTCATTTCACTACTACCAAAGACGAATTGTGATTGTACCTGGACATAATAGCAACCTACAATTGACCTGCAAAGGAATTTAAAAAAAATAAACTATAATTTGAGAATTCATATACACGGATCCCACCATAGGTGTGTGCACATAAACCTGAAATCTTTTAGCCATAAATGTCCCTTTGGGCTGCACAGGCAACCGGTGTACGTTTGCACCTCTCACAGCAAGGGTATAAAAGGCCGAGAAGCACCAACTGCCACTCAGTTCCTTCTAACTGCCTGTGGTTGTGAGTTGGGTGGCCATCTTGAGTCCTTCTCAGGCTCATGTTGGCCATCCCTGAGCTACATGCCATTGTAGGCAATTTCATCATACCGTCCCTTTCATAAACTTATCAAGCTCAGTCTTGAAGGAAGTTAGGTTTTTTGCCCCTACTGTTCCCTGTGGAAGGCTGTTCCAGAACTTCACTTCACTTTGATGGTTAGAAACTTTCATCTAATTTCAAGCCTAAACTTGTTCACGGCCAGTTTATATCCATTTGTTCTTGTGACCTTCAACTTAAATAATGCCTCTCCTTCCCTGGTATTTATCCCTCTGATTTATTCATAGAGAGCAATCATATCTCCCCCACAGTCTTATTTTGGTTAAACCTAACCTAATTTCTGCGGTAGGGTTCTGCAAAGATCCAGCTACTAGTTGGTACTGTATTAGTACTGTATTGGAACTAGTTTGGTACTGTATTGGTGGGCGGTGTGTGTGTTTATCTTTGTCTCCTCCTTGATGCCTAAACATGATCAAGACCAAAATAAATAAAATTTTGTAATACGTTACTTTGGGTTTGTAATTAATTATGTTATGGAATACTTACTGTCTTTAAAGCACTCAGGGCTTTCAGTTAGGTCTGTTAGGGTCCATCTGGCCGCAGATCAGCATATAATCCATATGTTGATGGTCATTAGATTTTCCTATCACCCTATGTTACGTAGGTTTTTAAAAGGCTTAATTCATATATTTCCACCAATATTAAGGAACCATTTGCTACCTGGGACTTGTGCGTGGTCCTTAAGTCTGACGGACCCTCCATTTGAACCTGTCATGTTTTTTGTATCACCTCTCTGTTTAAAGTGATGTTTTTGGTAGCCATCACCTCAGCACACAAGGTGAGCGAAATTCAAATTTTGATGTCTGGCCCCTCCATATGCTGTTTCATAAGGACAAAGTTACACTCTGGCTACATCCAAGATTTTTACCAAAAGTAGTTTTGGACTTCATGTAAATCAGTTTCTTCCCTTACTGGTATTTTTTCTTAAGTCTCATGACTCTCTTCTGTGGAGACTAAACTCCACACACTTAGACGTTCTTAGGGATATGCCCTTTTATCTTTTCACAATGAAGCCTTTTTGTAAATCATCTAGACTTTTTTTTGTAGCTTTGGTAGTAAGTCTGAGGGGTAGGCTGTATCCTCTCAGACTCTGTAAATAGGTTACAGACTGCATTAAAATTTCCTGTTCTTTTGAATAAACTACCTGTTCCCCCTCAAGTTAGGATACACTCTTCTAGGATCCAGTTGATATCTGTGGCTTCTTTCAGAGGGCTTCCTATTTCTGAAATTTGTAGAGCAGCTACTTGGAGTTCTGTTCATATGTTTACCAATCACTGCTTCATTGTGATAGGTTCTAGATCAGATGCCAAGTTAGGTCTTGCTGTTCTACAGTCGCCATTTAGATAGGACTCTATCACCCACCTCTTTGAAGGATAATTGCTAGTTCTATAGTTGGATCCATGTGGATAAAGAGAGGTTACTTATGTTACAGTAACTGGAGTTCTTCAAGATGTTTTTGTCCACATGGATCCCAGGATGCACCCGCCTTCCCCACTGATACAGAGGTCTTGGATTTCTGAATTATTGAAAGAACTGACTGGAAGTTTGAGCTGCTCTATACCTTTCCTGTAAGAACCATCCGTAAAGGTACACAAGGTGAATTCACAACCCCAGTGGACACTTGCATGCCTTAGGTGCATGTGTCTGCATTGGGATCCATGTGGACAAAAGCATCTTGAACTCCAGTTACCGTAAGGTAAGTAACCTCTGTTTTCAGGCTGTGTGTGTGTATCTCAAGAGGGCATAAATCCAGATTTAAGTGTTGCTTTTTTAACCTTAGAAATATTGAGGTTATCAAGTTCCAGTCATGTCTGGTGTTGTAGTCCTCCTAAGTCGACCTTGAATAACACCGTGGTGCTTGAAAAAATCTTAAAAAATAAACAAACTCCAAACTTACATGGCTTTCTTTGCACATCATAAGCAAAAAAGGCAGAAGCCCAATATTTTTTCCTTTTCAGATCACCTTTAAGTAATACTCTTGGAAAACTAGTTGTGCTTTAATTAGCAGCTTGTGCAAAACAGCTGTCTACATTTCATGTAATTCCATTGTTTTTACTTACTGTTAATACACAGTTCTTAAAGGTGTACAGCAAAACAAAAATGTTCTGTATTGAATGTCCCTACTAAACAGGGAGAGCATTCATGAGAAAATTAAATTTTGACTAATCTATTTAAAATAAACTTCTGTCTTAAATCTACTTGCTACTTCCTGGTTCAGTAAGGATAACCAAGAATATGAATTTCAGATCAGACAATTTCAGTGACCATTAAAAGGTTTATAATTCTGGGTCTAACTTGGTTTTAATTTTGCCTTACAGTTCACCTTTAAAGTAGAATTGTCTTCTTGAGAATGAATAGACTGACTTAGGGCATGGCTATACTTGCAAATGTAGAGTCCTTTGAGTTAAACCAGCTTTCGTAGAGCGCAGTAGGGAAAGTGCTGCAGTCTGTCCACACTGACAGCTGCAAGTGCACTGGCATGTCCACATTTGCAGCACTTGCAGCGGCATTGGGAGCGGTGCATTGTGGGCAGCTATCCCACAGAACACTCTTCCCATTCTGGTGCTGTGGGTTGTGGGAAGGGGACAGGGAGTGTGTGGTATTCTGGGTCCTGTCTCAACGCCCCATGATGCATCGGTTCGCATCCCAGCAGTCCCTCTGCTTCCATCCACAATTGGCGCTATCTTTTGACGTTTTTTGTACTGCGCACTCTTTCTTCCCTTTCGGTCTGTGGGAGTGGAGCCCGAACTGCTGAGGAATATGCTGATGAGTCTCGCCAGCACATCACGTTTGGCAGTCGAGTTACTCCTTAAGATCCAAAGTGACAGTGAGGACTCCGATAATATCGACACGAGTAACGCATAAGCTATGAGATTGCTTGTGGCATTCACGGACATGCTCACCACCATGGAACGCTGCTTCTGGGCTCGGGAAACAAGCCCGGGAAACTGAGTGGTGGGATCACATCGTCATACAAGTCTGGGATGATGAGCAGTGGCTGCAGAACTTTTGGATGAGAAAAGCCACTTTCATGGGACTGTGTGAGGAGCTCGCCCTCACCCTGCGGCACAAGGACACAAGACTGAGAGTTGCCCTCATGGTGGAGAAGAGAGTGGCTATTGCAATCTGGAAGCTGGCAACTCCAGACAGCTACCGATCGGTCGCTAACCAGTTTGGAGTGGGGAAGTCGACTGTTGGAATCGTGTTGATACAAGTTTGCAGGGCCATTAATCGCATCCTGCTCAGAAGAACCGTGACTCCGGGTAATGTGCATGACGTTGTGGCTGGCTTTGCACAAATAGGTTTTCCTAACTGCAGAGGGGCGATAGATGGCACGCATATTCCAATTCTGACATCAGTCTACCTAGCCTCTGAGTATGTTAATTGCAAAGGGTATTTCTCTATGGTTCTCCAGGCGCTTGTGGATCACCGTGGGCGTTTCATTGACCTTAATGCAGGCTGGCCCGGAAAGGTGCATGATGCACACATCTTTTGGAACACTGGCCTGTTCAGGAAGCTGCAAGCCGGGACTTTTTTTCCCAGACCAGAAGATCACCGTAGGGGAAGTGGAAATGCCCATTCTGATCCTTGGAGACCCCGCTTACCCTTTAATGCCATGGCTCATGAAACCATATACGGGGAGCCTTGACAGCAGCAAGGAGTGATTCAACAACAGTGTGAGCCGGTGCAGCATGACTGTGGAGTGTGCTTTTAGCTGTTTAAAGGGCCGCTGGCGCTCTCTGTATGGGAAGCTGGACCTGTCCGATGACTGCATCCCCACAGTTATATCCGCGTGCTGTACCCTCCATAACTTTTGTGAAGGGAAGGGTGAAAGCTTCACTCAGGCATGGAACTCGGAGGTTCAACACCTGGAGGCTGAATTTGAACAGCCAGAGAGCAGGGCTATTAGAGGGGCCCAGCGTGGGGTTGCAAGGATTAGGGATGCGTTGAGGGAGCAATTTGAGGCTGAAAGCCACCAGTAGTGTCTGGTGCCCTGCACGGGAGTGAAGTGCAGTGGTTCCAATGTTAGTAGGAATTTGTGTTTGCTACGTATGATATACTGACTTGCAGTGCCTGTTGCTTTCCTAGACTAAGATATCTTTTACTTTATGCAATAATAATGTTTTCAAAGCAAAAAAAATCTATTTAATGAAAAGAAAATGCATTTATTGAAAAGAAACACAACTGCTTGGGAAACACAAAGGGCAAGGGGGTGGGGTGGGGAACGGTACAATCACAGGTTTGCGTATGTTCTGTTATCATACTCAAGCCTTCCTGTTTGGAGTGCTGTGCAATGAGTGCTGCACTTCAGGATGGCTACATTGCATGGTGATGGGGGTTGAGTGCAGTGGGTAAGGGTCATAGTTTTCAGGGCTGGGTGGTGAAGCTACAGGTGCTGGAGGCAGCTGGTGGCGGTAAGAACCCGGATGTTGGGGTAAGTGGGTTGGAGGTGACATGGGGCAAAAGGGAAAGAGTTTTGGGATGAGGGCTGCGGGGGAGGTGGGCGGCCATGGTAGTACTCTGCCTGCATGGCTACGAGCACCTGGATCGAGTCCGCTTGGCACTCCATGATGCTTATCAGCTGCTCTGTGCTTTGGTGCCGGCGATACGCATTCTGCTGGCGGACCGTCCTTTCACTCTCCCGCCACTCCTGCACTTTTTGATTTTTATTAAGAGAGTTCTGCATGACTTCATGCAGCATGTCCTCTTTGCTTCTACGTGGCCTCTTCCTGATTCTTTGAAGCCTCTCGGCCGGTGATAACACGCACGGCTGAGATCTCAGGGTTGCATCTGTAAAGGCAAAATGCAACACTTAACAGAGGCAGCATTGTTCACACCAGACAGAGCAGTGATTCCACTGTACTTAAGGAGGGTGAGCACAGTCTACACAATCTCATAATTTGCCTGTCCCAAAGCGAGCGCGCACAACCCCCAGGAGCCCCAGAATGGTGAGTAAGCACAGGGTCAAGGGGGACTGATTCTTTCATGGCTGTACTGTCCTCTGGGTTTCTGTGCCTGGGGGAGAGTCAATAGCTGCAGGGGGTCCCTATACTGAACACTGTTCCCACATTTTCAACAAGAGTTCGTCCTGGAAGATATCTTGCTGCTGAGGGTGACCTGGGAAGCAAGGGAGGGTCTTCTACTACAATGCAGCTTCCGCCCTGGCCCATATGCAGCTTGCCTGTGTGCAGCAATGGTCTCCCCGCCCCTCATGGCACAGTGGTGTGGACATGTTAGACTGACTGGGTTAAGGACCACAGTGGCTCTCCCACAAAACCTACGCAAGCGCATTGCCCAAGTTCTGGATGAGAGCTTTGAAGAGATCACTGAGGCCGATTACCACGATGTGAGAGAGCACATCAGTGCCCTATCTTGCATCTAGGCACGCATGCAGCCATAACACTCCTCGTCCCAAGAGCCCACACTGAATAACTTCCTTCCCAAAATAAAAGCCACTTACCGGGAACCTCCTCTGGTGGTTGTCCTTCCCCAAGCACCGGCCACCTTCCTCCTGGCTTGAGAACAGCTCCTGGATGCATGCATCTAGGGATGCTGGGGTGTCTTCCTCCTCCTCAGCACCCTCGCTCCTGCTTTGCTCCTCCTCCTCCTGCCTTGTTGGACTGTGTTCTGAAGTGTCCACAGTGGTGCTTGGAGTGGAAGTGGGGTCGCCCCCAAGTATCGTGTCCCGCTCTTTGTAAAAATGGCAGGTCGTGGGTGCAGCGCTGGAGCGGCTGTTTGCTTCGCAGGCTTCGTAGTAGGCATTCTGTAGCTCTTTCACTTTAACCCTGCAGAGCATCCCGGTCATGGCCCCTTTCCATCATGTCCCTTGATATCTGCCCGAAGATATTGTAATTTCTACAGCTGGAGCGCAATTGGGACTGGACAGCTTCCTCCCCCAAACACTGATGAGGTCCAGCACCTCACCATTGCTCCATACTTGGGATTGCCTGGCACGTGGAGGCATGGTCACCTGGAAAGATTCGCTGAGAGCACTCCACGCCTGGCTGAGCAAACATGAAGGGGCTTTTCAAAATTCCCAGAGAATTTAAAGGGCTGGTCTGACGGTTGGTCACCTGAGGGCAGGGCAGTAGAGTTCAAAGTGATGACCAGAGTGGCTAGAACAGGCATTATGGGACACTTCTGGAGGCTGATCAGAGCGCATTAACAGACCATGGCATCCACACTGGCACTGCGGCGCTCCAGCAGGGGCGCATCAAACATTATTCCACTCGCCGAGGTGGAGTACCAGCAGCGCTCTACGTGCCTTGCCAGTGTGGACGCGTTGTGAGTTAGAGCGCACTGGGCTGCATTAACGCGCTCTAACTAGCAAGTGTAGCCATGCCCTTAGTGTGAATAAGAGAAGGTAGAAGGAAACCAGTTTTTTCAAATTCGCCTTTCAATCCAGGAAGCAAAGCTGTTGGAGCTACATGAAGAATTGCTTTTTTTGTGAAGTTTAAGCATGCTGTTTTATCTATTGAGTTGTTAATGCTAAGTGATACTGAGGTTTTATCTGCATATCTAACACATGGGTGCTTTCAGTCTGCATCAACTCAAACTGTTAAGTGCCAGTTCTGATTTCATTAGAGTCAAATATTGAGATCATGATTTCTAACATATAGAGATTTGTACTTCTGTTTCTCGCTTTATACTCATGTGGTGGCTGTTTAAATTATAAAAATTAGATGTAGCTCATCATGAACCTTGAAAAGCCATTTTTTGATCTCCATGTGTTGCCCCAGAAATAGTGTAACAAATTCCAGCATTATTTCAACAGTTTTTTCTCTTACATGACTTGACAGTGCATGTTTCTGCTAAATAAAATTAAGGTTTCATTTTTAATGTCTTAGATTTCAAAATATTTGAACAGTTAATTTCTCTATTTTAGGGTGAAAATCCTTTTGAAATTACTGATCAATCTCAGGATCAGCAGGCAGGGGAGGAGGAGGAGGAGGAAGAAGAAGAAGAAGACAAGGCCGATGAGCCTGCTGAAGAGGAAGAGGAGGAGGAAGAGGAGGAGGAAGAAGAAACAGAAGAACAAACTGACTTCACCCTTGACCAAACTGAAGATAACTAAATGCATGAAAATGAAAAAATTCAAGTTGAAAAACAGCTTTTTACTTCTGTTCTAAAGTGGCTCAATGCAAGACTTTGTAATAGTTTCACAGATGAGACTTGTGTAACATCCCCACCCTATGCATGCATTCCATTATGCAGATAACTTGTTTATATAATTTCTGTGTTTCCCATTTGTTTAAAATGACATTAAGACCATTTTAGTTGAGCTTTTATAACAACCAAACTGTTAGAGCTGATTAAAACATTTTGTGTTGTATATTTTTTTAAGCTTCCTTTTTCTTTTTTCGGTGTTGAAAATTGGCTATATTATTAGTGTTTGTTCTAATCACTTGAAAAAGGTAGTTTGAGGGTAAATATTCCAAGTGCTGTGTGACATAATACATTATGCAGCTCATAATATTTACCCCTTAAGGCTACGATGCATAAATTTAAAAATTGTGCTGTGAGTGGCTATTTTTTGGAGTGTATCGCACACTGTATAGTAGTGTACATGTTATAAACAGGGCTTGTAGCTTTTTGTGATAAAATGTACCAGTTTGTAGTAATAAAATGTTTTAGAAACATTGGTGTTCTTATTTTTTGTAGTTAAATACTAGCAAAAACTATTTTTTTTCAGTTGTTGTGAAGAAATGTCTGTAAGTAAAAATTCAAATATAAATCCCACTAACCCAATTTGCAAACCTATTATTCCATTTGCAGTTCAGTGATTGACACAGCACCCTTTATTGTTTGACGCTTCAAAGTTTCAGTCCTCCCCTATCAATATGCATTCCATGCTTCCACCTGCTTTGTAGGTGCACATGGGGAGTGTGTGTGCGTTTGTGCACACTCTGCATACAGTTCTATCCAGTTGGGGTGTGAAAGCCCTGTGCTAGCCTGCTGTGGAATATCTGTCCTTGTGGACCCTTGTGACGTGCATTAACATTTAATATGCTTTGATGTAGTCCTCTTTTGAACTGAATTAATCAAAACACATTAACAAACTGTTAATTTGTAGCTATTTCACTGCCATTTTTATATGACAGAGAGGGTTGAGATAAAGGAGCAAGGGCTAGGGGGAGGAGGGAGGAAAGTAGTTGTGGTGGAAACTAAGCCCTGGTCTACGCTGGGGGGGGTCGACCTAAGATACGCAACTTCAGCTACACGAATAGCGTAGCTGAAGTCGGTGTATCTTAGGTCGACTTACCTGGCCGTGAGGACGGTGGCGAGTCGACTGCTGCCGCTCCCCCGTCAACACCGCTTCCGCTTCTCGCGAGCTGGAGTTCTGGAGTCAACAGGGAGTGCGTTCGGGGATCGATTTATCGCATTTTAGACGAGACGCGATAAATCGATCCCCGATAGATCAATCACTACCCGCCAATCCGGAGTGAAAAGTGAGCAGGGGTTGGCTGAAAGAGAATTTTACTTCTTGCGAAATATAAGGTAGGTGGTCTGTGAGACTAAAACATATTCAAGATGTGATCATTGACACTGACACTGTGCTCCACAGTCTTTATGAAAATATGTTTAAAATATGGATATGACAGATATACTTTATGCAAGATGGGTCTTGTAAGGTATCATTGGAAAGGTTATGATTTACTGAATGTGATTATGCAATTCATATGTATGTATCATTTCTGTACCTAAGGTTAGGAATATGTACTATGTAACCATTACAACTGGGTGTGTATTGGGAAGACACCCACCCGACGACAGGCCATCAAATTTGATGGGCCAGCAGGAAGGAATAACAAAACCATGAAGATACTGATCTCTCTCCCTCTTGGGAGGTGTCCGGGAATGTAACTGTGACACCTACTAGGTCAGGTGGTCTTGTCACCTGATTATCTCAGAGTGGTAGCCATGTTAGTCTGTATCAGCAAAAACAACGAGGAGTGCTTGTGGCACCTTAGAGGGAAGGGAGGTCAAGTTTGGGAAACAAAGGATTCCCGCCTTATGTAAATCTTATTTAAGGGTGGGGAGGAAGGCAAATGCCCAAGAAGAAAGACTGCTAAAGACACCTGAAGGGAAGGCAAGGGGGCAGTCCAGACTGAAAAGAAATATAACGAGCTCTAAACCACAGAAATTTTGCAACCTGCCTAAAATAACATTTAGGGTAAGAAATTATATTTTGTAACCTGCTTCTTAAGTATATTGAGCTTAGCTTGCATATTTTGTTTTATTTGCTCAGTAATCTGCTTTGTTCTGTTATGTCATATTTACTTAAAATTAACTTTTTGTAGTTAAGCTTATTTCTTGTTTATAATATAATCCTGTTAGTACAATTCACAAAGTGGGGTGGGCGGGGGGAGAGGCTGTGTATACCTTCCTCCACATTGAGGGAGGAGGCAGATTTCATAATATATCTTTGGGTCTGCACCCCAAGGGAGGTGGATACCTGAGTGCTGGGGCAAGTCCCTTAAGCTGAGCTTTCCCAGAACTGTTCTGTGTCTGTTTCGTTCTGCAGGTGGGAGTGGCCCTGCCTGTGTGTGTGTGCGTGCTGGAGGAGGCTTAATAGCTTGGCTCATCAAGACAGGTAAAAAGGGTGCCCAGGCTGGCATAACAGGTGGGCTCAGCAGTATCTCAGCACATCAGCTGACATCCTAAGGGGGACAGCCTGTCACAGATACGGTCCCTGAATGCATGTGTTACTGAGATATGTCTAAGCTGCTATTGGCCCAAATATCTCATCAGGTACAAGGGGCAGTTTGAACTGAGGGAAAATAAAGGCAGGCATGGCTATAATTGTTGCACCAATCTGAATTGCTAACCTCCTTTTCCAAAGCTGGATTTGGTCGAGTGTGTCCATTTTGTGAAAGTCCTGTAATGGAGTTAAGATGGAATGTGGTATTGGGACATTGTTCATCCCATTGCACTTCATAGCCTCATGTGAGCTGGCAGAGTTCCTTTCTGGGATGATTGTTGCAGAGCCTGATTGTTCTGGCCAACTTTAATGTCTGAATGAACAGCCCTTCAGGGTTAGCGTGGGATCTCTTGGCTTTCATGGCAATCATAAGACAGGTGTTTAATAGGGAAGGGTGGTTTCTGGCTATCTAGGTACACGTGGTCCCCATTACTGTAGTTTGAGTATTTCAAACATTAATTACTTTATCCTCTCTATACCTCTGTGAGGTAGGGAAGTATTCCCATTTAAACAGATGAGGAAATTGAGACACAGAGATTTGTGAGGAATTCTGTGGTTTAGCCAAGAATTAAACTTTTTCACTAGGAGGGTGGTGAAACACTGGAATGCGTTACCTAGGGAGGTGGTAGAATTTCCTTCCTTAGAAGTTTTTTTTTTTTTTAAGGTCAGGCTTGACAAAGCCCTGGCTGGGATGATTTAATTGGGGATTGGTCCTGCTTTGAGCAGGGGTTTGGACTAGATGACCTCCTGAGGTCCCTTCCAACCCTGATATTCTATGATTCTAAACCCAGGTCACCTGTATCCTAGTCCAGTGCCTTGGTCATAGGACCATGCTTTTTGTCCCATTCTCAATAAATATAGGTGACCACATTCTGGATTTGGGTTGGTGCTGGAATTGCACTGGTGTGGAAGTAAAATTTTGTAACAGAATGACCATTCACGTACCTTTTCTATTTTGATGCCAAGATATATCTTTTACTTTGGCGTGCAAGTTTTCATTCCCACACCAGTCGCCGGAAGGATTTTCCCCTAATGGTACCTGTCGGGTCAGCTGCGAAGCTCCCTGGAGTCGTGCCTTCATGGCTGTGTATCTAGGTCCCTGCCAACCTGCCACCTCTTCAGTTCCTTTTTACTGCCAGTGACGCTTGTTGGAGCAGCTTCTCTCTTGCAAACAGCAAGCAATCCCTTAGTTGACTTGTTCAGTGTGTCCTGTAAATAGTTAAAATCTTATAGTTAGTGTAAATAGTATAGTGAGTTTAGATGGGTTTTCCCCCATCCCCATCATGTTTCCCCTCCCGGGAACCGGGGCATGCCTCTGTCTCAGGGTTTCAAACCGTGCGGGTCCTGTCTGATGCCCATGCCAAAGGGAGAGCCACATGACTCCTGTCTGAAGTGCCTGTGTGAGGCACACCAAACAGATAAGTGCAAGATCTGCAGAGGCTTCCGATCGAGGACCAAAAAAGAGAGGGACTTTAGGCTGAAACTGCTGCTCAAGGAGTCAGCCCTTTGTTCCCAGCCAGCCCAGGCGGCGTCCAACCCCAAGCCCAGCACTTTGATGTGAGGTGGCTGCGACGCCAAGAAAGAACTCACGCTCCAGGGACCCTCAGTACTGACATTCTCCGGTGCCAAAGACCTCTTCTGGTGTGAGTGCCTGGCACCGCTCCCATTTGCTGGTGCCACACCAGCAGAAGAGAACGGACAAAGGTCGCTCTCCCACTAAAGTAGTGGAGTGAGCAGGTACCAGCGGGGTGTGTCCCACGTCAGGACACCGTGCTCTGGCTGTGACTCTGCTGGCACCATTGACTCCCGCCTCCCAGGAAGGTCCGTCGAGTGTAGTTCTTGTGGACTCCCTGGTGTGGGAGATTCAGGAGGAGGACATAGACCTCCCTTCCACACCGGACACCTTTGAGGTGGCTTGGGGCCTTATTGCGATGATGGTGCAGTCCCCTGCACTGGCACCGGTGCCGCAGAGAGGTTCCATGCCCTCGAGAGGCAAGCTGACTGATGCAGCACCTCTTGCCCTTGCTGCAGCACTGTTGCCCGGCACAGTCTGGGTCCACACCACCCTGGTCGCCAAGGTCAGACTATTCATTAGACTCTGAGGTGGAGTCGTATGCCTCTAGGCGCAGCCGGCACTGCTCCCAGCACCACTCGAGGCAGGAAGAAGGGCAGCCGCTTCCCGTGATATCTTGGCCTCCGCAGTGGCAGGCGCCGGCTCAATGGCCCTTCTGGACACCGTGGACCTACCACCAAGCCCAAGAACTGGGATCCAGATCCCTGTCAGTGGCTTCGGAGGCTTGGGTCCCTCCATCAGCTACTTCAGTAGCCCAGGAGCCTCTGTGAGGGCAGGAGATGGGCACGCAGGTTGGCACTGATACCAGTGCGGGTTCTGGGACCGAGGCAGACGCAGGCCCAGGCCCGGGAACCAGCACCGGCACCGCACAAGGTGTCTTGACGGGGGGGATGAAGTGGTGATGGGCAGTTCCACCACCACTGCCTGCCATGGACACCAGGGCACACCAGGAGCTGCTCAGGAGGGTGGCTCAAAATCTCAACATGCAGATGGAGACGGACCCTATGGTGGACATTCTGGTCCCTAAGGGGACCTTGAAGGGTGGCTTTGCCACTATTAACACCACTAAGGTGCTATGGCAAACGCCCACCTCTCTTTTCCCACCCACGGCAAAAGGGATAGAGCTGAAATATTTCATGCCATCCAGAGGGTATGAGCACCTGTTTACTCACTCTCAACCGGGTACTCTGGTGGCGGAGTTGGCCAACCAGAAAGAGATGGAGAGCTGGGGCTGACCTTTAAGTCTAAAGAGACGAAGAGGCTGGATCTCTTCGGTAGAAAGGTGTATTCTACCGGAGGGCTCCAGCTTCGCATTGCCAACCAGCAGGTGGTCCTAGCTACAATTCCTGGAACACATTGTCCAAGTTCCAGGAACTGCTACTGTCAGAATCCCACTCCAAATTTGTGGTGGTTCTGGAGGAGGGCAAGGTAGTCACAAGGACCTCCTTACAGGCCTTCCTGCACTCAGTGACTCGGACTATGGTAACCGCGATAGCCATGAGGTGCAGCTCATGGCTTCAAGTCTTGGGACTCCTGCATGAAGTCCAGAACACCATTCAGGACTTGCCTTTTGACTATTCAGAACTCTTTGCAGAGCAAACAGACACTAGGCTCCATAGCCTGAAGGACTCGCAGGCAACCCTTAAGTTCCTGGGGCTGCATATGCCAGCCCCCCAGAGAGAGCCATTCAAACCACAACCTGCCCCTCGCTTCTACTCAGCTCCTCCCAGGCAGGACTGTAACAGGAGGAGGTCCCCTCAGTCCTCCTCTGGTCAGGAACAGGGCGCAGCAAAGCAGCCCTCTGCTGCTAAGCCAAACTTTTAAAGGTGCGCCCGGGGGCAACACACCAATTCAAATCCCGGATCCTTCCCCTCCCTTTGTGAATCCTCTATCCCATTTCTACTGTGCCTGGGCTCAAATAACCTCCGATTAATGGGTCTTGAGCATGGTAGAATTAGGATATTCTCTCTCCAATTCTGTTCCCTCCTGCCTTCCCACCTGCCCTCCCCATCCCTCTTCAGGGACCCCTCTCACAAGCAACTTCTACAACTCAGGACGGTAGAAGAGGTCCCTCTGGAGTTCAGGGGCAGGAGGTTCTACTCCTCGAGGCCAAGGCTGGGCTCAGGCCTATTTTAAACCTGCGAAACCTAAACAGATTCATGAAGAAGTTAAAGTTCCACATGGTCTCCCTGGCTTTCATCATTCCCTCCCTGGATCCAGGGGACTGGTACACCACCTTTGACTTTAAGGACATGTACTTTCACGTGTCCATAATTCCGTGCCACAGATGGATCCTCCAATTTGTGGTCAGCAACACCCACTGTCAGTTCACGGCCCTCCCCTTTAGCCTTGAGGTGGCCCCTCGGGTGTTCATCAAGTGCATGGCCGTCGTGGCAGCCTTCCTGCAGAAGCGGCAGGTGCAAGTACTCCTGTACCTAGACAACTGGCTAAGCAAGGGCCTCTGCTGGGCACAAGTGGAGGACCACATGAGCCTGGAGCGGACAACGTTCCACAGGCTCAGCCTCATTCTGAATGTGGCAGTCAACCATAACCCCACTCAAAGGATAGAGTTCATCGGAGCCCTCCTGGGTTCCAGTCAGGCGAGAGCATTCCTCTTAGAATCTCGCTTCCTTCCCATGAGCGCCATCATAGAGGATCTCAGAAGAATTCCTACCACTACAGTGCAGAATTGCCTGAGACTACTTGGGCATATTGCTGCTTGCATGTATGTGGTACAGCATGCCAGGCTGTGAATCCGGCCCCTTCAGGCTTGGCTAGCCCGGGTGTACAGGCCGAACTGGGACCACCTACACTGGTCACACTCACTCCTCAGGTCCTCGAGTCCCTCAGGCTTGACCTGCAAACAGTATGTGTGGGAATACCCTTTTCCAGACTTCAGCCATTGCTGTCCCTAGTCACTGATGCATTGTTGATGGGATCGGGGGGCACATCTAGGAAAACTCAGGACTCAAGGTCTTTGGTCTCAGGCAGAACTTTCGCTCTGCACGTCAACGTCAGGGAGCTGTGTGTGGTGCGCCTTGCTTGCCAGACACTCCAAACCCATCTACAGGGCAGATGTGTATTGGTATTGACAGACAATACCACAGCAATGTTCTGTATAAACAGACAGGGTGGTGCTCGCTCCTCTCCCCTGGGTCAGGAAGCTCTCACGCTGTGGGACTTCTGCATCGCCCACTGGATATATTTGAAGGCATTGTACCTTCCAGGCTCGCAGAACGAACTGGCCGATCACCCCAGCAGGTCTTTTCATGGCCACGAGTAGTCTCTCTGCCCTGATGACTCAATCAACTTTTTTCAAAGGTGGGGATTTCCCCAGATAGACCTGTTTGCGATACAGTGCAACAGGAAGTGTCAGCAATTCTGCTCTTTCCTGATCCATAGCCCGCGCTTGCTTGCGGATGCCTTTCCTTGGAAGGGGTGCCTGCTGTATGCATTTCCACCTTTCCCGCTCATCCACAAGGTCCTCCTCAAGGTCTGATGAGAGGAAGCATCAATAATCTTGATAGCATCAGCGTGGCCACGTCAGCTGCTAGACCTGTCAGTCTGCTAGATGTCTATAACTCTGCTCATGGTCCCAGGCTTGATAACACAGAACCATGGTCACCTCCAGCATCCCAATCTAGAGTCTCTTCACCTCACAGTGTGGAACTCCATGGCTAAACCTGTTAGAGCTTGCATGCTCAGACTTGGTTAAAGAGGTTCTCCTTGGCCTCAGAAAGCCATCCATTTGGGCCACTTATCGGGCTAAGTGGAAGAGGTTTTCAATTTGGTCTCTGCTGAAGGGCACTCCTCCGTTGCAGTCATCGATTCCCTTCACCCTGGACTATTCACCTAAAGCAGCAGGTCCTGGTGGTATTGTTGATAAAGGTGCACCTGGCCGCTATTTTGGCTTTCCATCCCGGCTCAACTGGATGGTCAGTATTCGCTAACCCCATGGTTGGCTGCTTCCTCAAAGGGCTAGAGAGACTGTACCCGCAAGTAAGGCAACAGATTCCCCCATGGAATCTCAACCTGATGCTCTTGAGGCTGAAGGCCTTTGAGCCCCTAGCAACATGCTCTCTCCTTTACCTTTCTCGGAAGGTGACATTCCTAGTGGCTATAACTCAAGGCCTTGACATCCAAGCCCCCTTACACTGAGCTTTATAAAGACAAGGTGCAGTTGCGGCCGCACCCAGCTTTCCTCCTGAAGTTGGTCTCACAGTTTCACACGAACCAGGACATTTTTCTTCCAGTATTCTTCCCTAAGCCACATGCTAATAACTGGGAATGGATGCTCCATTCGCTAGATGTCAGACGAGTATTAGCTTTGTACATTGAGCGGATAAAGCCATTTTGGAAATCGGCACAGCTCTTTATTGCAATTACTGAGCAGATGAAGGGGCTCCCAGTGTCATCCCAAAGGATCTCTACATGGATCATGGCATGTATCAGGGTGTGCTGCAACCTAGCAAAGGTACTGGCCCCAGTATTAATGCGCACTCCACAAGAGTGAAAGCTTCGTCTGCAACGTGTCTGGCACAGGTTCCTATTCAAGATGTCTGCAGGGTGGCGATGTGGTCATCTATTCACACCTTTGTGTCACACTATGCCATTACACAGCAGGCTAGAGATGATATCGCATTTGTCAGAGCAGTGCTACGGTCTGTGACTTGGTAAATTCCAACCCTTTCTCCTAGGGACTGTTTGGGAGTCACCTACTTGGAATCGACATGAGCAATCGCGCGAAGAAAAAATTGTTACCTTTCGTAACTGTTGTTTTTCGAGATGTTGCTCATGTCCATTCCAAGACCCACCCACCTTGCCTCTGTTGGCGTATCTGGCAAGAAGGAATTGAAGAGGTGGCGGGTTGTCAGGGAGTTATATATACCTCCATTAAGGCGCGACTCCAGGGGGTTCCACAGCTGACCTGGCGGGTACTGCAAGGGGAAAAACCTTCCGGCGACTGTGCACACGCCTACTTGAAATGAACATGAGCAATGCATCTCAAAGAACAGTTACGAAAGGTAGGTAACTCTTTTTTTTGCTTACAAACCAGTGGCCCTGCTTAAGTGGGATCAACAGGCAAATGAAAGAAGAATTTGGCCCCTGGTAAAAGGCTCCAACAATAATCTTTAGCAGTAGTGGTGGAAACTAACAGGAACTGTGGCAGCATGTCAAAACCCATTCCTCAGATAGTTGATGAGAAAACTGAGGCATTGTGCTGCTGATAGATTTCTGTAAGCATCTGCTGCCGTGTGCTTTGCACATGTATTCTTAGCCTGGTTCAGAAAGGTCAAGAAGCTGCTCCTGTTATAGGGTTAGCATTCATAAGCCCTTCTAAACAAACTCTCAATATCTTTCTCCTTAGTTGCCACTGCCACTTCAAACTCTAAGGATCTCTTTGCATCTTTGAACTTAGTGGCAATTGAAGTACCTGGGAGACAACTGGGGGACAGCATATGGAAAACAATTACGAGGCACACTAAGTGGCAGCCTCAACCCAACTTCAGAAAGCTCAACAATGTCATTGCAGATGTAATGCAAAGAAAGAAAAGTGGGCTCTGCCACCTGCTCTTACAAAAAGGAATCCTGGTTTTTATGGATTGGTTTCATCTGATTCAATCAAAATGATCTTCCACCATCCAGAAGAAAAGTATGGCGGTAGGAACATCAGAGACAGAATGTGACTTCAGGCTCCCCTTCTCCAGAAGATGCAAATTGCTGGTATGATTACACACCTACCCAAGAGTGCCAATCTGAAATCAGCTTACTTTACTTCTAGAATCTCAACAAAAATAAACCTAATGACTCTAGGGAGTTTGGGATGGAGAACACCCTAGAATATACCACAAGTACTTACACACTTATCAGGAAGGCTTGTATGCATTTCCCTATCAAAAAGCCACAGGAAGCTCTTTGGGTTTACTTTCATATTCTGTGTCAAAGCTCAGCCATTCACAAATGTCCTGCTCACTGTGAGACCAATGAGTGTACCAGCCCCTTGGAGTCATTTCTAAATGACATATGAGATGTCAACTATCAGGAGATGCTAGCCAAAGAACTGTGAGCACTTCTGAAACACGGCTTTACCATCAGTTTCCAAAAGGGCAATTGTACTGCTTCAAGCAGTTCACATGGTGGGAGTTAGATCAGTTAAGAAAGAGAAATAAATCAACTGAATGGTCCCTGAACTTTGGGGAACCAAAGGGAGGAACTATCCACATCACATTACAGGTTATCTGGCTTTTACAACTGGTTGGTAACTGCAGGGTACACCACAACTTGGAGGTCATCAAGTGAGGCTAGGTTGGCAGTTTTGGAATGAGATAATCCTTATTAATATATGTAGAAAGTAAGTGTCATAATTCTAACCTATAGGAGAAGGGTACCCATAGATTTCTTAGGGTACGGAAATAAGATTTTGGTATAGTAGGTTGGGCCTGAATTACATAGGTCAGGATCCTATAAAATACTTTGTAAGAGAGTTCGGTTAGTTTTTTAGTTAGTTCAGTGCAGTTTGGTTCTGCTAAGTTCAGCTCTTCTAAGTTCTGACCTCCTATCTATAGCTTAGTTTGTGCAATATAGTACAACTACTTAACATTCCTAACCATTGGGGAAGCCAGCACCATCATGTAATGGGGCATGCCAGGAGTGAGGCTGGTGCTTCACCTCCTATTACTCACATACTTCCTTGAGGACCCAGTATGTTAGGTTAAGGTATAATAGAAATGGTACCACCAGGAGTTTTGGAATTTTTACTGTTTTGCAATTATAAGTTTCATAGCATTTCTTATTTTTATGTTAATTTCAATAAGGCTTTATCAATTTAGTATTGTCCTCCGTGTACTTGTTCTTGCCAAGCACCCCGAGAATCCTCTCCCAATATAGAACTCTGAGTTCTTAAACTTTGTAGTCTGAATTGGATAAGAACATATAAATCTTCTGGTTGGGTGCGATCAGTGGCGAGCCACCACAACTAACCCATCAAATTCAGGTCAACAAGACAGCCACTACTGTGTGATGCACCATAACAACCTACCTCCCACTAGGCAAGGAGGCACAAAGGGAACCAAGCTGCACCAGAACTTACGACTTAGTTCCCTTTGTGCCTCAGCTGAAAGACAAAACACCCAGGAAAGCCACTTGGGTCTTCCAATCGATAGTATCCGAGATTGGAAAACTACAGGTCGATCAGTTTGCATTAGAAACAGCGGCAAGACAGATTTGCAGCTTTAGAGGGACCAGAGAAGCAGGCATGGTGGACGTGATGTTGCAATGTGAATTAAGATGCTTTCTTTATTTTCTCCAATACTTTTCTGGTTTAGGGCAATTTAGAAGATTTGTGCTGGGAGTGGGCAAGAATTATTAGTTTAAATGTGATCCCATCCACATCCCCATGCACACACCTAGTCCAAGAATTTGACTTCCTATTAGACCACAAGCCTGATCTCTCACAGTATAGCAACTGAATAGCAAGAGACGACTGCCCAGGGTACGTGGAGATACTTGAAGGATAGATGGTGCTCACTGAATGTGTAGCTATTCAATATTTCTTTTTATCTTCGTTGATTGTGTGGCCACATGCTTTATTTACTGTTCTTCATCAACACAGTGTGCTAAATGCAGCACTGTTAAATTCCTAATAGGCTTTTCTATGGCACTCATCACTAATGTATCTGAGTCCTTCCCAAACATTCATGAATTTATTTTCACAACAGCACTGTCCCATGAGGTGTTGGCATTATCACCATTTACAGATGAAGAGACTGAGACAGAGAATAAAGCCAAAAGTGTCAAGTGTTCACTAATTTTGGGTTCCCAACTTGAGATACCTGGAACCTGATTTTTCAAATTACTTGCCATTTTGATAGCATATGTTCAAAACAGTTCCCACTGACTCCAGTTGCAGCTGAGTGCTCAGCACTTCTGTGAGTTAGACCCTAGGGTCTCAAGTTGGGCACCCAAAAAATGAGGAACACACAGTGACCACCCATGAAAAGTTTTGTTTAAGTCACTTGTGAAGCATCACACATGGATTCTGACAAAGATGGGGTGGAAACCAGTTTTCTAAGGTAGCATTCATCTGCCTGAATCATGAGACCACCCTGTCTTTTCCTGCAATCCCTTGTCTCATTCACTACACACCTCACTTCTGCAACAAATGAAGCAAGAGGGTCCTTGTGATGGGGGTATCCACCCCAGATAAAGCCTGAAGGGGTTAAGGTGGCTAGGTGGGCCAACTAACTGCCAAGACTGCACCTGGAGAAAGAACCAGGGAGCAGAGATTAATTAGATGAGGCTTAGCTGGACAGGAAGATGAGGGGCTCTATAAAGCCCAGGAGGAGCTGAGAGCAGTTGAGGCTTCATGGTTCAGTAGTTTGCAGTCACTCCATGGGAGAAGGGAGGTGTGTTGGGGGCTACAAAGGCAAGTAGCCTACAGTTACTCCCTGTGAGGAGGGAGTGTGAGGTTGGGAAACCCAGGGAAGTAGGGAGAGCCAGAAGATAAGGAAAGGCTCAGCAAAATTCAATTCTGCTTCAAATATCAGTCTATTCTTCCAATATTTTCTAGAAGCCAATATGTGAAAATTTGATGAGCAAGCCTTAGAAATTGTCCTGTTACTGCATATTCTTTGTAAGTGATCCTAGGATATGAGTAACACAGCCTCTCTTCAGATAGGTTTGCTCCACCTAAATGTAGTCTTTGCACACTGCAGTTGTTAGAACTCTAGGGAAAACCTTTATCAGAAAAGATTCCATACCAGCCAGAAGCAGAGTCTCTCTTCCTGTCTTAGAGCAAGGGAAGGCAGAAACCAGGCCATAGGTAAGTCCCTGTGTTCTCTGTAGTGAGCCTTTGAATTTTTGTGGCTCACTGGTGTAGCAGACTTGAAATTCTGCAGCAGATTAATTTAAATAAAAATGGAGATTTGTCATGAATTAAATATGAAAATGAATGAATAATTTATATTCTCCATAGTGGTATAGTAGCTCCTGTTTATTCTGATATTAAATTCATTTTAAATTTTTTTGTCATTTTTCAGTTTTCAGTGTTGCACATACAGGCTTTTGTTCTGACCATGCATGATTGCATTGTAGAAGATGGGGGGGGAAACTGGAGATTTTGGAAGCTGACTTGGGGACAATCTGGGTTTTTTTATGTTGGCATTGTAGGATAACCACATTAGGTGAATGTTTCTCTTGAAACAGGAATGAAATGGTTAATATTAACATTTTAATTGTCATTAGGCTTGAGACAACAACTCATGGACATTAATGGGATTGGTCATACCTCTGAGCATTTGTTTCAGACTGTCTGCAGACTTGGGAAGACAACACAGTGTTGGTTTGCACTACTGTTTTCAAGGTTACCTTCACGACCCTGTAGACTGTAAACTTTTTAAAATAAAAGGGGTAGCTTAGCTTGGGTACTGGAGCACAATTCTTTGGCAACAGGTAGATTCTATGACAGAAAGGGATTGTTTTTTGCTTGGTCGTTGTGGGTCAGGGGAGTTAGGTGAAGCAGATGGACTCTTAAGTCATAAGAATTGTAATACATTTCAGCAGTGAGTGCCTAAAATTCTAGGCATCTCAAGTCATACACAGTAAGATAAATAAAAGTAGTTCTATTTTTAGAGGAGCTGAGCATCTACAGCTCAAGATGGTCCAATTTAAATAAGATTCTGAATGTTTTTAAATACAGGCAAGTGCACATAGAGCATGGGCTAAATTTCTTCATATATAAATAATAATAAAAATATAACAAATTGGCCTAATGCCTAAAATCAAAAAGTGTCTTATTTCCCTCCACAAAAGCACTCTCCGATCTTGCTCTCTTGTCCATTCAACTTACCCCCGCAAAAAGCCTGAGCAAACTTCCGAAGTGGGACTTGCGGGTCAGGTCACCAAATCGGCTTTGTAGAAAAAGGAAAAAAATCATCCCACTGTCGAAGTCCTCCTCCCCTAGAACAGCCTGCCTCCAGTTCTTTCTGGTTTAAGCCAGAGGACTGTTTGCTTGGGCGCCTCAGTTGACCACAGTAACCATTCAATGGGCTTTTACAGTGTACAAGTACACTAACAATTTGGGGATAGTTCCCCACTTCGGTTCACAGCCCCCTAGTATTAAGATTTTCATTACACTGCAACTTGATTTTTCATGCTAAGCATGTGTCTCTCATTCTGGGGACTCTTCTTTCCAATGCGAGGAAAGAAAGATTTCTCCTCCTTGGGTGGAGAAGGCTCTTGGTCATGTAATTTCATAGCCTTTGATTTCTTTTTTTATTCATTGGCTTCTCTGTGGTGTTAATCAAGATTGGAGAAGACTCTGAGGAACTTCAGAGGCACCTGACAAAGCTAGGAGGATGGAGAATACAGTGGCAGATAAAATTCAGGGTGGATAAATGCAAGGTAATGTGCATTAGAATGAATAAGTTGAGCTACTCGTACAGCTTCCTGGGTTCTAAATGAACTAAAACAACTTAGGAAAAGATCTGGGCAGCGCTGTGGGCAGAGGAATGAAAACATCTGCTCAATGTGCAGTGATGGCCAATAAAGTAAACAAGGTTATGATGCAGTAAGCAATGGGATGAAACATTGCACTGAAAATATGGTACCATTATGTATATAATGGTAAGCCTTCACATGGATTTGCAGGCCTGAGACCAGATCAGTTCCCCCTCCCCAAACCAGCCTTGTGTGAAACTCAGGGAATTCATCACCAAAACTAAAAAAAAATGTTCTGCTGTTGATAAAGCACCCCGCTCCCCCCGACACGCACACCTCAGGAATGTCCCGAACAAGAGTTATAACCACCAAGGTTGTAAAGTAGAGACACCCAGGTGCTGGGAAATTAGGGAGGATACGGAGAGAGACTCAATAAATGGTCAGATAAGCTCTACCCAGTGTTTTTATGCTGACTATTGGCATAAAAAGAGAAGGTCATGACTATTTACAATTTGGGCATGAAATATAAAATGTAAGAAACTTGGGTAGGAAGGAAGACACATAGGTGCCAGTGTGTAATTGGTTAAAATTTTTGTTGTTTAGGAGTGTGGGATAGTGTGATAAGTTCAGTAAATTTGGAGGAGGGAAGATTGTTTTTCATTTACATTATATAGATAAAACTATGCTCTTTGGGAACCATTTCCAGACTGCAGTTCAACTTCAAGCTGCTGGAACTCTGACCCTCTGCACGACCGTGATGTGCAGAGGCATCGCTGGGAACCCCCAGGTGAGTGGATCCTCACTGGCCATTGGGTGAAATTTGTCTGTATATTGGGAGTGATGAGCATAAGATATTTGCTTGGGATACGTATTCTGCGTGTGTTGCTAATAAATAGATGTTCAGAGCACAACTGTGTAAGGCTCTTTCACTGGGAAAAGGTTCCACAGACCTGTAGAGCCCTAAGCTCTGAGGTAAAGGGCAGGTACTTAAATTGACCAGGTTTATTCCTGAGCCCTCAGCCGGGGATATCAGTTGGTGGCTCCTCCACGGAGCCGTGAGCCTGGGTGTGTACTTGGCGCGGTTCACTCTGTCCCCGACACCTACTTCTTTTGCGGCGTGAGGGAGACCCTAGCGCACGTATACCTTGAGTGCGCCAGGTTGCAGCCCCTGTTCTGGCTCCTCCTATCTATCCTTTGACGTTTTTGGCTGCACTTTTCACCCCACCTTCTTCTATACGCACACCCTATCCGTGGCCCCACAAAGTCGCGGGACCTCCTCGTCAACCTCCTCCTAGCGCTGGCTAAAGTGGTCATCTATAAGGCCAGGGAGAGGAGGTTGGCTTACGGGGTTTCCTGTGACTGTGGGGCCTACTTCCGATCCTCCCTCCGGTCATGCATTAGGGCAGAGTTTCTCTGGGCAGCGTCCATTGGCTCCCTTGCCACCTTTGAGGAGCAGTGGGCACAGTCCAGGGTTCTCTGCTTGGTATCCCCTAAAGGTTTCCTACTTTTGACCCTTTGACTCTCACAACTTGTCCCTGTTGTTTTTTCAATTGTCCCACGTCGTTATTTGAGTCCCAGGTCTAGTGGATCGTCCCCATAGGCTGGGAGAGGGCCCTTTAGCGGTGGGTGGGCCTGTGCCCGACCACTTCCTGGAACCCAACATGAGACCCTGAGCCATTGGAAGGGAAAGGGTGGGGGTGCCTAAATTGATTGCGTCACGCCTTGAGCCCTCGGTAGGGTATAGGTAGGGTGCCCTAGATTTTAGTGTGTGACAGATTACTCTAAATTCATAGATTCATAAGTCCAGAAGGAACCACTATGATTATCTAGTCTGACCTCCTGCATAACACAAACTGTAGAATTTCATTTAGTGATTCTTGTGTTCCATTCCTGACTCAACCATAGGCTCGTAGGGGTGTTGTGAAGTTAACTCAATGTTTATGAAGTGCAATTGTATAGTGCTTTCCTTCCAGAGATTTTAATGCACATTATTAAGTTTTACAACAGAATTCACTATGGGGAAAATGTAGTCCCCTCTTTGGCTGTGGACGCCCCTTTGGTTGTAGAAGTGGCATGATTCTGCTGCCAAAAGAGGGGAAAGGGGTTGGATTTGAGGATGCATACCTTTCATGGTGCTCCAGTCTATGCTAGCTCCCTGTGTGATAGTGGGCCTGGGGAGGGCAGGGCAGGGCTAGAGGTTCCATCACTGCCCAAATTCTCTTGCCCTTCCCTGCAAAGGCTTACTGAGGCTACTTGAGTCATTGGGTTAAGGTAGCCTTCATGGCATGTTGAAAGGGTTCCTTCCTGGCACATCCATCAAGTGTGTGGTACTTCTGAGCAGGCTTCCATGCCTGAGCAGATCCCCAGTTATTTCAGTGGGACTCGGCATGAGTGTAAGGGTTAGTTTGCGCCAATCAGACTGCAGCACTGGATCTTAGCCTTTACCGATGAAAAACCTGTCCATCAGGATCTATAGAGCATCCCCATACTGCATCTGATTGGCTGAATTCCAGATTGGTGTAACAAATAGTTGCCTTTTATTTTTGAACGGCTAACATTAATGTAGGAGTTCAATCCCTTCATGTGCATGTCCAGGTTTTATTAGTAGCACATTTATAAAAATGTTTGAATGAGGAACCTAATGCTGCCCATCAAATCCTAATGCCCCTTTATCGAGCTGTCCATTTTGTATAAGTGAAGTTAAATTAATATATGAATAATTAAATTATATTCTAACACTTTATTATTATTTTATTATTATTCTGAGGCTAAAAGCTGAGGTACCATGCAGCAGCCCTAATGCTAGAGGTCTCAACCCACCCTTTACCAAAGGATTAATGTGTTTCCATCACTGGGGATTTGAATTGCTTGGCAGTGCCGAGGTCACTGTCACTGTTAAATGACAGATGTCTTCCTGAAAATCCCTTGCATCTTTCCTTGTGATGTAAAGTTCAGTGACTGCAATAACAGGGTGTTGTTCTTTAATAACTGTTAAATTTATTCTTTTGAGATTTTACAAAAATGTCCTATTGCTTCTGGAGAGCTCCCTTGACACCAAACTCTGCATTTTCTTTTTGCATAATGCCTACAGATTTAGAGTCACTGTACTCCCTGTTGTATAACTTCTGTATCCCTGGTTCAGTGCTGCTGAAATACTCGTAAATCTCCTTTCTTCTAGTGTCTTTGTGCAGCAGCTGGGGTATGGCAATAAGGTCCCTGATCTATAATTCCAGACAGCCCCTGAGGGTGAACAGATTGACCAATCCTGAGCCTCTACGTCAGTTAGTGATGAAGCCTGGAGAACTCTGTATCCCCCAGAGGTAGTCATCTAATGCTTCCTATTTGTATTCTACATGAAACTCTTCTTCATGCTGGACTGTTTTTCACTCGGAGAATTGTCCACTGTGCAAGGTATAAACTCCCACTAGAGATTGAGTACATCTTAATAAAAGTGTGCCTAAAATCTGACATAATGTACTTCCTAAGTGAAAAGGAATGCACTAAATCTAAACACCATTTAAGGCTGCATACACTGTTCCAGCTCTGTAGAATGATTACTAAAATCAGTATCTGCATTTAAATATGGCATTCGTAAATTCAAAGAGAGTATCTCTCTGAAATGTCTAATTATATGAATTTCTTTTTATTTAATTTGATTCAAAATTATAAAATTGTCTGTTCAAACTAACTGGGCTGTTTTCAAAGTACTAATATGAAATATCACCATGTCGTTCCTTATGGAATGAGGTAAAGAGCACAGTTTGAAAAACTAGCTTTTATTTTATTATTCTGGATTTGTCTTGTGGAAATGTGATTCTAGAGGTGTTTATTTCACAACACCCAAAAGCATGCCAAACGCTTCAGAGTGCAGATAGAAAAGCAAGGTTCCTGTCCCAAAGACCGTGCAATCATTGTAACCTCTAACTGTATTCATGTTCGTTGGGGGGAATGGGAGGATTGGTGTTGTGACTTTCATATCTGTATAATGTTTTTAAGTGTCTTGTGTATTTTAATTATAGCACATTTTAAAAGGTTTGTGGAGACAAATGGACATATCTAGAGACTAACATTCAGCTTTTCATAAATATTACATATCTACTGTAAATTTTAGGATGAAACAACATGTAAAGAGTGCTATATATTTTAAAATGTTAAAAAATATAGCCTTTATATATTTACCTTTTTAAAAAAAAAATCTTATCAAGGGGGTATCTTATGTTATTAACTGTAACTGCACTTGGCTCAACTATGCAGAGTTAGTACTGATTCAATTCTTGGAGTTTGGGGAGTCATGTTAGATGTTAGCTTAATTTTATTGCAGATGGCAATTTTAAAACAATTAACAATGTTCAGTTCTAGGGATTTAATATTTGCCAGAAAAAATATTGTAAAATATTTTTGGTTAAATGAAGAGCAAAACATTTGTACAAGAAGAATGGCATGCGTGAAATCCTGGCTGCACTGAAGTCAATGGCAAAATGCTGATGGATTTCTGTGGGGCTGGGATTTCACCCTGTGTGTTTAAAATACTGATAAAGTGCCTAGCTACTTTCACCACAAAAAGTCTACAAAAAGCAAGAATAGAATGACTGATACTTCAGGAATTTCTTTACACACATACTGTAAGAAGGCTAATCCACAATTATAAAAGCATTATCAGATTCCTTCCTTGAAATTGTTTACTACTTCATGTCATTTCATTCTAGTGGCCTACATATTTTTAAAAATTAGTTATTAACTTTTACGTTTTATACACTACTATGTATGAGACAGATCCAACTCTTCCTTAAAGTCACTGCGCGGCCTGGCTCTCAGAACAAACAGGCACAGTTAAATCCAGGCTCCAGAGAACAAACAAAAAGGGAAATCCAAATAGGCATCTTTGGCTTGTATTTCAGTCTCCCACATTAAAGATAGCTATGTTCATAACATCACTCTGTCCTCTTTCACAAAGAGAGTTGAGGTGGGGTAGGAGAGGAAATCCTGTATAAAAGTTAGAAAAGGAATCCATGTCCCCTGCAGCCTGTGTTATTTTAAACAAAGCATTACCTTGCTCACATTTAATTTGGAAAGTGCATAAATCCATCCCCAGTAAAATCAATACTGTACTGCAGCAAACTGAAGCAATGTATAATATTTATTAAGAAAAAGGATATAGTGAGTCATAGAATTCAGCATGTTCTGAAAGGAAAGCAAGAGCTGCATAGTTACTATCCTACAGTAACTGATATCATACAGTTACTATCATAGTACCACAAGCTACCTATTTTTAAGCTTTTTAGTTTTGTTCACTGTGGGATCTTGTGCAGAGCAGAAAACAACTGTTCTACTCTTTCTACTAGAAAAATAGTAACCTTCATGCACCTGTGTAAGGAAAGAAGAAAGCAGGGTGGATAAAAATCAATAATTTTAAAAAATCAGATTTTTAAACTTACTTTGGATTTTTTAAATACAGGTTTATTTTAAAAAATGTATTTACAAATAAATTTGAAATTGATAACGTATGTTAAAGCCTAAACATATTATAATCTATTAAAATCATTTAAAATAAACACAAAAAATATTAAATGGTACACATTTGCTAGCAAGCTTTAAAGGAAGTCAAACCACTGAACTAGTTGAAGTCTCTGGCTAAGCACCTAGAACCGGAGTGTATTGATGCTGAATCTGCTTTAGACAGGAGTAGCCTCTTCTGCAGGTACAAAGAGAATGTTTGTTTTTTCACTTCAGTTTATTCAACTATTTCAGTTCAATGACTAGTTTATTCAAAGTTAAGAAACCATTTGGGAGATGGAAAAACTGGAAATTGATTTTTGCTCTACCAAACTATGAATTAAAACTAGGTGTGAAAGGATGAGCTCCACTAGTTCTAAAATCTTGAAGGACGTGGTGACCAGAGATAATCAATTTAATTAATTAGCTGCAGATAATACTTCCTTTGTTTAATTAATCAGTTTTAAATGCAAAACATGTTTTGATAAACTATGTTAAAATTTTTGTTTCCAGCATATTTAAGGTAGTTTTATTTATAAAATAAATACATACATAAAATGCTGTTTTTGTGCATTTTTAATTGAATTTGAATTTCCATCCAAATAGAGCTTGACACAAATCACAAGTAAATTAATCACCTAGTAAATAAGAAAGCATGATTCACTATTTCTGAACTTAATACAAAATGTAAAAATTGAGACTCTCAATAAATGTAAGTTAAGCTATATAATTGTTTAAATATATGTGTATAAGTACAGTGTATCCTCCTAGTTACCGAAAATAAGCATCACATTTTGTGTAAAGGCTATATTTAGTTGTAAATCAACATGTTTTAATAGTTATCAACCACTGAAAATCAATGCTTCTTTAGGAAAATGACTAAAAAGTACAAATGCAAGATGCAATTAAAATCAATTATTTAAATTAAGGTTTCCTGCTTGAAGGTTTAAATCATGATTAAAATCCATGTTTTAAATCACTTTGTTTTAAATCAATCCACCCTGGAAGAAAGAAACAGAAAATAAGAGATTACAGAAGGAAAGTAACCAGATATAAAGGAGTATTTATGGAGTATTAAACTACCATAATCTTTTTGGGGTGGAGAAAGGGAGTAACATGTATAGTATCTCAGTAGTTTTTTTAAAAAAAGAAAAGGAGTACTTGTGGCACCTTAGAGACTAACCAATTTATTTGAGCATAAGCTTTCGTGAGCTACAGCTCACTTCATCGGATGCATAAAGTGGAAAGTACAGTGAGGAGATCTTATATATACACACAGACCATGAAAAAATATACATTGTAAGGAGAGTGATCACTTAAGATGAGCTATTACCAGCAGGAGAATGGGGTGGGGGGAGAGAAAACCTTTTGAAGTAATAATCAAGGTGGGCCATTTCCAGCACATTTCCAGGAGTTAACAAGAAAGTCTGAGGAACAGTGGGGTGGGGGAGGCAGGAGGAATAAACAAGGGGAAATAGTTTCACTTAGTATAATGACTCAACCACTTCCAGTCTCTATTCAAGCCTAAGTTAATTGTATCCAATTTGCAAATTAATTCCAATTCAGCAGTCTCTCGTTGGAGTCTGTTTTTCGAAGTTTTTTTTGTTGAAGGATAGTCACTTTGAGGTCAGAAATCGAGTGACCAGAGAGATTGAAGTGTGCTCCGACTGGTTTATGAATGTTATAATTCTTGACATCTGATTTGTGTCCATTTATTCTTTTACGTAGAAACTGTCCAGTTTGCCCAATGTACATGGCAGAGGAGCATTGCTGGCACATGATGGCATATATCACATTGGTAGATGTGCAGGTGAATGAGCCTCTGATAGTGTGGCTGATGTGATTAGGCCCTGTGATGGTGTCCCCTGAATAGATATGTGGGCACAGTTGGCAACGGGCTTTGTTGCAAGGATAGGTTCCTGGGTTAGTGGTTCTGTTGTGTGGTGTGTGGTTGCTGGTGAGTATTTGCTTCAGGTTGGGGGTCTGTCTGTAGGCAAGGACTGGCCTGTCTCCCAAGATTTGTGAGAGTGATGGGTCGTCCTTCAGGATAGGTTGTAGATCCTTGATTTCCTTGATTTCAACAATTTCCATCCCACCATCAACCTCAGCCTAGACCAGTCCACATAAGAGATCCACTTCCTGGACACTACAGTGCTAATAAGCGATGGTCACATAAATACCACCCTATACCGGAAACCTACCAACCGCTATTCCTACCTACATGCCTCCAGCTTTCACCCAGACCACACCACACGATCCATTGTCTACAGCCAAGCTCTACGATACAACCGCATTTGCTCCAACCCCTCAGACAGAGATAAACACCTACAAGATCTCTATCAAGTATTCTTATAACTACAATACCCACCTGTTGAAGTGAAGAAACAGATGGACAGAGCCAGAAGAGTACCCAGAAGTCACCTACTACAGGACAGGCCCAACAAAGAAAATAACAGAACGCCACTAACAGTCACCTTCAGCCCCCAACGAAAACCTCTCCAACGCATTATCAAGGATCTACAACCTAAAGATTTTGCCAATAATATTAAACTGTTACTATTTTTCAGTGTTTGAAATGCACCAATTTTCAGCTGTTTTGTAAACATTTCTGTAATATTTTTACCAGAGTTCGTAAACCAAACTTGAAGTAATTTTAAAATGTTTGAAAATTTTTCATTTACCATTTTTAATAATAAAATGTGGTTTACGGTAAACAAATTTCAACAATGATTTTGAAAACCAATTCAATATAAAACATTGATTAAAGATATTGTAGAAAATGTCAAGGGGTGTGTGTGTGTGTGTGTGTATTTTCCAGATTTAAAATTGTGCCTAGTGTTTATTTGGGTTTTGGGTATCATACACTTAGTTCCACTACCTGTGCCATGAAATAGTCAATTTCTCTAAAATCCTTTTCTTCTTGCCCCAAGTAGCATAAGTCGAATTGGTGAAGGCCAGATTCCTTCCCTTCCTTAGGATTTATTTTCCTCCTTTTTCTGCTGCATCCAGGGCTCTTTACATGTCTCAAGTGCATGAAAAGTGCTCTAATGGTACCAAGTTATTGCTTTCATTCTGCTTCTTCACAGGTATTCAGTTGCTTTTTTCCACTTGTATTCAAGTTAAGCAATTTGGGCAGCAGCTTTTCCATAAATGCTTCAGGGTCCAGATTTTCCTTCTCTGCTGGAGTGCCCAGAATGCATACATTCTGGGAACACACCTGGCTTTCTAATCATTCTTCCTGTCCCAAGTAAAGCATTACTTTTAACCAGAGGTTAATACTTAGAGTTTGATTGTTAATATTATCCTCAGTTAAGATTGGTTTGCTTTCTGTTTTTTCCACTGTTATGTTTTATTTTTTTTCTAGTTTTTTCCACTGTGGTCAATCTACCATTCATATTCTCTGATTTCCCCTCTAATGAAGTCATAGGGTATGTATACACCAGTGGTGCAAGTAGATTTTAACTCTTACTGGTACGGTACCGCCCTCCCCCACCCCCCTTCACAATATATGTTCCATGACTAGAGCCCTGTGCGGATACAAATTTATACCTACAGATGTGGATTTCTGCAGATAGACATCGGTGTCCCCTGAACTGCAGGGCTCTCCCGGGAACCGCAGCGGTGAAAGGAGCAGAACATGGGGCCACCGCCACCGGGAGTCAGCGCTGTGCACTGGCAGCTCCTCCGGTGTATCCGTACTGCCCCCAGACCTTCCATGCAGCTGTGTCTCCTGTCTGGAGTTTTTTCAGCCCTGCCGGAGGACAGGGCTTGGGACGGTACAGCCGCACCAGAGGAGCTGCCGGCGCAGGGCTCTGGCTCCTGGGAGCGGTGGCCCCAAGTTCTGTTCCTTTGGCTGTTGTGGTTCCCAGGAGAGCCCTGCGGTTCAGTGGGCACCAATTTATATCCGTGGATATCCACATCCATGGATATAAATTTGTATCCATGCAGGGCTCTACAATTCATTCTTGAAAATGTCTTTCCAATATGGCATACCGGCTGTAAATGTCTTAATGGTACAGCGTACCTGTCCGTACCGGCTTACTTGCACCACTAGTATTCACTGCAGTGTAAGCCTGGGCTCAGACTCAGGCTCACCCCCTTCTTCCATCTACACACAATTCTGTCTGACTTGGGTCCAGGCCCTGCAGGGGGGAGAGGGTTTGAGCTGGGTCCTGTGGGAGCTTGGGCTCAAATGCCATCATTTTGCAGTGGGAGCCAGACTGGGCCCAGGGCCCCCATACATGTGCCCTGAGAGTCCACCAACACTATCCCACAATCCCATGGGCCAGTGCTCTTTAGTAACTCTTGGGATAAAGGGAACAATCAACTCCAAGGAAGCAGAAACAGCCCTGACTGACCGCTGAGCTACAAACAGAGTGAACTATGTCTTGCATTAGCTATGGCCACCAACAAAAAGTAGTCCTTTGCCAAGTGTGCTGCTTCCTTGTTCGGGGAGCACAGCCAGATTTTGGTGAATCTGTGGGGCGAGGCGAGTAAGAAATTTGATTTTAGCAAGAAGTCTAGGAATGAGCATGCATACCAGGAAATAGCGAAGAAGCTGGTAGCACTGGGGATTCACCAGGCCAGTGCCTGGTGCAGAGAGAGGATTAAGTGGCTCAAGACTGACGATTGGAAAGCCAAGGATGAGAACCACACCTCTGGGAACTTGCTGTCACACTGCACCTTTTATGAGGAGTTAGACCAAGTACTGGGTACTGTGCCGAGCACCGAGCCACCAGCACTTCACGACAGCCTGGCCAGCCGGGGGACTAACCTTCTCATCCATGAATCTAGTGGAGGAATGGAGGGAGCCAGCAGGCGCTTGATGAGGCTAGTACTGAAACCAGTCCCCGAGGAAGCAGCTGAAGCACATCATGGGTCCCTACTTGGTGGAGCTTTTTGATGCAGTCAGAAACAGAAGAGGCAGAAGTTGCCGTGGAGCCTGGCAAGTTTCTGGCTCCATGTTTGTTGTTAATGGGGAGGGATTTCCAGTTTATGAACCAATGGAAAAATTATTACCAGCTGTGTGTAACTGCACGTATCTGCTAATGGTGAATTACGTGCTAGTGGCTGAGTGTCCCCCTGCCCACCCACCAACAGCATTACGTGGAATTTTAATAGAAACCTCGCACATTCTTGCTACCATGTGCTGGGGTGTTCAAAATCTGAACCTTACGTGAACTTCTCTGTTACTGCTCTGCTTCGTACCAGCCTGGGGTAGGGCTCAGGCTGGAATGTAGTCCTTTTACAAATGTAGTTCACTGAAGCTAACTGGAGTCGATGTGTGACGAAACCACTTGCTTGAAATACACCTAAGAGTTTGAATGCAATCCAGAAATGTGCCTGGGTGGGAGAAGTGACTGTGGAGTTATTTGCAAAAGTCTACATTGGTGGGTGTATTTGGATGCGTAACAGGTTGTATTAGAAGCCGGAGCAGCCAGTAATCCATGCAAATATTAACACCGCATTCTACTGATTGCCCCATGAATTTTGACCCAGTCTTGGGTGCTGATGGCTGCAAACTTTTCCCATAACAGGACTTCCAGATAGGTAGATGCATTTTGGGGAAGGGTGTGTTTTTGGGGGCCACTTCAGAATGCGATGAGCCCACCCCGCTCATAGATGTGCTGTTCAGTCACCATACATTTGAAAGCTTCTGTGGCATACCTGGCTGGCTTGCCACTGGCAGCTTGGGATAAAATATCCATTTTCTATTCTGAAACCCCAAGAATTATGTTCTCCAAAATATGGAATGCCTGAAATGCTAGAAAGGGTTTATGTAGTAAGCCATGGTTCACACCCTCCCACAAAGCCCTGTGTGGTCTGCAATTTCTAAACTAAACCAATTGTGGTTTTTAACTTGCCATTTCTGTGCACTTTTTTCACTGCAGTTTAACCCCGTCGTATCCTTGGAGCTTTTGTGATCTGAAACACTCCTCTCACAATATGTGGAAATTCAGTTTTACAAAGTATTAATTTCTGGCCATGAGATTCCACAAGGATTTTTCCAGTGCTCATGTACTGAACCCTCTGTGAATTATTGAGACAATAACACACTGTTTGCAAGTTCCTCAACTGGCCACTGTACCTCAGCAGCTTGGGCACACTCCAGAAGAAACATGGGTCTCCATACTGTCATGGATTGGTCGAAAAGGAAATGTTTCCAGGTGAACTTATGGTTGACATTCTGAACAGGACCAACAAGCAAGTTCCTCTTATCTGATGGCCATGGGCAACTGAAAGGTAACTTGCAAAGGAGAGGAAAATGAGTTGGACATTTTTGCTTGTTTAGTGGGTTTTCTTAACAAAAGATTTTGTTTTTTCTTGTTTTTAACCTTCGTAGTATTACTAACATTGTTTGGGCTTCTCTGGTTTTGCTGGACTCATTGGGGATTTAGGAGGTGTGTATTAGAATCTTTCAGAGCTTTTGTTTGAAGGGATGGGGTGGATGCGCTGCTGAAGATTCAAAGACATCTTTTCTCCTGTGCTTTTTAATTAAATATGCATTAACAAAAAACAGCCAACAAACCATAGTTTTTACAAGGCAGAGTAAAACTCAGTTCCCATCTAACTAAAAAGGGTTGTCTTGTTCAGATTACTTGTAGTAACATAATGATCATACCAGTTCTTCAGGCACCACAGTCTCCTGGCATAGACTAGACTTGAATTTCTAATGGAAAAATAAAGAAAACCAACATGTCTTATTGGTAGGTGGAAGTTAGAGACTTTCAGGCCTTTATCATATCAAAAAGAAACAAGAAGGGGCTTGAGCCTAATTATTTTTTCAAAATTATCTGCAGTTCATCTTTTAACAAACAAACAAAAAACCTATGATCTACAATAAAAAGGGCAACACGCCCAAATAATTCTGTCCCGTCCTCCCAGCATACAGCAAGCACAAAGCTCAATAGACATTGGGCAGGAAATAACTTTGCCCTGAAGGACGTCATATTGTTGGCTTGTTGGCTTATCCCACTGAAGTTACTGTCCAGGGCAGTGACTGCCACCTGAACACAAGTAGACGTGCTGTTTCCTCTGACTAGATGTGGACAGTCACACTGCACATTATAGCTTGTAGAAGTCAGTCTCCGTATGCTGGACAACGAGACTCCGTGAGAGATTATTTGTTTGTTTTTTACACCTTAACTATGTATTTAAACTCTCCGAATAGCTTTATAACGTGTCCTCTTTTTTATTTAAAAAAGACATGAACAAGCTTAAGTAGGAACAGAATGAATATAATTTTATTGGAGCTCCCCATGAAGACAAACCATGTAATCTGCCGCTAAATCCTGTCTCCTTCAGCATTCTTTTTAATGTTTGATGGAAGTTCATCAATGTTTGACTCAATGAGCATTTTCAATTCTTTATCCTCTGTCCAAGTTGTCTGAAAATTGACAGGTAGAGGGCAGCAAAGCCACATTTTTAAATAAAGTTAAAACTCTTTATCCATAAAAGGGGATTTTGTTTCTTATTAAATTAATGAAGCCTCTGTCAATTTGATGAATGGCTGGCTCACTTCTTTACTGATTAAAAATTAACAGAATAAAAACTTCAATCAGGAAAACATCATCTTCATAAAAACACAAAAAACTTAAAACACCAATCTCACGGTGTGATTAAACTGGTTGTCAAGTAGCAGTGACACACACACACATCCATTCACAAAGCCAATTAGAGGGCAGCTTTTCAACCTCATTGGTGAGAAACTTGTACTGTTCTATACCATTATCTATAATGGCTACATATTGAATGGTATATAATGGAAATAAAGTTATGAAATCATCATTGCTGCATAAATATCTCCCACTTTGTTTAAAAAAGAAAGAAGGAAAGAAAGCATTGCCTGCGGGTATGGATTGATTTTGGGATAAATGCCCTATTTTCGCTTTATTTATCTAGCAGTGTGAAATTATTCAGTGGTGGCATTCTATTCCCCAGTCATCTCTTAAGTGCAGTTATGAAATAATGGCACCAAGTTTAAAAACAGTTACTCCTCCAGCATCTGTGCCTAAATTGTAAACATTCTGCAAGAGGAACTGAAAAAGTGTTAAAGCAAAGCACAAGTGTAAGTGGAAGCTTATGATTTTATCCAAAAGGGAATACTCCTTGCAGTATTATAGCCATTAATAATGAATGCTAATCATTAATTCAGAGAGTAGAATTTGCTTCATTAAATACATTGGAACATTTATTTTTCTAACAGAGTGATTGTAATGCTTTATTATTTAACTGGTTGTGTTTGCTTGCACTGGTACCAAAGTATTGTATACAACTAATCCCTAGAAAACTTGAGTGCATATCCCAATATAGCTAGTGAAGAACAGCATTCTAATTTGGAGACATCAGTGTGTTAATGTGAGTTTGAATTCTTGCACAAATATGGTTAAAGATTATTACTATGCTTAAACATTATGGCCCAAATCCTGTGTTGGCTTTTGCATCATGCAGATCCACTGAAAATAATAAGATTGCCTTGGGTGTAAGTGCATATAACTGTAAAACTTCATATTTTATATTGTGAGATCTGAGCTCAGGAGTGAATGTTCAGTTACATCATCTGCATGCTGTATGTGCTCAAAAAGCAAACCTCAGTACTGTATGAACATTTCCCCCAAGTATTCTTTATGTAGTTACTTTTTTTTTTTGTTCATGATGATTTAATTAAATGCAGAAAAAAGCTTAAATAATGTAAAAGTTCAGTGTCAAACTGACAAAGCCCAGAAATTCAAACTTAAGGATGACAGTTTGTTTTCAAGAGGTGATGAAACAAAATGTAGCAGTTAGAATTAGGGAGATACTTTAAGCCCCACTTTCATTTCTTTGTTTTTTGTTGGCCTGTGTCACAAGATTAATAGTATTTTAAATGTATTGAGCCACATTTGGCCTCGTATACTTGCTGGTGGCTTACCCTACAACCAACAGCAGTTCCCTGTGAGTGCAATTGAGAGCAGGCTTCAGCCCCACATTTTTTGTTAATCTTCTTGGTGTTTTTTTAATAATCCGTTTACTCATGAGACATGAATGGCTCTTGGGTAAACACATTCTGTATTTAGACTTGCTTCAATACCCCAGAGCTTCCCTGTCCCCCCTTATTGATCTGAAAAACCTCACATATTCTGGGTAAGGCTGTAACCCCAACATGCATCAAATACATTGAAAAATCTCCAATTTGTCCAAAACCATGTTTATCCTTATTACTTTAATCTCCATCTCATTTGGATAAATGAGGTTTAAACTGTATTTGACCAGTTTTTTAAAGCTCATCATACATGGGAACAGTTTGGAATGAGTACTCCTACTTTTATCAAATAAACACACGTTTATAAAAGGTATATCATACCCAATGATCTCAGCTGGCTGTGAGCTAAGTATTAACATATTTATTTTAAAAGGCATATTAATTTTATATTTAGAGGAGAAGATATTTGGAAAACAAACATTAGTTGCAGAAAAATTCGTAGTTACCTTGTACACATTGAAGCCATTTAAAAAAACTGAAAGTCTTGAGTATCTGAAAAATATCCTTTGAAACTGGATTATAGTGCAGTATGAAATCATGAGTTTCCCAAACAGAAATCTTAAAACCCATAATAGCATGAAACAGCACCCAGGTCAGGTAGCCTATTTTAATTTATGGTTGGTTGTGATTTGGGGAAAATGGCCGATTTGTAAATAAAAATAAAAATAAATTAATCTAAACTAAATCATATATATAGATATATAAGTGGGGAGGGAAAACAGGCTTTTGAGCTTCAATTCTTTAAATGAAGGGTTGTCCTGAGATAAAATTCTTATGATCAGTTTACACTGCCTAAAATATGTTAATCTGAAACACCAATACATCCTTAACTTTTGTGTCACAAAGGCATGGCGACCATAATGGGTAAAATATTGCATTTTTCATTGGTAGGCTAAGTCTATAGTGCTGCTGGTGGAAAAACAGATTGACATTTGGTCATTATTTCTTATCAAGGGTGTTTTACTTGTAATGCTATTTGACAGCTATATTCTAGGTCTGACAGCATTGAACCAGCTTAATTCCCACTGAACTACTCTAAATACGTGGTATTGCAATCAGTTTAACAACCCCTGGGGGCAATAAAATCTCTCCTTTGAACACACTCAAGGGGAAGAAATCTAAGATTTATAAAGGGCAGCAAGTATTCAAGAAAGGGGCAAAGTTTATGTGTGAGCCTATAATTGATGTTTTCTTTGTTGGAAAAGAAAGCTTGAGGATGCTTTAAGAATTAATCTTTAACAAGTTCTAATCTGCGCTAACAAGATCTGTTTGAGGTGAGTGAGAGAGAGATGTGATACTGAGAATTTTGTCAGTGCCAGCCTACTAAGAAACTTCAAAAGTACTATAGTTCAGGAACATACAATTGAGATAAGGAAACTTCACAATTAGAAATGAAATCTGCAGCATCTCCCTGCTGCCGGTAGGTGAATACAAAAACTGCAGTCAAAGTTGTCTGCTCTCTGTTATTTATCCAGGTGACCATTCCCATTGCTCCAGGGGCTTCCCGCTATAAGTATGTAAGCAGACAGATAGAACAGTTTTGTAGGCTGGTCTTCCTCTGCTATTGCAACATGTAATTTGGTACATAAGACAATAGCAGAACTAGGAAGCCTGGTGATAAATTTGCATTCCAAGGGAGTCCAAATTCTTTAAACCATAATATATTAGATTTCATGAAATAAGATTAAAGATGGTAGTTTTTTAACAGCAAACATTAATATGCATGGGTTAGAGGTGGCAAAGAAAGATGTCTTGTGTAATTGAAACTGGGAAGGATTCTTAACATCCTTTTACTCAGTTTTATGTCCAAAAAACACCTTCAGCAGCACAGTGAATCCCTTAAAACTAGGGCTATTGATTAATCACAGTTAACTCTCGTGATTAACACACACACAAAATCGTGATTAAAAAATTAATTATGATTAATTATACCATTAAACAATAGAATACCAATTGAAATTTATTAAATATTTTGAATGTTTTTCTATGTTTTCAAATATATGGATTTCAGTTATAACACAGAATACAAAGTGTACAATGCTTGCTTTATATGATTGTTACAAATATTTGCACTGTAAAAAACAAAAGAAATAATATTTACCTCATACGAAGACTGTAGTGCAATCTCTTTATCATGAAAGTGCAACTTACAAATGTAGAGGTTTTTTTTGTTACATTGTTTTGCTTTTGAGTGCAGTTATGTAAAACTTTAGAGCCTACAAGTCCACTCAGTCCTACGTCTTGTTCAGCCAATTGCTAAGTGAAACAGGTTTGTTTACATTTACGGGAGATAATGCTTCCCTCTTCTTAATTACGTCACCTGAAAGTAAGAACAGCTGTTTGCATGGCATTATTATAGCTGGCATTGCAAGATATTTTCATGCCAGATATGCTAAAGATTCATATGCCTCTTCATGCTTCGGCCATCATTCCAGAGGACATGCTTCCATGCTGATGATGCTCGTTAAAAAAAATGTTAATTAAATTTGTGACTGAACTGCTTGGGGGATAATTGTATGTCTCCTGCTCTGTTTTCCCCACATTCTGCCATATATTTCATGTTATAGCAGTCTCAGATGATGACCCAGCACATGTTGTTCATTTCAAGAACTTTCACTGCAAATTTTACAAGATGCAAAGAAGATACCAGTGTGAAATTTCTAAAGATAGCTACAGCACTGGACCCAAGATTTAAGAATCTGAAGTGCCTTCTAAAATCTGAGAGGGATGAGGTGTGGAGAATGCTTTCAGAAATCTTAAAAGAGCAATGCTCTGCGGAAACGACTTCATTAATGCACATGGGCCCATAGTTTTCATGCAAAAGGGAAAAAAATGCAATCTTCCCACATGCCAATAAAGATTTAATACCAGAGGGCAGTAGTGAGGCCTTGTGTTCTAACACTTAATTATTTATATAAAATTTACTACATAAAATTTATTCATATACTATGAAGTATTTGCAGTAATTCTAAATAAGCAACTCTTGTGTAATTCAAATACATTATGTGCTACCTTGCATTTTATTGTTTATTTGCTTACTAATTGGAAAAAATCAGTAATTTCAAATGGGTTTTCCAACTGTTAGTGTGAATTTGCAAGGTTCAATGCTAAGTAAATTTTTTATTATTTTTTTGTCAAGTGAAGGCAATAAATATGAGTCTCATAAATGAAGTACTAAGTAGGTGAGAAAACGTACTTCCTGGCCATAAAATGTGCCAGTGAATCTAGTAGATCATTTCAAACTACTAATCTCGGTCAGCCAGGTAAACTAGAATGACTTTAAGTTGGGTTAATTGCTCTAGCTCAAATTTTAGCTCAAGAGCTCTTAATTTCAACTTTCAAAGGCTACACAAACCAATTTTGTACTCTTAGATTATAATGAGCAGTCTTTATTCTTTAATCAGTTCATCCAGTATCTAGCTGTCTTATGTAGCATTCCTTTGAAGTCTAGAAAGATCTCACATCATTGAAGAAATGTCGAACTACTTGACTCTCTCTTTTTTTTTAATATAAAGGAATTAAACATTAATCAGACTTGTGCATCTCAATTAAGCCAATTAAAACTATCACAGAATGTAGTGCGCACAGGAATAGGTAGCTTTAATGTTTGAATACATGATAAACTTTTAGCTAATGCTCCTTACTTAAGATGTTTGTTACTCAGAAAGGGAAATACATGCAGCTCATTATGGAAAGTCATTATTGTTTTAAAAAAGTTTGACTAACTTCATGACCTGGTAGAAGTTACTATTGTATATGCACAAGATATATTAAAAATTTGTTGCATTTAGTTAAAGGTAATACCATGGATTACTATAAATCTTTCTATTGTAAAGTAATTTCTCTATTTTTTGTGATGATTGGTTTCTTTAGTAATACAAATAGTATAATATGTGTTTGAATTTGCTTCTATTACAAGGAAGTACAGTTTGGTCTTGCAGGCTGAAGTATATACACAAAGTCCATATAATTACTAATAATTTGTAACAAGTGTTAATTGATAAACAGCTCCCTCTGGTAGCTTAATTAAAGCTGTAGGATAGCTAGGCGATTTACAACTGGGATTGATCTCAATTAGTCAACAAAATCTGTGTAGTCTGTTCAAAGAAGAATAAGGAAATGTAGCCTAGTGAGGCTTTGGGGATTTTGTCTTGTAGTCTTTACTGTTCCTTTTTTTTTTTTTTTTTTAAAACAACAGAAGTAAAATCACAAGTATACTAATGTTGTCTGCAGTGATCTATCCACTGTATACTATACTTCTCTTTAACACTACCCAACACTTGTTCTTTCATTTGTTTGTTCATTGTCAGGTTACAGAACAATATTCAAACATTTCTTTTCATTATACACAATGTGATAAAGAAAAGCCATTTCACACAGAGATGTACATTTTAGAATAACACCCCCAAGAGACCACAAATGAGAGAATGAAAAACATTTAAAATATGTCAGGTTTTGATCTATCTTAGAGATTTGTTTATAAACTGGCATTATGCAGCTTTAATTAAAAGATAACACAGGAAAGATGGCATTAGGGAATAACTGGGTATGTGGAAGCAGAGTGATCTTATAAAGTCAGCTATGCTGTTTCAGGATTCACTACTCTTTTATCATTTGAACTGATAGTAAAAATATAATCCAAGAGTACTTGAAATTGCCCCGGTGGAATAAAAGGAAAAAAAGTGTCATCTGTGTTAAAACTAGATCACAGACTGGCTGCAAACAGCTGCCGAAACATTAATTAATTTGTTTGCAAATAAATCATGGATATGTACTAACTGAATAAACTGGTATAAACCAGCATGAATGTTGTGCTTCTTAGGGTACATATGAATCCTTGCTTCATCTACATTTTTGAGGTACTTTCGTATACCCCACAAAACCAACACAGAAGCCAAATATTATAGATTTATTTCTGGAAGCTCTGAGCCCTTATCATTAATATTGTTGTATGGACATTTTGATCTGCTAAAATGCAAGTCCATTTCAGTGCTTTCAAAAATACGTATCTATTTTAAATTTGTGTAAATTTGAATCTCATTTAAGAAAGATTTGTTAATCAAAGAGAATGAAATATTTTAGTGGAGGCAAATGAATGTTGGTTTAACAATTAAAATATGATTTCATGGTTTTGGTTGCTTAATTTGTATATCTGTATATAATATAGAAAATAAATGTATAACTCTCTATTCTATACTCTCTAGGTTATATTTATATATAACATAAAATGTTACTTTGTATGACAACTACCTTTGTATGAAGTC